>NW_026067976.1:3854225-3988756 GCF_014885135.2 Alexandromys fortis | reverse complement strand
TTTATTTATTAAAGATTTCTGTCTCTTCCCCACCGCCGCCTCCCCTCTCCCTCCCCCTCCCCCAATCAAGTCCCCCTCCCTCATCAGCCCAAAGAGCAATCAGGGTTCCTTGCCCTGTGGGAAGTCCAAGGACCACCCACCTCCATCCAGGTCTAAATTTTTTAAATGATCAACTGAGTGGACTTCAAGTAATACACTACCTCACACTTATATTTTGGCAGAATCTCTGTTTCTGTCTCTCTCAGCTTGAAAGACACTATAAACCACGAGCTCAGTTGCTAGCTCTAAGTTCTATTCAAGTTCAGACAAAACATACTTGCAAGTTAAGCAACTTGCCCTACTGAAGCAGTGATGGCAAGTGACTGTTCCAGGGGCTGAAATGGAGTTGGCATCTCTCACGAAAAACCACTGGCTGCTTCTGGCTAGGGAGCCTGTGTGTTGCGAGCTGCCGGCGCCCTCTAGTGACGTTTCCGCAGCAGAAAGCGCTCATCGCTGGCTAAAAAGAGACTCACAGCCAGGGAACTGATTTTAACAAGGCTCAAGGATTCCTTCCTGGCTTCAGCTCTTTATCTATCACGGGAAAATGGGGTTACTTCTCTGCACAGTTTCGGAACTCTGGTGAATAAAGCATTTCCCACAATGTTTCCGCAGGGCCTGCGAGATTTGCACAAGGCAAGATGTACCTGAGAAACCTAAAAGGCCAAATCGTCTAAAGGAATATAATTCTAAGTTAAAAAAAAAAAAAACTATTTAACATCTTTGAAGGTTCTGTCTCATATTATTTTGTTAGGGTCTCTCCCACCCCCCTTTCTTCTTCATTTTTACTTTTTACCTTACAGGTCCCTTGCATACATACTATGACATCCAGTTTTGTATTCTTACGGGATCCCTTTGTATATGAGCATGTGCGTCTGTTTCTATATGACTTTCTCATGCTTCTTTTTTTGGGCTCTTTCTCTTCTGTTTGTATGCTTTGTCCTATTTCATTTTTGTTGGTTTTTTTTGTCTTCTTTTCTTATTATCCTTTAGATAGCATTATCCATAATTTTCCTAAGTGGAAGAATGTATATAATGTAACGAAACCAACATAGTAACAATGAATACTAATAAAAGCAGTTTGTGTGTGTGAAGACTGAAACTAGTTTATGTGGTCATCATTTTCTGTCTTCCATCCATCTTGCAAAAGGATTATAAAAATGATCTAGACTTATATGCAATATTATTTTATGTCTCATTTTAACATTAATGGCCTAGCAAAAGAATTCTCAGGTCATAATAATAGTTAAAATCAGTCAAACGTCTGTCAAATGAAGGTGTCCATGGAGCCCAGAGGCTTCAGATCTTGCTATAGCTGGAGTCATGGGCAGTTGTGAGCCACCAGACTTGGGTACAAAGCACAGAATTCAGGTCTCTGTAAGAGCAGGTACAGCATCTGACCTCTAAGCCATCTCCCAAGCCCCAGAGTCAGCCATCTTGGCTGTTTTGCTTATTATCAGTCTTAAGAAAAACAATATTTTTTTTCAGTTTTGCTGTCATGAAGGCATATTAATTAAGACAGTAAGTATAATAGTTTATTTAATGATTTATTAACTGACTGATGACCTTTTAACTTTATAGATTTGTGATGTGAGGGCCCCCCGTGTCCCTTGTCCTGGTCCTCCTTCTTGAATATAGGGACTGGCCTGAAGGGGGCATCTTTCAATAAGACCTCAACACAGGGGACCTGCAACTCCTCCAGCCCACAGAGAACTCTGGGTCCCTCTCACCTGTGGTGGACAAAGACCAGCAGGGCATTTTCCCCAAATCATCCGTGTGCACCCTCAGAGTCCATTCAAGATCTGGTTTAGATTAGCAAACCTTTTAAACACTAGCAAGGACTCTGTGCTAAAACCTGTGATGAAAACCCACTCACACTATCCCTGTTACCTGTGAGGGACCCCAACACCATCACTGCTACCTGTGGTGAACCCCAACACCATCTCTGCTTTTTGTGATGAATCCCCCAACATCATCACTGCTTGCTGTTATTAAGCACCCAACTTCATTACTGCTCCCTGTGATGAACCTCCCCACAACACCATAACTGCTGCCTGCGATGAATCTCCACTAACATCACTGCTGGAAAACACGCACATTTACACTCAAGAACAGTTCTCCACAAACTGTTGATTACATAAACCGAGGCACGGCTCTCTTTACTAAAGCAGTCCTCAGTGCAGCAGCAGCCAATACGAGATAGCAAAGCACTGAGCTTGCGCTATCAATGGTGTCAAACTTCTGTTGTCCTGTCTCAGAAGTACCCGGTCAGCCTCTGCCTCTGGGTGCAATCTATTTGAACAAAGAAGCTGCTTCCATTTGAGATTGACATAGATATGGGGTGATATGGGGTGAACTGTTGTGCAGTTGTTCGTTCTAATCAATTTGCAGGCACAGCTGAGAAGAGAAATCCGGCCCGAGTACAGCTGTGGAGCGAGCAAGTTTGGTCAGAGCTAATCTTTTACAACTGTGTTGGATTCCTTTCAAAGAACCACACGTTGGAAATGGTATTAACAGGACAAGACTTTATCACAAGATGTGAGTGGAGCCAGCTCGACACACGTTGGAAGGTTGGCGACAGTGTCAAGCTCTCTCTGACAGGAAAGCCTTGGAGCCAGGAAGGGAAGCCAAGACAAGCCAGTCCTCAGGCCACTGAGCCAGGCACGTGCTCCGATGTGTTGTCAGACTTTCCTGTGATAATCCTGCACGCCCTCCTTTTTTATTCGTTTAAGATGTCAGGCATTTCATAATTGTGTTTTTATTAAATTATGCGTCCCCCCCCCATTTGTTTTTAAACCCTGCCACACTGGACAAAGTGGCTGCTCTTGTCATTTACAGCAGTGTAACCAAGTGTAAACATATTTTTGTTTGGCCTGAGAGTCACTATGATTCTTAGGTATGAAGATTAAATTATCATCTTTAACCTGTTTGCTTTAACCATTATATTTCACAGGCTGTCCTTTCCCATCCTTTCTATTCCTGTCGTCTAGAATGTCTGTTAGATGGAGTTGGAGCACGTACCCTTCAGATTGTCTAATCTCATCTGACTTTATTTCTGGATGTCACAGAAGCTTGGTGTTCTGCACACTTATTTTCCTCCCTGTCTCACATTTCCAAAAATAGCAGTTCTTTTGCTCCATTCTACATGTTTTGATATGTAATATTTTATCATGCTATAGCTTTAGCCCATTATATATTGTTATTGAAAATTGAGTTTATAGACTTCTGAACATTCTGAAATTGTCTTTCTGTGTCTGGCTTAGCAGTTGGCCAGGTGTGTTTTTCAGTCATTTCTGGGGTGTTTAATTAAATTATTTAGATTAATGCTATTTATCAGTGGTGATATATTCACATCTGTATTCTTATAGTCTGACTTGTACATACAACTTTAGAATTGAGTGTTCCTAGCTTTTAAAACTTATGTATTTAAAATCTCTTTATTACTAGAAATTATATCTAGTAACAAATTTACCTTGATTTTATTTTATTTCACATACAAATAAGTTTCTTTGCATTTTTTCTTATTAAATTTTATATATTCTTTGATTTTCAATAACTTATTCATATATATATACATATATATCTTGTTATAGTGATAGCTTGCTTGGTTCTCTTAATTCAGTCTAGCCAACTTTATAAATTATCCTATTTATATAATCTTTATTCAGATTCATTTTCACTATTATATTTCATAATTTGTATTTTTATTAGTCCATGCTAATCATATCATTCTTTGCTGTGGCTTGGCCTCTTTGAATTGATTCGTCTGTCCCTTCTCTTAATAGTTTGGAATTTATTTTTGTAATTTATTTTGAGAAATATAGGTATTTAAATCGACCACATCTGGAGCCAACCAGTCCCCTTAATCATCTCACAAACAGGATTTAGAATGTCCCACCTCCAGCCACCTTCTCCTGATGTGCTTGCTAATTCTGTCTAGAGTTTTGGTCCTGCCTTGTCTTTTTCACCCTACCGGTTGGTTCTCTATATTGCTTACTCCAGCTAGTCTTTGTCTTTACTCATATATCCCTAATAAATTCTTGCCATTCTGTTCTCCTTGTGAACTAAAATTCTTTAGTGAGTCTTCTCACAAAGAAGAGTTTAGGAATTTGTTTACTGAATACACACAAGAAATAAATGGATTTACCCTCATCTGCAAGCAGCAGCTTTTCTTGGTTGTAAGCTCTAGGCTCAGAGTTTCTGGTGATGCACTCTGTACCCACTTATAACGATGCTGCCTTTCCCTGTGTGGCAGCCGTATGCCCCTGGCAGCTGAAGGCCAACCTCTTTATAAGGCACGTGGTCTTTGCTCTCTATCTGCTTTTGAATCTTTTTCAGCTTTGTAGTTCACAGGGATGCTTCTAGTGTTCGTCTCTGACTCTGAGGTATTTCCTATTTTTAAGGATTCCCGTCTTTCATCATTTTCTAGCTCAAAACCTGCCTCTTAGCTAGTTTCTCTGCCTTCTTCTTTAAGAGCTCTGCATGCAAAGGTCAGAATTTTAAGTTTGCTTTCTGTTTCTTTACCATCTTTCCTCTGCAGTTGGCTTGGTATGTATTTATCCCTACCCCAGTGTGCCAATTCTGCTACCCTGGAATCTAAGGGCTGTTTAAGTACTAATTTCGATTTTTAATTCAAAGGATTGTATTAAAATTCAATTTGGCTAATTTCCAAGTGATCGTGGTCAGTTCTGGTCATCCTTTATTACTTCACAGATGTTGTTTATTTCGTAATTGTGTCCTTCTGAGTTTTGTACTGAAAATTGCACCATAGGTAGTTGACATTTTGTAACTCCTTAGACCTTGCTTCTCTGCCTCGCACTTGTGGGCTTGTTTCCTCAAGAGTTGAGTGATTTCTTGAAATCACTGTGATTTCATTTTCTTTTTAAGTCACTTGTGGGAAATTTTTGGAGGCTCTTTAAAGTGAGTTTTCCCACAGAGGTAGTATGATTGCCCCTGCGTCTCATCTGGGAACATTCCTAGCCATGGTCTCTTTCATATTATTTGTCTTTTAACAAAGGTGAAGTGACTTCAGGTCCCAAATCAATATGAGGCACACCCTATGGCTGATGTTTTTCTTCTTTTTCTTACCGGAGCACCAATCTGGAGTGTTTGCCTGTTACATAAGCAGTCACCTGGGCAGCCCTTAACCATCTGTAC
Organism: Alexandromys fortis; assembly: GCF_014885135.2. Lineage (NCBI taxonomy): Eukaryota > Metazoa > Chordata > Mammalia > Rodentia > Cricetidae > Alexandromys > Alexandromys fortis. The sequence goes on along the minus strand of NW_026067976.1, from coordinate 3,983,563 downwards.
TGATTTGGTGGAGTATCATGGTCTGGGTAAATGTGAGGAACAGAAATTTGGAGCTGGAGAGGTGGCTCAGTAGAAAGCACTGCTGCTCTAGCAGAAAACCCAGCTTCAGTTCTTAGCACCCCCTCTCCCTCCCCCCCCCCGGGGTAGCTCACAACTGTCTGTAACTCTAAAGTCAGAGAATCTGACACCTCCTCCTAACCTTCATGGTCACCTGCATGCACATAGTGCATATACAGACATGCAGGGAAACACAAATAAACACAAATAAAAATTAATTACATCAAAAGAAAAAGCATTTGTTTCTTGTAGTTCTTCGAACTGGAAAGTCTATAATCGAGTTGCTGTCAAGTCCTATGACTGGTACGGTGCCACCGTCTCCTGAGGGGCAGAACTTCGTGTCCTCGCATGGCAAAAGGTACAAAGATGGCAAGAAAATATTAACAAACACCACCCCCTCATCAAGCCAGTTCCTACCCTAATTACCCCACCACATTTAAACATTTCTGCAGCACTGTTGCATTTGGAGTTAAATCTCAACATGAAGGCTGGACAGTATGCATTAATTTAAATCCAAGTATTCTCTCACCCCTCCCCATGGATGTTCTCATATGCAGAGTACGCATGCTCCAATTCAGTAGCCCTAGAGCCTTACCCATCGCAGATATCAACTTCAAATCTAATCGAAACCTCAGTTAAATAACATCTGGATCTTTTAGAGTGCTTATCTAGGCTCCAGGTGGCCATTTTTCTAATTATCACCTTATTTGCATGTGTATTTTCTTCTTACTATATATAGGAGTAATGAAAGCATAGTCACATTCTTCTCTTTGGCCACTGGACATAGCCAAGTTCTTGGTGAGCCTATGATCTCATCTCACGACCCCCTTTCCTCTCTTAGGGACACATGGCCCAAGACTACTACATATCCTAGCAACTCTGATTTTCTGTCATGAGACTATAACAGTTTATTTCTATTTTGTCAAAATCTTCTATTTTCAATATCTTCCTTACAAAGCTTTTTAAATCTCTCTTTCCACCTACCCCCTGTGTGTATTCCCACTCTGGTCTCTGTTTGTAGAGGACAAGAGTTAGGGGTTCTCCCAGCACACATGGTAGCCAGAGGTAGAAGTTGGATACCTTCCTGCATCTCCCTCCATCTATCCACTATATTTTTTGAGTTAGGGCCTTTCATTAAACCTAGAATCCACCATTTTGGATAAGCTAGATACCAACGAATCCTCACAACTCATGGCCCCTTTCACCCAGCAGTGGGACTCAGATACATGCTGCCATGCTTGACTTTCACATGGGCTCATGCTTCTGTGGCAATCTCTACCCAAGCGTCATTTCCCCAGCCTATTTCACTATATTTCTGAGGTGTATAAAACCTATCCTATATTCATGCATTTCACCTAAATTGCTATTGGATACAAAACTTGATACTTAAGCATGTTAGAAGTAAACCTAAATTAAAAGTCAATAGGCTCGAAGGCAAGGTAAACCATAGATACTGCAATATTTTTTACATCAAAAAAGCTGTCTGGGATTTTTGTTTTGTTTTCCTGGGATGCCTCAAATGGTGACTATGGCCAAAAGAAAATTCAGAAAATGAAGCTTTGAATTTTTCTAAACATGACTGAAAAGCAAAAAATACCTCATGATTGTGAATACAGTGTAGATGAACCATAGACATGAAGTGAAATCTTATTTATGAAGGTAAAACTCACTCCTAACATGTGTGTATACATATGTATATATGTGTATATATACACATACATACATATACATACACACGTGTGTTTGTGTGTGCCTTGTTCTAACAACATCCATACCATAAAATAAATTATCAACAATTTTCACCTCACTGTAAGAGAGATACTGTCATTCAGCAAACTTGTTTGGCTAACGTCATAGCCTAAGAAGTACATTATTAGCACAATTTGAATTGTTTCTCAAATTACAAGTGATACAATCACATTTCTCTGAAGGACTAAATTGCTGAACTATGACTGATTTAGATAATCCCCAATTACTCTGTGGAGTTTCTATAAATTAGCCTGACAGTGATATTGTTTCATTCACAATCTCTTTAATAATATTGAAGATATAGGCTAGAGAGATGGCTCGGCCGTTAAAGACCAGGCTCACAACCAAAAATAATGCTGAAGATAATTAATGTGGCAAAAAAAGGTTAAATTTGCTCTAGAACAGTTTAAATTAAATATAATGGCTTATGAAATAATTATTTTTCTGTTGTAGTTCAATTAAAAATCTCTAGACATTTATCTTTCTTTATTCTTGCCTGAGGTACATATTAAGATATCAAGAGCCTTTGTGAATTGTCGGAACATATTTCACTTCTGCTTATTGGTTATTCTTCTGTCTTAATCTTTTTATTTCCATCACGATTTTTATCCCAGAGAGATGGGTGCTAGTCTCCTAGTAGAACTTAGGTTTTAGAGTCAAGACTTGTGGCTGGCATGCATGCCATCTTTCCTCTCTGGTCATGCCTATTTTCCAAGAGAGGTGGGGAAAGGCTGAGAAACCTGAAACACTTGTTTCTGAGCATCTGGGGTAAGTGACATTCATTGTGACATATCCTTTCAAGGCCATGGTCTTGTCACTCCCTACTCACAAGTCTGCCCCTGCTGACTTCAGCCTTAGCATGCACTGAGGGCTCTCCTCTTATCAGATGAACTGTTTTCCTGACTCATCTCTTCTTACTCCTAAGCTAGAGGGTCAATTTACCACCAGGCTGATAGCCTGCACTGGCATCCCTCCCTAAACTCGACAATCATTTGAAGCCTACCATTTGTTAGGCTTCGTGCATGAGTCTGAATAGATGCAATACCCTTTCTTCAACCCCCTTATTGTTGGAAGGAGCTAAAGACTTTAAAGCAGTGAGGAGACAGCTGCATGGTGATGCTACCCAGTCCGGAACCTTCCTGAGTGTTGGCTATGTATAGCAGATGATTTAAAGGGGGATAGAGGTTATTGTTTTAACTACAAATGATATTTATCCCAGGAATTGTATTACAAGTTATTTCTAAGTCAAAACCTCATGTATTTCTGGTCCAACTCTATGCAAGATGGCTACCCATCCTCCTGAAGGGCAGCAAATATGGCCATACATTGAAAACTTATGTTATTTTCATGCAGGCTATTCTACCTAATACCATGGATCCCCATAGAACCTTATATGGCATTAATTGTAAGATCATTAAGTGTACTGACAAGGAAGGAACAGGTATGGTTGGTAGCTCCTTGGGGTGTTCTTCTGATTTTAATCACAAATTCTGGCCTGTGTAAGGTGTTCAAAGCATGTTTATTAACTAAATCACTAAATGAATAATGCAGCCAGTTGTTTGGAAATGAAAATGTGTTTTTCCATTTTACTGCAAAATATCATATAGAGAATTTAGTGCCTTGGTCTGGTCTTATAAAGGGCTCTTTAAATAGTAAAATACTGAAATGGAAGTCCAAGAGCCATTTTCCATGTTAATACTAAAGAATATGTAACAATAATTACATAAACATCTTTCAAAATGCAACTAGAGGATATCAACATCGTCTCCCTTAGAAACAGAATGTTGACTTTATAACTTCTGGTGTTTGGCTGCAGTGAGGACTCAAAGCCTGGAAAGGATGCTGTGTTGGCCAGGCTTCTGCACTGAGACAGTATCTGAAGCAAGTATCTTACAAGGAAGAAAGCAGTTTTGTCTCATGGTTTAAAAGTTTTCAGTCTGTGACTGATTGGCCCTATTGGTTGTTGCTGTTTGTTGTTTTTTTTTCCATTTTTAAGTCTTAATTGGCAAATATGTTTTAGAATAGATAATCCATCCACTCAATGGAAGGAGGAGCTATGTTTAGGGATCCGTCAGTGCAGGGGCTATTCTTGGTGGTTAACTTGCCTGTATCTGGAATGAACTACAATCCAGAAATGGAGGGCACACCTGTGATATGAATCTTAAGGCAGGAAGACAACATGCCTGTGATCTGGATCTTGAGGTAGGGTAACACAGGCTTCTGATCCGGGTCATAAAATAGGATGACACATGCCTTTACTCCGGATCATGTTAGCTTTGTGTGGGGCCTGGTAAAGGAGAAAGCTCTGCAACAGGTCCAGGATACTGTACAGTCTGCCCTATCACTTGGAACATGTGATCCAGCAGGCTCATTTGAGTGTCAGTGGCAGACAGGGATGCTGTTTGGAGCCTTTGGCAAGCCCCTATAGATGAATCACAGTAGGGATCTTTGGGATTTTGGAGCAAGCCTCTACCATCATCTGTAGATTTTTCTCCCTTTGAAAGGGACATACGTGGATATAATCTACATGGGAAATAGAAAAAGACAAGATCTCCTGAGTAAATTGGGAGCATGGGGACCATTGGGAGAGGGTTGAAGGGAAGGAGAGAGGAAGGAAGGGAAGCAGAAAAAAATACATAGCTCAATAAAACCATAATAAATAATTTAACAGAAAGACTGATGTTGGCCTTCTGTTGGACGTTAGTGGAAACTGAACATTTGACAATGATCCAACCAATTTACCCTGTAACATCATGTAACATCATGAGCTGGTTGTTATCAAACTTATCACATTATAAAACAGGCCATGTATCGCAACAATCCATTATCAAATGGAGGTGATATATAAGGAGTCAATCCCACGCAGGTCCTGAAGGCATGGGCAGGCTACATGAAGAAGTTTCCCAGATGCCTATAGTTTCTCCTCTTGTTACAATGCTGTCTACTGCCAAGCATGTGCCTATAGCCATCTAGGGGTTCCCATTGATCAGTTGACTGAGGAAGAGAAGGCCTAAGAGAGGGTTCTCCAGAAGGGAGTATGTGCTTTCATTCAGTGTTCACTATATGGTACTCTTTCTCCCAAAACCAGGATCCACAGGTCTAGGAATCAAGGTGTGGAAAGGGGAATAGTTCCACTCATTGTTACCCCTTGTAGCCCACTAGGAAAGTTTTGCTTCCTGTTTCTGCAACTCTTAAGTTTTGGTTCCAGAGAGGGAACCAAAATGCTTCTGCATTCCATTGAACTGGAAGCTCAGACTTCCCTCTGGTCACTTTGGCCTTCTGATGCCTTTAAACCATCTGGCTAAGAAAGAATAACAGCGTTAGGAGGAGCAATAGATCCAGATTAGCATGGGGAAATTGGGTTGCCTCTTCACAGTGGAAATAAGAAGGATTAGGTCTGGAGTACAGGAGATCTTTTAGGACATCTTTTGGTGCTACCATGACCTGTGATTAAAGCTAATGGGAAGCTACATCAGCCTAATCCAGACGGATAACAAAGGGCACAGATTCAGTAAGAATGAAAGTATGGGTCACTCCTCCAGAAAAAGAGGCAAGACTTGCTAGGATGCTTGCAGAGGATAGAGGGAATACAGAGTGGTTAGTAGAGGAAGTTAGTTATAAACACCATCTAAGGCCATGTGACCAGTTGCAGGAATGAGGATTATAATTGACATGAGTGTTTCTCATGTTGTATTTTGTTAATAACGCACTTCATAGATACTTGTGATTTCTTTAATATCAATTAAGAGAATATCAATTGTTATCATATGCAAGTTTGAGATGCTAAACATTGCTACTTATTTTAAATTTATAATGCATTTATGGCTGTATGAGGGACAGATATATCATGTTAGGCATAATTGTGACCTGATTAAATATATAATGTCTTTGTGATTGTATGTGATATTATGTTTAGGTGTTATTATGACCCAGTTATTGTTTCCATATTGAAATTAATCATGACAAAAGGAGGTACAATTGTGTGTGTCAAGTTGACAAAGATGGATTGTGATGGATATTCTTGGTTGTCAATTTGACTATATCTGGAATTAACTACAATCCAGAAATGGAGGGCACAGTTGTGATCTGGATCTTGAGGTAGGAAGATAGCATGTCTATGATCAAGATATTGAGGCTGGAAGACACAGACCTTTAACCCAGATCTTGAGGAGGGATGACATACCTTTAAATTGGACCATACTTTCTGTTGGAAGCTTGTGTAAAGATAATTGGAAAAAGACGGGTTATTGGTTCTTTGCCTGCTTACCCTTCCCTTGCCAGTATAGCCATTCCTTCACTGGTCCTGGACCCTGCTTCTTTGAGACCCCAGTGTCTAGAGAAGACCAGCTGAGACATGCAGCCTTGTGGGACTGGTCAACTACTAGAACCTTGGAATTCGCCTTCACAGCCAGCTTTTTTTCAGACTGAAGTCTGTAAGTCATTCCAATAAATCCATTCCATAAGTTCTATGACCCTAGGGAAGCCTGACCAGCACATCAGTAATGCTGGAAAGAACCCTGTGTTTTCCACCTCGACTCACACACCCAGTTGTGGGCACAAGACTTTTAGTCAGTCACTTCTTCAGGCTTAAACCATAGATCTCTTTCTAACCACTTTTCAGCCAATCACTGCCATGAAAGATATTCCTTCCAACTTAAATGCAGAAATTTCCTTGAATTGTGCCTGGTTTAGATCAGCTGGAAAGGTCTCACCCAGCATCACTTGGCCTGTCTTCAAAAACATTGAGTTCTCCCAGACCATGGCCACCACAGGCCCCGAGTTCATGTCATTCGCCAGCCTGTGGAAGAAAGAATGGTCATTCAGGTCAATGTAGTGCCGCCTGGGTGTTCTTCAGAAGTCTGAAGGAGCTTCATGGCCAGCTAACCTCTTCTGTATGAAGGACTTGATGAGTTTGCCCTTCCAGGCTGGGCTGCTCTCAATCTGGCCTGATGGCCATGAAGGTGCCCTCAAGGTTGGCTGTGGTCAAAAAGCTGATGAACTGGCCAGTGTCAGTGGGAGCAAAGAACAGCCCTGGTGGTTTTTGACCTATGACGAGACAGTGCATCATAGTATGAGCATGGGTCAGAAGTAACAGCTCATCTCAGAGACGCTGGGGGTGAGGGATGAAGGCAGAAAAGAAAGGCTGTAGCCCCCAGATGCCCTTCAAGGACACTCCCCTGGTAACTTCCTTCCACTAAGCCACACCACTGAAAAGTGGTTCCATCACTACAGCCTGACAGCTAAGCTCATGTTGTGTGGTGGTGATTATCTATAGCATCTGCTTAGCACACCTGGGTATGGAAGAGAAACCAAGAGAGGGAAAGCCCCTCCTATTGTTTTATCCCCTCCTCCTTCATACATCCCAATCTCTGCTTAGGGCAAAGGCCGCTCCCTTCTGTCCTGCTTGTGTGTATTTATTCATACAAACAAAAAATTCTACTCCAAAATTCTAATCTAGTACTCAAAAAGAAGTGGAAGGAAGTATTACTTTCATTTCAATTCAGCAATATGTTTGCCATCTCTATTTGTAGATAAAAATACTGAGATAGAGAACTTGCGACTGGTGACCATAATTTACCCATGGTTACCCAGATCCTGTTTTTTGAGTCACACATTTTCTTTGTTTCCTTTCTGGTTTTCCTGGGGCCCTCTATGCATGTCCCTCTTAGGGTCCTCCTTTTTACCTAGCTTCTTTGGGGTAGTTAATTGTAGCCTGGTTATCTTTTGCTTTGCATCTATTATCTACTTATGAGTGAGTATATACCATATTAGTCTTTCTGGGTCTGGGTTACCTCCCTCAGTATGGCTTTTTTTAGTTTCATCCATTTGCCTACAAATTTTAAGATGTCATTATTTTTTGCTGGTGAATAATACTCTATTATGTAAATGTACCACATTTTCTTTTCAGCTCTTCAGTTGAGAGGCATCTAGGCTTGTCTAGGTTCTGGTTATTATGAATAATGCTGCTATGAACACAGTTGAGCAAATATCCTTGTGGTATGAGGGTGCGTCCTTTGGGTTTATACCCAAAAGTGGTATTGTTGGATCTTGAGGTAGATTGAGTCCCAAGTTTCTGTGAAGCTGACATACTGATTTGCAAAGTGGCCATACAAATTTGCACTCCCACCGACTGTAGATGACAATTCACCATTTTAAATTTTGTTTTGCTCCCTAGCTTCTCTTTTCAGATTGTTCTAACTTTTATTTTCTCTTTCTTCTCATCCCCTTGACATATCTTTCATCTTTCAAGCTTCCATGGTAGTATCAACTGAGAATTTAACCAGAGGCATTGTAAGAAATGCCATGCATAGAGGTAGAGAGTGGAGAAGAGATACTTCACAGTATTCCTACAGGGAGAAGAAAACATGATTACTTTCTATAAACAGTCTGCTGCCTGTAGGCAGGGTGCAGACTATTCCATCCCTGCAGCACTGCCCTTCACTCTAGATGGAGCAGTTGATGATGGGGCAGGTTAGCCCATCCTTCCAGCATTGCCCTTCACTCTAGATGGAGCAGTTGAGGATGGGGTAGGCTAGCCCACCCTTATAGCACTGCGCTTCACTCTAGATGGAGCAGTTGAGGATGGGGCAGGTTAGCCCACCTTTCTAGCACTGCCCTTCACTCTAGTCAGAGCAGTTGAGAACAACTGCAGACCAAGTGGTTATTATTTAAGAGTTAAAAAAAAAGCATCATAAGGCTGGAACACTAAATTGTATGAACTAGTGCTGAAGGATGAATTAGAGATATTTATGACAGACAAGAAGCTCAAGAGTGATAGTAAAGGGCTAAAGAGTGAGAAACTGAGGAGTGATACTTACCGACTTTATGTTTGTTTTAAATGCCTTCCCCACCCATTTATCTGAAAAGAAGTCTAAAAAGAGACAGGTTTAGACCAACCTAAATAACAACTTCTTTTTAATTGTATTTATTGTTACTTATTATTATTATTAGTGTTTGTGTATGTGTGTGTGTGTATGTGATGTATATATATGATGGCATACATGCCACGGCCCACATTAGGAAGTTAGAGGACACTTTTGAGAATGAAGTTTATCTTCCCGACCTGGGTTTGGGGCAAACTGTGTCATCAAGCTTTCACACCAGCTTTTCACCCACTGCCGCCCCTCACTGGCCATCTCAGGAATAACTTTCTAAAGTCTATATAGAAGATTCTGTGACCTGAACTCAGTGACTTTTGTCCAATATGTTTATAGAAAGAACCTGGGATGTTAAAAGATAAAGAAATACAAAAGTTCCTTCCATCCCTAAGTTATTAATTGACCTGTCTCTATTTCAAGCATTTTTCCACTCAATCAACAAGCATTCTGCACATCTTTCTTCAGAGAAAAAACCCTAGTAACATAGACATTTCCCCTCACTATTGATTAACTATTTCCCAGGGAAGCCAATAGGCAGACAGGAAGACAGTAGCGAGAGGCACACACATGATTTTCAGCTTGAGCCAGGCTCCTTCCCATCTTCTCACTGTCTCTGGAGCTACTATCTGCTTTCAATTCCAAACACCTGGGAAACTTTAACTGGACACTGCATCCAGTTTCTGATTTCACTATGTTGCCTGATCTAAATGGAAGAAGCCAGAAGTTCCAGAGAAGTCTGCATTTGAGTTCAGAATGACAGTTGGAAGCTGCCTGAGAGAAAGGTGGGGACCCCTGGCTAGAAGCCAGAGAAATGTCATTGTTTGGGGATCCCCTTCATGCTTGGAATATAGAATCTCAACAAGAAAACAGACAAAAGAGGCCCTGGCACACAGTGATGCTTGGTACATTGGGGAACGTATGAGTGAGGCTGGGGAGAAGATGTAGCCGGGAATCCGCCTTCCTCGATCCTCCTTCAGAGTTATAAGATGTACAAGATCATGTGCACATCACATTCGATCTGCAGACTGCGAGGGTAACAGTGCCTCGAGCACGCATGCTCTACCTTTGTCTCCAAACAGTGCTACGACGGCTAAAACAAGAATTCAACAGAAGGGTTCTGGACTCATTGTAGCTTTATGTCATACGTGTGTAGGCATCTGATATTAATATTCCATGTATTCTCCAGCAGGTAATGGAGAATGCATTTTACAGCAGATGGGAGTTGAAAGTCTTAAAGTCGCTACTCTGGAATACCTATTTGTGCCTCACATTCCCTTCCCTTGGGGGCGTTTTTCTAGTTTCCACCCAGACACCATTTATCAACTCTGTTTAAGTGACAATTTGCTTAATGTACCACTTCCTTTCCTAAGCCTCCTCACCAGACTGGGCAGAGGTTTCTCATGCTGGACATCCCAGCACCTCAGACCAGCTCTCTTTCCATGATGCATTTTTTGCAAACTCCAGGTACGTTAGTCCTGCTCTCTTGGGGGAACACCTTGGAAGCTTGTGGTCCCTTCTGTATGGACTGACCCTTAGCATCCCTTAGAAACAAAACCTCTCAAGCGTGTCCTGTTCTGGTTGCTTTCTTTTGTACCCTTCCCTTCCTCCTGTAATTTTTTTCATTCATGAGTTCATATTGGCCATTCCACCCAAACTGGCATCGTTCAGCTTGCCATCAATCTCCAAAGTATCAAGCCAGTGGCCCACTTGGAAGCCTCTGTGTACCTGTCTTTCAGAACAGCACATTTTTTTCGTTTGCCTCCTACTTGTCTGGCTGTCCCTTCTCAGTTTCTGTTGCGTGCATCCCCTCATACCCAGTGCTCAGAACCTGCATTATTTCTTTACTAAATTCACATCTTTGGGATTCTGACAAATTTGTCTTTTTCCTCAACTGATGTGTATGCAGGAGTCAGCAAAGTACTAGAGGCATAAAGTTCAATCAATATTTGTTTATTGATTGAATTTGAAAATGGATTAGTAGAGTGGGTAGAGTGGGTATCTCTACTTAGGCCTCCATAACTTGACTCCTTCATAGCCCTCTGAAGCTATCTCTACGCTGGATCATTCTGACAAATGAAATGTCCAGGTCACCAAACCTGTCTGTCTTCCTAAAGACATATACCAGTAGTAGTATTATTGCCCTAAGCTTTTCTGGCATTTTTATTTAGAGAAATAATATCCAGCTCAATTGTACAGTAGTAAGTAATAGAAAAGTCACCTCCGTTACAGAACAAAGCCTGCTTTTATGTTTCAACATATTAATATGTGTTATAAATAGAATGACTCTCCTTCTCTTCTGGAGATTTTTGGAAGAATGTAGATCAGACTAGAGTAAGCTTTTTCTATATGCCAGTGCTTTGTCTGTGAATAAGGAACCCTTGCCCCTTTCCCTCCAGGAGATTTCAGAATTGTAAAGCTAGTAGCAAAAATGGGAAATGAGAGAAACAGCCTTTGAAAACTTCTTTGAGGAGGACAAAGAGAGCAAGAGCGCTGTCAATCTCCGGCAGTCTTAACCAGCCCTGGTTTGTGATGCAGATAGAACATGTGCACTAAGTCCCATCCACAGAAAAGCTGCCTCTGCTGGAGGCAAGAAGGGATCCTGTGGTTTTGGGGTAGGTAGAGAGCCAGGGTGATATGTTGGGATTTTACACTATTCCTGGTTATGATTCAACTTTGAGTTGTTCTAAGAATAAGGCGGCATGCTCTGATTTGTGTTTGGAATCCATCTCCTGAGCAATGCATGGGAGATTGTGGAGTGCAGAGACAGGAGTCAGGAAGCCTGGAAAGGAAAATCTGCATTGGCGTCGAACACAGGTAGAGAGCACTCACGAGAAGGAAGCATCAAGGGAGAGGGAGCGAACAGAACACGTGTATGGCTTCACAAGAGAAGAGGAGAGAAGGCGGGATTGCAAGTGGAGCACAGGCAGGAGAGAAAGGAAAGGATTGGGATCTGTGCTCACGTGTGTGGCAGGAACAGCTGCACAAGTGATAGGCTAGGGGTGCCATTTAGGAAGTTAGGGAAGTCTGAGAGAAAAAAAAATATTGGCAAGGGAAAGTGATAGGCTAGGGGTGCCATTTAGGAAGTTAGGGAAGTCTGAGAGAAAAAAAAATATTGGCAAGGGAAAGTGGTGTCTGAGGGAGCGTGGTAAGGAATGTTAGAATGTGAGACCTGGGAGACATCCAAGCAGGCAACAGCTCTGGGAATAGAAGCAGATGAAAGGGGAAACTGACATTTTTTGAGCATCTGTTCTTATAGATATGATTCAAATGTTCTTTAATACACGCACGAACCCTGTTTCATAGACAAAGATTCAGGGTGTTAAAATGGAATTAGTCTACGTGTCATTATTAAGAGTGTCCAGATGAGACTTGAATCCACTTTGCCTGGCTCTAGAATAGATCCTTGGTTCTCCCCAAGACTAGAAATTGTTCTCTGTTGCAGGGGGCGCTTGTTCATCTAGCCACCAAGAACTGAAATAATTACACAGAAACTATTATTTAAATCACTACTAAACCCATTAGCTCTAGCTTCTTATTGGCTAACTCTTACATATTGATTTAACTCATCTCCATTATCTGGCCATCATCACGAGGTCATGGCTTACCAGCAAAGTTTCAGCACATCTGTCTCCAGTGGTGGCTTCATGGGTTCTCCCTGACTCTGCTCTTCTTTCTTCCAGTGTTCAGTTTAATTTTCCCCTGCCTACCTCTATTCCCTGAACAGGCCCAAGACAGTTCCTTTATTAATCAATTGTATTCACAGTATACTGAGAGGAATCCCACATCATATCCCCTTTTCTGTTTAAATAAAAAAGGAAGGTTTTAACTTTAACATAGTAAAATTTCATATAACAAAACAGGTATCAAGCAAAAATTATAGTTACAATATTTACATCTACTTTATCTTTTATCAAATCTAAGGAAAGCTATAACTATAACTGTACATTCTTCAGCTCCATCAAAGACTCCAGAAGGATACAATATTACCTAAGTTCATTGTAAGCAACTTTCAAAACTCTAGAATTGACACAGGCATCTCATTGCCTGGACAGTCACCCAAAGTTTTTCTCTACCATTGGGGCATCCATCTTCAGTCTACAGGCCCATTGTATCCAGCAGACTTTTTCATGAAGCAGGAAATTTCAAAGACAGTTCTGCCTATATTGACAGTTTTTCAGTCACTTTTTTTGTGTCCTGCAGAACATCTAGCAGACTCTTTCATGAAGCAGGAACCCCGAAGGATTGTTTCACCTTTAAGCAAGTTCAGCAGTCATCTCTCTGTGGATCCTGCATGTCCAGTTTACATAGTTTACCATAAAGCAGTCTAGGCAAGAGCAGTTTCTTGTCCAAATGGCTAACAAACTCCATAAGGAGTCCCATTAGCATTTCACTGAGCAAGGAATAACTATGTGTGAATTCAGCCAGCCACTTTTAGAATTGCTTAAAGATACTTGTGTGCATTATCCACTTAACTCAGCAGACCTTAAACTATCTGTCTGGCTGATTCAGAACCAATTTTCCTCTGGATCTCACCACTGCAACCCCAATATTCTATTAATATGTCAAATATGATCTGTGGTGGATTGAACAATGATCTTAAAGCAAGAATTTGAAATAGTTTTATTTAATAGAAATATTGCAAAATTAATATAGATAACTCTACACCTCACACTTGGGTTCTCCTGTGATTCACACACACACACTACACACACACACACACTACACACACACACACACATACACACACACACAACTATGGTACTAAGGAATCATAACTGGTTTGTTACTATTAAAAAGTTCTAAACATTATGCAGGTTTTACAGAGGTCTCAGGAGCAAAGCTCTGTGAAGGAAGTGTCTTCCATTTCTGCCTCTTCTGATTCTGATGGAAATGGCCTTTGCCACCTCCATGATGGCTACTACATAATGGTCACATTCAGTCAACTCCCCCAGGACCTGCGAGTGTCTTTCTGGCTATGACGACGATGCTACCAACACACTGCTGCACCATCTGTACCTATACAGCAGAAGCCAGACCTCAGCCAAGCTCTTGTGGGTGATTTGCTCCCGCCAGCCTCCGCAGTTACACTGGTACCTGCACTTCTTTCTCTCACTTTAGTCCGTGCCTGTTGTTCATCTGCTTTGCTTTCATATTTTGAAAAATGTTGTGACATCTTCTGTGTACATTTTGTCGCTGAACATTTGGGGCTAAACCTCTTCAGAAAAAAATGGGTTTTGTAAATTCTGTCCATCTTCAACAGTTTTATTCGGTAGCTTTACATATCTTTATATAAATTGCCCCTGAAATACAAACATTTGATTTACTGCCATGACATCCAATTGAAAGACCATTTATTAATCTGTGAATAATCGGTTGGATTTTTTGCATTCTTTTAAAGATTGAAAAGATTTCACAATCCCAAGAAGTTACATAGATAATCAACACTGAGTTTTCTTCTATTACGAAGATTTCTATTATAAACATTATTTTGCCATATCCTTATGCAGTAATTCTGATACAATCCATCACTATCCTGTTCTACAATCTGTTGTTTTCTAGTCAGTGTACATGAGATTTGGGAGCCTCAGAGAAAAGGCACTGAAGCGTTCTAGCGCACATTCTATCGCCCTCTTGTGGCCAAATTAAGAATTTCGGCGCGCTCTTCCCTGGAGAGTTACTATTGCTGAAGAAACAAAATATGCAGGCTTTTCTAGGAGATATTGCCAATTTCCATACACGGGAACAACTTCCACACTGTTTTCTTTTTTAAAAATAAAAAGTCTTAAATTAACGTACCCGAAGAATGTACGTTAATTTCTCTGCAATCTTCAAGGTCCTCGCATGTAATTTTTAATCTGGAAATAGAGACTAAACACGTTCTGATAATTGTATTCAAGGAGCCTGAACTAGAAATTTCTATTGAGAAGTCTGGATTCGAAGAGAAGATGGACAAAGAGTCTCCTTCCGCCTTTTGATTTTAATGAGGAATGCCATAAGCCACAATTCCTGTGTATGTGTGTTCCAAAAATGTCCAACAAAATAGGCTGCTGCTCTCCCCACTGTGGAATCCAGGTTGAACATATCGTTGACACAATTGTCAGTGGCATATTCGTTAGTTAGGGGACACACATCGAGTAAGAATTATGCACTGGATTGCTTGACTAGGCTATTGTAGCAGGCTAAATGACTAGCACCACTAGAAGACTGATATTGTTAGTGGCCGGTATACAGTTTGGCCATTTTCATATGGCTTCTGCATCTAAAATATTGTGCAACGGAAATTATTATCATTAGTGTTTATAGTAATTCCATTCATTATTCAGCCACCAAACATTTGTTTTGTCTATTGAGGGTCATCATAGGGAGCACAATACAAACTCGATAGGAGTTCCTGGATTCAAATCACACAGTGACCGATAACCAGCTGTGTCTCACCTGTCTCAGTCTCCTAAGCACCCCATCTTTCTTCTCCACTACTCCTGCAGGAGTCCCCTCGTCTCACTTCCTATTTTCATTCCCCTGGGTTGTTGGCTACATTGTGCCCTAAGTCTTCTCCATCAATGCAGGCTTACCCAGGTTAGCATTAATCCTGACTTTTGCATTAGAAACATGCTTTCCACAAGATGGTCTCACAATGCATTCCTTCTTGGGTGTGAAGTGTGTATATTTAAGGTATATAGTATCCTATTATGAGATACATTTAAGCAAACCCAACAGATACTAACTAGCCAGATAAAGCAAGAAAAGACTTAAAAGAGTCAACAAGTTCAATTATTTCTCTGTGATTTGGCATGACATAGAAACAGATACTTGAATACTTGAAATAGTTTTAGGGGCTGCTTATGACAGACAGCAGAGACTTGGAGAGAATCCTAGGTGTAGCTAGTTGAGGAGTATTTGTGAGAGTAAGACTATTTGAGATTAAGGATGCTATAAATAGTCTATCAATAGCAAGACATTCAATCCATGTTATTAAAAGGTGTTTTTATACTAAAATTGATTAAGGGTAGGAAATGGGGTTGTCCTAAAATATCAGAAGATAATTTGCAAATACTATACAGAGTATGAAAGTAACACTGAGTGAAATTAGCCGAGGTCAGGCATTGGGATACGATGTGTTTGTGGGTTTCCTGATGAGGTCAGTGGAGTAAATCCTGTCTGGAATGGGATTCCTGTAAGTTTCCAGTCGTAAATGAGGAGATGGCGAATGGTATAGTTCTGACTAAGTCTGCTAGTTCCAGATATTGTGAAAAATGGGTCCTGAACATATAAAAAAGAGTAGCATGTTTTAGAGAGATGGCTCCGTGGTTAAAAGCACTTACTAATTTTCCCAGAGAATCAAGTTTCGTTCTCAGCATCCTTGTCTTTCAGCTCACAACCACTGGTGACTCCAGGTTGGGGAGATCTAGTGTCCCTTTCTGACATTTGGGGGCTACACTTGCATTCATAAACCCCCACACGGATGCATACATGTACTCATGACCCCCACACAAATCCACTCAAATTCACATCATTTTAAACAATGGTTTAAAGCGAGCACACGGGCAGATGTGAAGGAAAGCAAGGCAGAGTTGATTGCTGTCTAGTTACTATTATTAATCCTGGTTTAGTAAAGGTATAGAATATGACATGTTTTAATGTCACTTTGTGTGAAAGTGGAAATAGCTGGGAATAGTATCATTAAGGCACCTCAGCATAACGTGAGGTTTTAGAAGGTTGACTGTCATTTAAGGGAGAATAAAGGTGAATTGATTGGAAAGTATTATAATAGCTATAGCGATGGAATAGAGATGTCTGATGACACCCTTGTGGGATCATCTGTCTCACAGGGTAGACAAAGGTAGAAATAAGTTGGGCTGATTAATCAGCTCCTGTTAACATTAAGACAGTAAATGATAGGTTTGTGGCTGTAGTTTTACCAAAACATTTGTTGAAATTCCAATGAGTTAAAGTGTATAAGAAATATATTATTGG
The DNA here is from genome assembly GCF_014885135.2 of Alexandromys fortis. NCBI lineage: Eukaryota > Metazoa > Chordata > Mammalia > Rodentia > Cricetidae > Alexandromys > Alexandromys fortis. The sequence goes on along the minus strand of NW_026067976.1, from coordinate 3,966,905 downwards.
TTAAAAAGTATGCTCAATATCTCTAGTAAAATTCTATGAAATAGTTTGTGAATCTTCTGTGTTCTTGTGCATTTGGCCATCCCATCATCCCATCTATAGCGTCAAAAGCTGAGGCACATTGCTAGCAGTTACTAGAATAGGTAGGATAATAAGGAATGTAAGAAGAGATTTTAAAATAAGATGAAAATTACAATAGATGTCTCAGAAACCTGGAGAATCCCCAGGGGCAATTATGAATAGCTAGCTATATGCCGAAAGTTGGATAGCTAAGAAGAGATAGGTAAACACATTGAAAAATGCAGCGTGAGACTTGAGACACGGCATAATCAATAAAAGTGCTTGCTGCTCGCTCATGTGTGAGAACCTGAGTTTGCAAGCCTAGAACCCACTTAAGGAGCCAGGCACAGTGGTACACGCCCTGTAACCCCAACATGGGAGAGGTGGACAGAGGTGATTTACTAAATCTCACTGTCAAGTCAGCCTGCCCAAATCAGTAAGCTCTGGCTCAGTGACAGACGTTGTCTCCAAAATAAGAGGAAAGTAATTAATGGAAGACACCCAGCCTTGAACTTTGGCCTCCACATGCGTGCTTTTACATGTGTAAAAATATATTACACAATATGCACATACACAAACACATACAGTAAATAAATAAATGTAACAATATAACTTATCAAGAGTGAGTTACAAAAAAAATAGAAAACCTGAGCACACCAACAACAAATAAAAAAGAAAACTAGATGAGCAAAACATAGCTCAAGACCAAATATCTGAATTATACCAAATGTTCAAAAAAATGGATACAATATTTAGTAAATTTTTTAAAAAGTAGATGTAGAGGAAATATTTGCAAATGCTTTATATGTGGTCAGCGTAAGTATCAAATCTAAGCTGAAAAAGAGAAATATGTCAGAAATAGAAAGCTACAGGCTAGTTCTCTGAACCATAATACAAAATACTTTAATGAAATTAGCAAACCAAAAGAATTTTATATTACAACCAAATGTAATTCACCCCAGACATGGAAGACTGGCTTAATATTCACAAATCAATCAGCATTATACATCTCACATTAACAGAATAAAAGCTAAGAAACACATGCTCTCCTCAATTGATACAGAAAATGCGCTTGACATGGGCATTCATATGCTAGTATGAAAGCTGAGTTCAGGGTTGAAATTATAACACTGAGAGGGGAAATGAATAAATGTACCTTTGGTACCTGAGTCGAGAAATCAGGCTAGGAGATGTGAGGATGCAGCATCTACAGACTTAGCCTGTGTGTCTGTGGAACTTAGTCCAGTTCACTTAAAGCACAGTTGCACATTTAGCATCCTGCATCCTTAGACCAAACCACGCTTCTGTAAGTAGAGTACCATCTCTCGCTTGTCCTTTGTGGTCCTAGCTAGTTTTGTTTGTTTGTTTTGTCAACTTGATACATGCTAGGGGTTTCTGGGATGAGAACTGTTAGAGCAGAATGCCTGGAGGCAAATTGGTAGGGCATGTTCTTGATTAGTGATTGATATGGGTGGACCAGCTCACTTGGGATGGTGCCACTTCTTGGCTGGTAGTCCTCATGGTTTATTAAAGCAGACTTAACAAACCATGGGAGAACAAGCCATAAGCAACCTTCCTCCATGGCCTCTTCTTCAGTCCCTGTCTCCAGAATCTTGCCCTGAGTACCTGTCCTGACTTATCTTCATGATGCACTATATACTGCAATGTGAAATTAAACCCTCCCCCCCACCCCCAAGTTGTTTTTGGTCATGTACTACATCACAGCAATAGAAAACAAATTAGGACATTTACAATCAGTTCATTCCCACCAGAAAAAAAATGTCAACTCTTTTTGTTTTTTTTGTATTTGTTTGGTTGTTTCTCTATGGTCATTATTGAGCTCATTTTAAACAAATTAGCAGAGACTAATGTTCTGAAAAGAATTGCAAATTGTTGCTATTACCATAAATTAAAATATGTTTTACTCCTGTGTCCCTCTGCTGGCTGCTGCGGATAAATTACAGGCACATATTAGACACAGATTCTGCCCTTGGGGAAACTATAAACAATCAGGACTTTTATTTTTTTTTAATAACCATGTCACTCCAGAGCCATCTGGTGTACATTTAGAGTAATGTAATTTTGACTCTTGCTTGATGGTGCTGATATAATGCAGCAGATATAGTGCCAGTTTGAAGAACAACAATTGGGTTAATTTCTGCGTGTAATCCAACAGTGATTTAATCTTACGTTCCGTGTGAACTGTAATAAAGCCTGAATTAGTTCCATTTTTTAGAAAAGATATTGACAAAATGAAATGCTGAGAGGCCAATATGTATTCCTATATGGAAACTAAATATGATTTTTAAAAATTGTATGCACGTATATTATTTAAGAGCACCAAAGAAGAGGGATTAGAACACATGGTTCAAGGAAGATCAGTCATGTTTCTTTGTGTTATCTGTGGGAAGTCAACAGGACCAACAAGACTTTACCCACATCCACTGATTTAACTCTGACAGTGCTTTAAGACACATTTCCCCCTGATAGAGAAATAAAAAGTGAATCAGAGAGAAATTCAGTTGCTTGCATATAGTCTAACAGCTGCAAAGAAACACAGCTAAGCTGCTCCGTTGCACTTCCACATGGTTGAATGCATGAATTCTTGTGGGAACACAGATACACACAGACGCAGACACACACACATATGCGCAGACACACACTCACACGCTTCACAAATTGAGTAAATGGCTCCATAAACATTGTCCTAGATGTGTGCCTGAGGACAGGGAATGTCTACTGATACACCAGATAGGTTTTAAATGTCAGAGATAAGGACCTCTAGAGTTCCTTGGGCTTCTGAAAGGCTCAAAACCCTACACATTTTCTGTGGAAGTTAGTTATGCACATATTTTTCTAGGGAGCGATCCAATAGATTTATTTAGAGTTAATCAGATTTTCAAAGACATAAGTGACAATCAAAAGGGTAAGCACCACTGTATGGCTATTGTAACCATGGAAACTACTGAAGACAAGGGATACGAATATTTCATTCGCAAATAATGAAAGATCATAGCAGTTACCCTACATTGTAATGTTAAGAGTGACCAATAAAGGCAACTAAGGCTTTTTTAACTATTTGTTAAGGTGTTTCATTCGTTGTCTACATGACTTTATTTTTTATTGAAAAAATTTCCGCCTCGTCCCACTCCTCTTCCCCTCCCCCCTCTCCATTCCCCCTCCCTCTCCAGTCCCAAGAGCACTCAGGGTTCCCTGCCCTGTGGGAAGTCCAAGGTCCTCCACTCTCCATCCAGGTCCAGGAAGGTGAGCATCCAAACAGGCTAGGCTCCCACAAAGCCAGTTCATGCAGTAAGATCAAAACCCAGTACCATTGTCCTTGGCTTCTCATCAGCCCTCACTGTCTGCCATGTTCAGAGAGTCCGGTTTTATCCCATGCTTATTCAGTCCCAGTCCAGCTGGCCTTGGTGAGCTTCCATTAGATCAGCCCCACTGTCTCAGTGGGTGGGTGCACCCCTCGCGGTCCTGACTTCCTTGCTCATGTTCTCCCTCCTTCTGCTCCTCATAACCCAGTGATCAATAAGTGTGTAGTAAGTCCTGGCATTCTAGGTGTTCAGGAGTGGCCTCAAATTCCCTTTAAAGTGGACTTAACTTTGAGGGTGGTGGACCCCAATAGCAAGTTTAGCATTCATTGCCAATAAGTGCTAAAGTGAAAATTGGGTGCAGGTCAGAGAATGATAGGGACTCTGGTTGCTTTATTTCTCTTTGCAGTGTGTGTGTGTGTGTGTGTGTGTGTGTGTGTGTGTATGTTATGTATTTCTGTATGTGTGTTCAAATGTGTATGAGCACACACATCCTATCCACGTATGTGTGGAGGTCAACGTTTGTCATGATGTGTTCTTTGATCACTCCCCTTATATGCTGAGGCAGGGTCTCCCACGAGAATCTCAATAGCTCACTAATTGGGCTAGCCAAGCAGCAAGTGCATCCTCCAATGTGGTGGAGGAACACAAAGGCTTGTGTGCTTTGTCAATACAAAAGCGCTCCTGCCTCTCTCTCCTCTCTCCTATTGGAAAATAATCAAGAATGTGTTATGTGGCTATATGTAATTTTTTTCCTGACAGAATCTGAATAAAGAGAACAAAGTACATAGTTGGAAAAGCTTATAAATGTGTCACCTTGAAATGTGTCACAGTTTGAAAATACGTGTCGTTTGTTTTTTGGATTGATTTCATTATGGACTAGGAGGTAATGGACTAGTAAGGCCACTGGACGTCATAAGGACCCAAGCTCTTGGTGCCCTGGAGGGGTCCACTGGGGCAGAAAGTCTTCCCTTTGCCTCTTGAAATAAGAAAACCAACTGTATAGTTATTTCATTAATTCTGAGATATGACAAGGGAATTGTCAGTCGAAGGTAACCGAAATGACAGGCCATTGTAAAAATACTCCCTTTTGCTCAAGTCAGTGGTGGACATTCCAGGCTTTTGACAGTGAAGACTGGCAGATTATAAATGCATTTGCATGGCTTGATTCTCAGGTGAGTTCCTGAAGAAAGTTGTACCCTGAGCATAACACGAACTACCTGAAAACCATAAAATGGGAGAGAGACATTCCAAACACCTTGTACCCAGCTCCAGATTTGACAGATTTCAGCATTTGCCTTATTTGGTTTGAATTCTTTCTTATCAGGTCAAAGGGAAAAATAGATTATTCTGACCCTCTGGTGTTGGTTCATGCCTCTTTATAAAATTCTCTATTTCACAGAAATCCTTCTGTCGCATTGCTGAGGAGCCACGCATCAAGAATAATCAAACATTGCATTGCTTGAAAACCCTGAGGATGCATAGCTCTCAAGGCTCCTCATGTTACTCGCAACTAGAATCCAACATCAAAATACATGCCTCAGAAATTACTGAGCTGAAATACATTTTGGAAGGAATGGTTCAGGGTACAGATATTGGCCTGGGTTCAGTTATTGACTGGGATATAATTAACAGACGAGAGTGGAATTTACCCAGGGACAGGTTTCAGATTTGCTTGGAATCCTTCATGGATTTTCTCAGGGAATTCTGTACTGTGAATCTCTTCAAAAACCTCCCCTTCTCACAGAACAAAGGGCATGCCCCCAGTACCTGAAACAAGTGTTCCCCATCTGTCTCCTTGGGCATGGCTTACCCAACATTAGCTAAGATTCTTACTGTTATACACTAATGTGTGGCTCCTTTCTGACTCTCACAAGAAGTTTGTTCTCCAACCACTCCATCCATTTCCTCAATGTGACTTTTACCTTCTTGTGGCTGTCACTGATATCCTCTATATCTGGAAGACAGCAGTGGTACAATGACAGTCATGTGATTTGTCTCAGTCTGAATCCACACTGGGAGGTATGGGGAAATGACTGAACACCTGTTGCTACACCCTAGTTGGAGAGAGATGTTTGAAGGGCACCACAGAGGGTTAGGCTTCTCTGGAAATTGCCCAAGACTAAGCACACAGGAGGAACTGGTTTCTTTGGTAACTCCCTAAAGACCTAAAGTTGAACCCCCAAATAGAATGTACTTTGCTAACACAAGTGAAGACTCATTCATAGACAACCTTAGAACCCTAGAAGCCTGGGAATTGTCTTCTTAAGAGAGGGCCCTCAACTGCAGAGTAGCCCCTGGATAGTTGGCGAAGCCCAAGTCTAGGCATTTGTTGCTGTTATCACCTACTGAAGAAATCCAAAGGGTTCCTGGTAGTGGAGCATCTTCATCCTTTGGAGAAGAGAGCAAAGTGGCTGTTCTCCCCCTGGCCCAGGGAACCAATGAGCTGTAGACCGACTGAACAGCAAGTATGGGAGACACTTCTTATTTTCACCTCTGGTTGATTTGCCACTGCACACGCATGTTTACAAGCCTGGGGTGTGTGAGTGACAAAGGGGAGAGAGAAGAAAAGAGACAACTCTCTAAAGGAATGTGTTTTGTAGGAAGTCTCTGTTACCAACCTGGAATGGCAGATCCCAGTGAAGCAGAAGTAAGGGCAAAACAGGAGAGAACTTCTAAAAGTATTTGAAGCTGTAGAAAATTCCCAGAAAGCTGTCACTACAACGTGAACATTTAATCCCAAATTCAACTCACTTCTAGAAAAATACATGCTTATAATTTAAAAGCAATGGCTAACTCAACTAGGAAAATATTGTGCTGGAAAACTGAAATACCAAAGTAGATTAGACATCTGAGAGGCAGAAATAAAAAACAATAAAAAATGTTTTAAAAAATTGAAACTTGTATTGGTTTAATAAAATGCTGATTGGCTGGTAGCCAGGCAGGAAGTATAGGCAGGGTGACCAGACTAAAAGAATTCTGGGAAGAGGAAAGGCAGAGACAAGTTGCAAGCCAGATACAGAGGAAGTAAGACTAGAATGCCTTATTGAGAAAATGTACCAAGCCATATGGCTAAACATAGATAAGAATTATAGGTTAATATAAGTTGTAAGAGCCATTTAGTAATAATCCTGAGCAACAGACCCAACAGTTCATAATTTAAAAAAAAGTTATATGTAATAACTTTTTTATTGATTTCTTTTTACATAAATTTTCAAAGATTGCATGATGTTTATGCAAAATTCTATCAACCTTGTTGCTGTAGAAATAGATTGAGGAAACTTTCAGTTTTTCTTAGAATAAATAATCTTTCCCATCTAACTTTAAAAAGAAAGAAATATCGATTTTGCAATAAGGCTCATATGTGGCCTGCTTTTCAAGTTCTAGGTTTATAAACCAGCAAGAATAAAAATGCTAGCTGAGTCCATCAGTTTTACTGTGACATTGAGTATAAAGATATGTAACAGTAATGGGGAAATCATCTCAATGCTTTCATAGGGACCAGGATTTGCCTTAGATCTTCCTCAACTCAATAAATATTTCATTGGTGCTTGAGATTTGGAATGTCAGATGGGTTGACCTATACAAAAAAAAAAACGTTACTACCAATTTGTGTGTGTGTGTGTGTGTGAGAGAGAGAGAGAGAAAGAGAGAGGGCGAGAGAGCGAGAGCGAGAGCGAGAGCGAGAGCGAGAGCGAGAGCGAGAGAGAGAGAGAGAGAGAGAGAGAGAGAGAAGAGGCCACCTCCACCTCTTAGTGCTGACATGGTCTGTAGAAAATGAATATGCCTTGTTTAATGACATTCCAACACCTGTGCTATTATTTTCTAGTGTTGGAAGGTAGGAATGTCTCCTAGGATTTCCTGGATGTTTGATGAATGAAAGGTCATTTGGTTGCATGTAGGTACAGTTGGAGCGCCCTGTGACAGAAGTGGGTTTTGGAATGTAACACAATAAGTCATCTTGAGTTGTAACATAGCTAGGGATTCAGTTCGCTAAAAATTGTGACTATCAACATTGTATGGTAAATGTTTCGTAGTTTTCTTCTGATAAGATCCATTGGAAAAATATAGAAATGATAAATCAACAAACCAAAATATAATTAATTGAAGTTAAGATATTAGATATATGTGTAAATCTAGTTTAAAAAAGGCAATGCTATACACACTTCATAAGGTGTCATGAGGTTGAAATAAAAGATGCCATATTTTCGCATGTCTAAAATGAACCCAATACAGCACTTGGGATAGAAAGAATCATCTGCTAAACACAATGTTCTGAATGTCAAACAACGGACCAAGACAGACACTGTCAGTTCTTCTCTGCTGAACTCCAGCAAGGCGTTAAATGCTGTGTGTTGTAATTAAGGGTTACAGCAAGACAGGAGAAGTTGACGATCACAAAGGGATATTATAAGGATGGCTCAATAAAAATAAATTAAAAAAATAAGGATGACTCCTGGATTCAGTAGAAAAGAAAGTTCACTATTATTGGAGGAGCAACAGCTGTTCCTGGATTTTCTCTGTCATTTTTTTTTTCTGCTTGTGAAAATCCCCTAGGTTACCTGTTCATGAAATTGTGTCTAGATATGGTTTTCTTTTTTAAATACCCTTTGGTTTATACCCTAATCAGTAATGGAACTTGCTGTGTGTACCAGGCTGCCCTTGAACTCACAATTTGCTTCCTGCCTCTGTTTTCCCAGTGCAAGGATTAAAGGTAAGCACCACCAGAAATTGTGATTTGGTTATATTTGTTGTCTAAATAGGAGCTGAGGAAAATATTTCTCAGTAATCTTTGTGGTTTCTATTTTCCACCTAGTGTATGAGATGATAAAGTAGCTGTGGGCCCGTGCCATGGATCCTCCTAACTAAACAGTAGAGGGAGATGAAAAAGTGTTATCGATGCAGGGGTTTCCTTTTATGGTTTGGAGATAAACTGCATAAAGAGGAGGAAAAATGAATGAAAAGAACTATGAAAATGCATCTAAGGTGAATAAAAAAGGAGAAACCAAAATAATGAGGAGGCTAGTGGGGTATAGCCAGAATGTACAACACTCGCTAATAGAAGCCCTCAATTCAAAAGTGAGCATTAGAAAGAGGGGGAAATCAACAACAACGAAAAGGAACCACTGAACTGAACCTCTGTCTGAAAAGATGCATCCCAGAAGAAGAAATACATTTGGCATTTTGCTTTGACTTTCTGGTCTCCAAGGTAACAGGACAAACTCTGACTTTCTTCTGGGTGGGAGTCACAGCTTGTTAACCAAGTTTGCAGCACACTCGTGGGGCAGGACAGCACCATGCGTGCCTAGCTATTTCTAAGTTGCACGAGACTAGAATACGAACTAGATTCTTTCTTATTCCTTTGTAGAAAGGGATTGGATCAAAAGAGGAGCCAAGGAAATGATAAGCAAATAGTAGCGTAAGGAGTCTGGGTTGTTCTATAAAGCTAATGGAAACCACAGAGAGCTGGGCTGGCGGTATCAGCGTTCACAGAGATCCTAGTGCAACATCGTGATCCCAAGGTGGAAGCTAGCAAGTGAAAGGTTAGTGGATGACAAAGACAATTTCAGTCACTGAGTAAGTTTGGTTTGGCTAGATACAAATGGGGCACATTGCTGACCCAATGACTATCCCATACAGGAGAAAACAATGTGTAATATTCACACACACTACCAAATGAAATCCAGGCCAATCAAAGATATAACATATAAAAAAAAATGTTAAATAATGCTTCCTTGCAAGACAGAAAGCCAGGACACTAATAGAAAGGAGACCACTCAACTGTGAAGCTCTTTAAACTGTGTGATAAAAGATATTATAAAAATAAAGAGGAAAAGTGGGAGCTTGGTAAAGGGGTTAGCAGTATGGAAGAAATATGAAATATGCTAGCCTTAATAGTAAGGGAGTTTCTAGAGTTCTTTTAAAAGGCTATGTAATCCAATAAAAATAAATGAGAAGTGAACATGGAAATGGGACCTAAATGACTGTTAGACATGAACATGCACAGTCTAATTTACTATACACAGAAAAATGCAAGTAAATGAAAATGACGTGTTTGAGAGTGTGTCCTGTATGTAAAGCTTTAAGGGTGAAAGCACAGGTTGCTAGTAAAGGAGGCTGTGGTGGATAGTCTTACACACAGCCATTTTTAACTGTTACCTTGCAGTATGTAATGGTATTTAAAATATGAATATGCTTTTGACCAAGTTATTCATCTTTAAGAACCGTAGGGAAGAAAATTACAGGAAGGAAACAGATGTTGCAGGTAGGTTTATTTTCCCTTTCTTTCCCAGCACTATTGACTGGAAACTATTTTCAAATCAGTACAGACATGTCAGGCTCTAAGAGCTCTGGTTTCTCTTCCAGGGGACCCAGGTTTGATACCCAGCATCCATACAGCAACTGACCACTATCTGTAATTCCAGTCTCACTAAATCCAACATACTCTTCCACCCTCCTGGGTACAAGGCAGGCATGTGTTACACTTGCATATATACAGGCAAAACACTCACACATAAAAAATTAAGTACACTAATAAAAATAATAAATGTTATATTTCTATCTGTCAGTTTGGAAAGCTGGTCACAATCTGTGCTAAGGAGCAAAACCAAAGAGCAGGATGAGTACTGATGGTACTGTCTTTCAAAGAAAACCAGGGGGCCAGAGATGGGGCTCAGCAGGAAAAGGTGATTGCCACTAAACCTGAAAGCGTGAATTCCATCATTCTCAGACCATGGCAAAAAGAGAGAACCAACTCCCAATAGCTGTCAGTTGTCCTTGGACCTACACAGGCATGCAATCACACACACACACACACACACACACACACACACACAATGGAAAAGAGACTGCTGGTGTGTAAGTGAGCCTGTAAATGTGTAAGTCAGCTGAGGTTTGTCGATACAACCTCTCCTTGTAGGAAAGCAGAGACATGGGTGTGTGGGCTATGGACATGGTTACCTATGGAATCAGGAATGAAAGGAGCTCTTATCCTGGAAATAACTTCTTTCTCCTTTGCATGAGAGAATAAACCAGAGCAGTTGTTTAGTTGAATCAGAAAGTATATAACCCTGGGCATGTGCCATTTTGGTCCTAGGGATCTCACATGCCGAGCTTGTTCCCCAGCATGGCCTGCACTACTTTACTCAAGATCAAGCTGAAACTCCCTTTCTGGATCACTATAGGCATTGTCACCCATTACTTCCTAAATCCCAAGGAGACAACCGGCTTGGAGAAAAGCAGATCAACTGCCATATTCACGTTGATGCGGACTGTGTATCCTTGGCTACTGTGGGGCAATCAGAAGAAAAGAAGACAAGTTTGCAAAGACTCCCATTAAGAGTCCAGCCAGAGCTGCTTTGCAAGGTTTTTTAATTTAATGTTAAAATTTTCTAGCTATTAGGAACAGCTCCCCAAGTTCCCTCAGAGGTCTCCCCTTTGTCAACTGTTCCTGGAGAATATCTTGGAACATCTTTAAGCAGAAGAACGGCTGTTGTTCTTGGTCATATCAATGATGGCTAACCTCTGTAATAAACTGATACGCTACAACTTTGCAAACACGTTGCTGTAGGAAGTAGAGGAAGCCATGAATGAATGAAGTCGTCAGTGAATGTATGGACTGTGTATTGTTGCCATGGGCACAGCCATGTCAATGTTCCCATAGTCTCAGATCCATGGAGGAATTGCAAAGCCTCCTCCCTGGGAGTGAGGCTCAGGGGGAAATGGCAAAGCCTTCCCTTCTCTTCTGTGTGGGAATGCTGATGGTGTATGTAGAAAATGCCCACCATAGCTCCCCTCATTCATATCCACAGTCTTCATACTATTGCCCTACAGACTGTTCCTACCAGGATTAGCTCATGTCTAATCAACTAATGTGTCTCCTGGATCCAACCACGTGTTCCCTGCCTCCCTTTTTATCTGTATCTAATAAAACTGCCTTCTTGTTGAGATGTATGCAGTAATCCCAGCTCTCTTTTTAGCTCTATATTATGAATATGCTATTTGGAGGTTCAACAGAGGTCGTAGCCCATTCAGCTCCATTGTTTCTGTTTATCTGTGCATATGTCTGCCTCTTGCCCTTGCTGGCCTAGAAAAGCCCATCCCTGGAGGTCATACATGGACATAGCACATTAGCATCCTCCTCTCAGGTCCCTTAGCAATAAATTGACATGCCGGTTCACATGCTGACCCTTCCAGAATGCTCCATATGTATAGTCATTATGTTCCCTCATTACAGAAAGGCTTGAGCTATGGAACCAGATTTTCTAGGCTTGACTCTTTCCCAAACAGCCTATCTGTTGTGTAGCTGTAGGCATGATTTCCTCCCCTATAAACAAAGGATAAAGCCATGCCTACCTCTCTGCCTTGTCATAAGACAAGCTTTATAAAACCTCAAGAGGCAATATGTTAAGCTAATATGTTGTGCTCAAATTTCTGGAGACATAGCTACCTTCTGTTGACTACTATCTTACACAGCCATGTCTGGGACCATCCTTAACACCCATTAATAGCCTTCTTGATAAGAAGAAAATGCAGGACAAAGAGTATCACGAGAGTGATTCACATAGTATCCATAGGCCTTAGTTACGTGATGTCATGAAAGGTAATGCTGATATGCATTTTTAAATTTTACTTATTTTTTCACTTTTGATTAAAATTAATTTACTTATTTATAAAATTCATTTACTTAGAATTCATTCACTTATCCCCTTCTCTTTTCTTTCTTGGGCCCATTCCAGGTGACCTCTATCCAAAGTCTCCTAAGACCTCCCTCTCAACTTTTTAGCCTCTTTTTCTTTTATTATTAGTGTTACATACATGTATGTGTATACTTGTATATATATACAACCCACTAAGTCCATTTTTGGCTGTTTGTGTGTGTTTCAGGGGTGGCCACTTTATACTGGACCACCAATGAGAGTGTCCATCCCTAGTAGTGGCTTGTGTTTCCTTTTTAGTAGTCATTGGTTGCTTTCAGTTTTTTATCTAGAGTTGTAGCTCTCAATCTTCCTAATGTTGTAACCCTTTAATACAGTTCTTCATGTTGTGGTGACCCCCAACTATGACATTATTTCATTGCTATTTCATAACAGTAGTTTTCCTACTGTTAGGAATCATAATGTAAATATCTGATATTCATATCTGATATGTTACGCCCCTCCTCAAAAGGGGTCATGACCTACAGGTTGAAAGACCCTGGTCTAGAGGTGGGGCCTAAGAAACTTTTCCCTTATGTTAACATGTCTATTGATATTGCCTTTGTTCTGGTCTTGTTATTACAGCCATTTCAGAAAGATTGTTTCACAGCAGATTTTCTGGTGTTCTGGCTTTTAGAATCTTTCCATCGCCTATCTTGCAAAGTTCGTTGAGCCATAGATTGCCAGAGTTGTAATGTAGATATATACATAGGGGCTGGGCTTCCTACAATCTCTGGATCTCTGTATTATGTCCACGTGGCTTTTTGTGATGATCTCCATTGACTGTCAAGGAAAGCATCTTTGATGATTGGTGGGTATAAAGATAAGATTTAGAAATAGTAAGGAATTATGCTAGTCTAGCAACGTGGTGGTAGAACACACTTTTCTAAGGTCCATAGCTTTCCTGGTCATGGCTAGATTTCTAGTACGAGGCATCATTTCTTCCCTGTTGAGACAGATTAGACAGCTGTGTGTCACCAGCAACATGTGAGTGCCATGTATTGCCCCTTAATGGATATCTTGCCATGCTGGTCATTGTTGTGGCTCATAATAGTTATTGTGGAACTATTAACCCTCTTGGCAACTTGCATACTACTTTCCATTTATCATGGAAGCTCGGCTGCAGGCAGGAGGCTTTCCGGTCAGATCCATATCAAATCACTTGTGTCCTAACTGTGTAGTGTCTTCAGCAACAGGGACTTAACCTCATCTTCTGAAAAGCAGGGCAGCAACAATAACCTATATTGTTTGGGGAGTTACTTAGACTCCCTGAACAACCATTCAAAAAGAGGTTTCACATGCCTGGTCCTCAGGGCTTTGCTAGTTTAAAGTCCTTCGAGAGCACTGGGAACCCAAGTGGCTTAACTTACTTTAAGTAAATAGCTGTGCATATATATGTGTGTTGTGTGTATATGTGTATGCATGTGTGTGTGGTGTATGTGTGTATGGATGTATGTCTGTAGCATGTATGTATATGTATGTTTTGTGTGCACATGTGTATATGTGTTCATGTTGTATATATGTATCTTTCATGTGCATGTGTGTGCATGTATGAATGTATGTATTTACACATAAACTTCCTTGGCATTGTTTTTCTTTCTCCTTCTTCTGTATTGATCTTCTTTCCCCTTTCCACTTGGAGCCCACCCTTCCCATTTCGCAGTTTTAAATTCCCTCTTAGATAAAATTAAATCTGATACATAAGGAATGACATGTTTATTATATTATCAAGCACAAGAGATAGATTAAATAACTCTTCTTATCTTGGCACCAGGTACCGAATTTTCTAAAACGTATTCATCCACATCCACTAAGCAGTGGTAATGTGTTGGAATGGAAGATCATTCATAGGTTCTTGCATATAATAGAACTTTATACTATTTGCAACTTTTAGCGTCGTAAGAGTAAGAAACACACACATCTGTCATTTAGTGCTCTGGTGGCCAGAAATAAAAAGCGAAGGAAAGGTTCCAACTAGCTACATCTCCCTGAGCTGTAACTTGACCCAGCGAACAGGAGGGGGCGCTGCTACATGCATCACCCTCCAGTAGGCACATCAGCATTCACCGGCATCTCCAGCTTAAAAAGCATGATGTGCATACACACACGCTTCGAGACAAGGAATGAGGCTTTGAGAGTAAAAACAGATGAAACTCTCAGCGGGTCTCGCATGTCAGTGCTTAATTTCTGCCGAGTCAGAAAGAAGGCTTTGTGTTTGAGGCTGCACTCCTGTGACCAACTACTTATGCTAATTCTGACTTCTAGAAGAGCTCTTGTGCGTGTCTGTGAGTCCCCAGTGCATTCAGCATTTCCTATGGAAGAAGAAATAGGCCTTTTACATTCCAGGATATGTACGAATGAAGGTGTGAAACATGAACCCCTCATAAATACACTGGCTTCCTCTCTAAAGGAAATATCTGTGTTTGCAAACCCAGAGACAAGTGAAAATGAGGCATTTGTCTTCTCATGGACTGTTATTAAATCTTATTTATTTGGATACAATTCATCGTCCTGTTGAAATTCCACTCCCTGCCCACTCCCCCTGCCTTCACTACCTGTTTCCTGATCTTAGAAGACCTGTGGTGAGCCTTCCGTCTACTTGGTTTGTTAAGAGACCGGCGGAGCCTTTCGGCAGCATCAATAAGGAGATTATAATCTGTTTTCAAACCACATGCGGTCTTGTTTCTTAGATGCCACCGACTTCTGCCCCATCAAAGGGCCCTGATTTTGATTTTTCATGTCACCTTTCACAAACTTTTCTTTGCCTGTTTTCCTTGTTGCTTAAGTTTAAAATGTTCCGCCAACCAAAACATATAATACCTCTTGGTATTATCATGAGATTATATCTTCTAAAACCCCCTGAGTGATGCTCAGGTCTCTGAACAAGTTTGTTGTCTGGATTTTCAGGATGAATGTCTCCTTTCTCAGTTTTCATGACATCTCAAAAGTGAGCTTGATGTCAGTGTGTGTGTGTGTGTGTGTGTGTGTTTACATGCTGGGGCAAAGGAAAAGGGCCTTATGTAGCCAGTGAAGTTTGTCTAAGCACAGGGACCTTGGAAAAGACAGAAGATACTAAGTAGGCAATAGGTTGATGGAAAATAAGAAGAAGAGATGCGGACCTTTGATTTCTAGAAGATATTTCTAAGCGCTCTTTACAGGTAGTTCTTGGATACTGAGCAGAAATCAGAGTGTCAGGTCCAAGAGGTCCTAATGTTGGAAAATAGAGATGGGATACTTAATAGGATTTGTAATAAATCGTTCATCGTGAGCTTTCTTTGTCTAAACGTATCTGCTGATTGTTGTTATGACAAAGAGATGGGTATAGAAATGAACAGACTCTAGACTTCAAAGGAATTAACAGCCCAGTGGGGGAAGACCAAGGAGTCCATGCTGTAGGAGGAGACAGACAAGGAAGCTTAATTGCAAGTATAAAATCTAGGGGCTTCAGGCAGTTTTATTTCTAACCCAAGGATTCATTGCTTCCACGTGGACCAGATGAGCAAGCAATGTTGCTGAGCAACCAAAGTAATATACAGCCCGGGTGCTGTGATAGTGACATCCCCTGTCAACACTACCTGTATCCCGGGACTCTTTGCTTTGATTCATTTTCCCAAGAAATTTCATTAAGACATGTTCAAAGTAAAAGCGCTAGCCCCCTCTCCCCCGCTGACATTTACCCCTCTCTGTTCTTGTGTATCATCTGCTGGTGAAATGTCTGTGATTGCTGTACCCTTCCTCAAGCTTGCATCGCCTGTCACTTTTTTTTGTTTGCTTAAAAATATTTCTTGTTATTTATAGCTTATTTTAAAATGCATCCGCCAACCAAACTCAGTTATGGACAGGTAAGAGGGTAGACAGATAATGGATAGACATAAGTGAAATATAATAAATACAAATTGCAGAAGTTAGGGAAAACAGTTAGGTGATGTTTATTATATAATTCTTTCAGATTTTCAGGATATTTAAGTTTTTTATAAGGAAAATTAAATCATACATTAATTTTGTCATTTATTGAAGAGCATCTTTCAGTGAACTCAATGAGAGCCAAAAAGATAACAGGCAATAGGTTTGTCCACCACTTCTGTTAAGAAGTGACTGTCAGATGCCAACATTAGTTCTGCAAAGAAGACATAAAAATCACCAATAATTGCATGAAAATTACTCAGCCTCCATCAGCCATTAAGAAAATACATATCATGGGACTAGAGAGGGGGATTCAGCAATTAAGAGCATGCTTGGTTCGTACAGAACCAGGTTCAATTCCTAGCACCCACAGAGCGGTTCTTAACCAGTTATAAGCTTAACTCCAGTTTTGATGCCTCCCTCCTCTGGTCCTTTAAAACCCTGCATTCCAGCAGTGCACATAAACTCATGTAGGCAGATACCAATATATGTTAATAAAAATAAAGAAACCTTTGGGAAGAAATAAAGAAAATGTGCATCGGTATCATGAAATACCCCTCACATAGTAAAATTCAAAATAGTATTAATAAAAGGACCAAGAGTAAGAGAAAGCAATATGTCATGGTGAGAAATGGAAGCGTTAGAACTTATGTGCATTGCTGGTGAGGCTGGAGAATGGGGTCACCAGTATGGAAACTTGGTTAGCAACTTCTCTGTATGGGTGTATATGTTGAATTATGAGCAGTAGGGCTGCGTCCCTGGCACCCGGCCGCCCTCATGGCTAGCTTATGCCCGAAATAATTACACGGAAACTGTATTCTTTCAAACACTGCCTGGCCCGGCTAGTTCCATCTTCTTATTGGCTATCTCTTACATATTGTTCTAACCCATTTCTAATATTCTGTGTAGCCCACGAGCTGGCTTACCAGGGAAGATCTTAACCTGCGTCTGTCTGGAGCGGGAGAATCATGGCGACTCCTTGACTCAGCTTCTTTCTCCCACAATCCTGTTCTGTTTTCTCCACCCACCTAAGGGTTGGCCTATCAAGGGGCTTAGGCAGTTTCTTTATTAATAAGAAATCACTCCCACATCATGTATACGGAATTACGATATTGTTTCCAAAAAGCCAGGTCCCAATGGTTGAGAATGGACCAAAAGGTAGGAGATATTATGAGATCAAAAAGAAAGAAATGAACAGACTTAGTGCAGACAAAGTGCAGCCTACTGGGGTCATATAGACATAAATGAATTCTGATCAACAACAACATTGCTAGATCCCTAAATAAATGCATAGAGACATTTATATGACAAGTGAGATAAAGGTTGGCCAACGAGAATATACCTGGGCTTTCTGAAAAACAGTAGCATCCACAATGTCAATTAAGGAGTTGCCTGGGCATCAGGGACCAGCAAAACACATTCAACTATTTTTTTTAACAACTTTGTCCTGTAAGGTTGAGGATGTGCCAAGTTACCTGGCAGTTACAACCCAGATCGCTGCCATATTATCAAGATGTATCCCTACACATATTGTCCAGATTTTTTTCTTACTATCTACTCAGAGGAACTGAAAGCAGGTATACAAACTTTATACACCCAGGCTCATAATGCATTAGTCACAAAAAGATGCACATCCCGCACATGATGGAAATGACTCAGGTGCCAAGGAATAGATGAACAGATAAAACACACGACATATATAAATAATGGCTTTATTGAACTACAGGAATGAAAGTAACATATATGTAATGCGGATGAAAGTATTACCCTAAGTAAAATAAGAATAAAAAATCTACTTAAGCAAGCTAGATAGAAGAGGCAAATTCATAGAATAAACATAGGATTGAAGACACTAGGGTTTGGGGTAGGAAAATGACATGTTAGTGCTTATAGGGTATAAACTTTGTGTTTGGGATAAAAGGGGGCTTTAGGAATGGATATTGGCAATCGTTGCACCTTTTAAATGTATAAACTTAATGAGACTGAATTTTCCTTTTAAAATTAGTTCAGATGGTAAATTTTATGTTTTTTTTTTTGTTTTTCTCACAATGAAAAAGGCAATGAACTTTCTCACACAAGATATGACCCCATGAAAAAAGTAAATGAAAGATTTGCCACTGTGCTGGGCAAAAATGAAGTGAGCAGGTAATTGTGTGAAAGATGAAAGAAAAAATCAGCTGAAACCAAGAGAAGGACCCTGGGAAGAGGGGCATCCTGTACCAGGTCCTCTTGCAAAGGAAACTGACTGGGGAATACAGGGTCAGTGCACCAACTAAGTCTTCCGTCTGTAGCTTTCCACCTCTCCCTCTCTCTGGTCTCTTCTTATCAGCCCATCCTTGCCTTTTCCTTCTGATCCTTGGAGGAACTTCTGCCCAGCAAAGATAAAATGTTCCTACCTCACCACACACAGTGTCATGGTCACGTGTCAAGATCCCTTGCCACACCCCCAGTCTTCCCTTGACACTTGGACCCTCCTTTTTATAGCAGCATCTTGGATGCTACAAATACCCAGCACCAGCTGTTTCTTACCTTTCTCTTCTCTATATTTGGGCATCTTTACTTGCCACTTGGTATCTATTCCATTATTAATCTAGTTTGACTTCCCATCTGATCATGGAGACGTGTGCCCAGGTCAACAATGCCCTTCATCACCAGATCCAGCAACGACCCCTCCATCTTATCAGAGCTACCAAGTTCATTCAGCACAGTTGGTGATGCCCTTATCATAGCCTCTGCCCTTGGCTTCTGTTAGATAGCTTTTCTTTTGCTTTATACGTCTTTGTTGTTAGTTTCTGTGTATTCTTCCAGGCTCAGTGTTACACCATTTTCTTGCCTTATTCTCTTCTCAAATGATGCCATAAGGTCATACGGCCTTAACATACAGTCTATAAGACTACCAAACTTATGTATCTAGGCCAAGTCCTCTTTAAAAACATCAGGACTGTATAGCCAGACTGCCCACTATCTACTCCGTTCCTCATTCTCCATTTGGCATTTAAAGGCTGACTAAGAAGGGTTTAATGATCCCACTCAGCTATTCCATGTCGCACTTCCTTTGACTTATTGTGTGTGTCTGCCACTGAGGCCTCTGCTATTTCTCAAATGTGACAACTTGATAGAAGATCACCTGACCAGCATGGTTTTATAAATGAAATAGAATTCTCATGCGAGGTGTGCAGAGCCACGGGTGGAAATTGCTTAGAGGAATGATTATTGTTGTGACATAGTCTGGTCTTCTCAGGCTAAGAGACGAAGGGAGAAGAATTAACATAGCCCATGGCTATGGCTGTTTTCTTGTCAACTAGAGAACACCCTAGTTTTGACAAGGGCTTGGCATTTTTAACTCATTCAAGGAGTTGGAAATAATTTGTCAGTACTGCCTCCTCTGGAAACCTCAGAAGTTAGTTCTTGCCCTTGTTTTAACATTGAGAAAATTAAGCCTGGCTGTTAGACCATCAAAGGCAACAGCCAACTCAGAGCAAATAGTGATACCATTATGTATTGTGCAGCCTTGGAAAAAAAGCTTGAATTCCACTTGAGCTTTCCAGCTAGCAGAGTTGGCATTGTGTAGACACCACCGTAGATGCTAAAAGTGGCTGGTGGCCAGCAAAAGCCCCCTGCTGTGTCTTCTACTCTCTGAAGTTAGATTCCTTACTTTCAGGCAGTGTAAAGCAAGAATGCTTCGTGTACCAAATCGTTTGGCAGTCTTCAATGGCATGAAAAACAACTTGTTTGTATAGAAAAAAATATTTTCCAGAGCTAGAAGCCCATAAAGATTATTGCCTCTTTTTAGTATACAGAAATATTCCACAAACACGACTCTTTCAGCTTTCTGCACTTTGGCATCCACAGCAGAGATAGCTTTGCCCTCCTCCTGTGAGGGATGTCCTCCTTTGCTGTCAGCCCGTGGACCATCTGTGCCTGGGATCCTCTGTGATGCCTGATACCCACTGCCCATCCTGCTGCTGATCAGGCTTACGGTTGGCCATCCCAATACCCAGAGAAAGAAAATCTGCCTTGGCAAGACTGGCCCCTCCCTGCTGATGCAGGAGCCTTGGCATTGTTTTAGCTGCCAGTCTGGTTGCCTCCTTGTTGCCTTTGGAAGCCTGCACTTTCTCTGTGGCTTTTGTGGTCGTTTCCATCCGCCAGTGTGGTCCCTCTCAGAGGCCCTAGCGTGCCAGACCAGCCTATTTGAATTGGTGCCAGGCCACTTACTGGGGAGGTGAAGCCAAATCCCATATATTTAAAAGTGCAGCGCTTCGCTTGTCCACCTAGCTCCTGTCTCCTGCAGCCATTAGTTGTGGTTTTACTTTACTGTTAAAACACTCTTCTTTTTTTCCCCTTTCTCTCAGCTCTGGCTATTTTCATCTCTATATATTTAGCAAGTTGTATGTAGGTATGGATTCTGCAGTTCTACTTAAATTTCTCTTTCTCTTTTTTCTTTTTCTTCTATTTGTGTCCTAAGGAAAGAGAATGTGTTTCCTATTAAATGGGGGAGGTGGAGAGAAGATAGGGAGACCCAATATTTGACTAGAATAGAAAGTGAGGGGGCAGTGGAAGTCTGTCCTGTAAAGCAGGGATGGAGAGTCGCCTGTTCCTGCGGCCACGGGACAGATAGCGTCCCTGCTCTCAAATTTCTTTAGGAAAAACATGGGCCTTTGGAAACTTGATACATCCAGGGCTGCAGTTTGCTTGGCATATGTTAATATCCTCCTAATATCCTGGGGATCTTTCACATTGTGCAGTATCTAAGACTATAAAAGACAGAGAGCATGATTATACAATCTAAGGCAGACAAATAACGCCACTTCTGTTCTACTGCTGAGCTGGGGAAGTTAAGCGATTTTCCTGAAATCCCTCAGGAAGTTCCAGACACATTTAGGAACACAACATGTGAATTCTAACCCACAGACCTTTCAACTATGGACACATATCACTCTCTCTGTTTACTCTAGAATTCCACACATGCGCTCCTCAAGTCAACATTTGCATCTGGAGCGCTCTGTGTGTGCATGGTAGGGGCAGCTGGATCCCAGACTTTGTCAGGGGAGTTGGGTTAACATCACCACATCCCATGGTCAGCTACTTATTAGTGTGTGGCCACTTTAAGTAGCTGCAGTCCCAAGTAACATCTACAATGAGCCAGACTACAATTCTAAGGGAACTTGCGTTTACTCAAAGCAAAGCAAGAGCCAATGTAACCGGCAGTTACAGAGGATGTGCTTCATCTAAGCACCCTATAAAAAGTCAAAAATGGAATATAGAACGTGGAGAATGTTCCTTCATGGGGCGGTGATGAAACAGCTAGCCACTGGGTGGGGGAGGGGGGCACGTGTGATGACTACATAAAAAAATGTGGCTTGGGCAGTCTCAATCAGAACTTTACATCTGGCTTGCAAGGTACAGTTAAAATACGTAGGAGGATTGTAGAGATACCGGGGTTTATAAAGAGATGAGGAAGGTTCAATAAAGAACAATAACCAGCTAGGTATGATGAATCATACCTGTAATCCCAACACTTGCCATGATGAGGCAGGAAGATAACTATGATTTCAAGATTAGCCTAGGCTATGTAATTATTATATAACAGACTTTTCTGGGGAGGCAGCTAGGACGTAACACAGAGACACATGGACGGACATACACACACCAACGAGTTTTCACTGGGGTTCCTAACAGAAGAAGGGGTAGGGGTTACTTAAAGCAGTTGGGTCACTGGAAAGCCCTCCCCAGCATGGGAGGTGGCAGCTCAGCCCATGGAACTCTCTGCGTAACTTGCAGTTATTTCATGATGTCTGAGAAATCAGTGGCTTCTCCTCAGTTCTGCTGACCTGAGGACCCTCCTCCAGCTGGGGAAGGGGCATAGAGAGTTGTCTGAGTTTCTGTTCATCCAGACCTTTGGCCTTTTACTCACCTCTAGAATCGCATGTGTCGCCTTCTCCCTTCTGGAGGGATTATTTCATTTCCAAAGAGACTGCCGCACAACAGTAAGGAGCTTTAGTTTAGCCTGGACCACAGAATGAGATGTCTCGAAAACACAAAACAAATCATTCCATGGCAGAAAGAAGAAGAAGGAGAAGAAGAAAATAAAAAAGAAAGAAAGAAACAATAACATAATATATATTGCATTGCAAGCAACTTTGGTTACTAAGGACCTATGTGGCAAATTTCGCACCCTCTCCCAATTAAACCCCAACGGTAGAGGTTTCATATCATCTAAGCACTAATAGTGGCTTGCTGTCTCAATGTCCTGACTTTTCTTCCTTTATTTTTCCTGTCTTTCTTTTCCTGTTTCAGTAATGCTCTGGCTCCTGATACTTCTTTCCACATTTCTTCATTGTTTGTATCACCTGGCATCACAGAACCATTCAGATCTACCCTTTCCATAGTGATCTTCAGAAATATCATCAACACAATTGGTCCAGTTTTTGTTCATATGCTGATATTCCTGTGTTCCAGTCCGAACTCAGAATCCTACCCAATTTTCTACTGCTATTATGTACTGATTGTGGGTTCCTTCTGTCATATAAGGAAGTCCTAATGTGTGGCTATGTCTGTAGGTAAAGCCTTTCAGAAAGTAACTCAGCTTAAATGAGGTCAGAAGGACAGACCCTAGCCCAATCAGAGTGCTGCTACATCTGTACCCAGGAAGGGCCATGCAAACATTACACACTAGGATGTCAAGCCATTAACAAGCCAAGGGGAGAAACTGTAGAAGAAATAAAATTTGATGTCACTTTGGGCATGGACTTTTAGCTTATAAAACTAAAAAAGAAAGAGAAAGAGGAGTGATTTAAAAAAAAAGAGACATGCATACATACATACATACATACAGACAGACAGACAACCCCTTTGTTTAAATAACCCAGTCTGTGACAATTTGTCATGGTAGCTTAATTCAGACAGTAACCTGCTGTGCGTCCTGTTGTCCCTATCTGTTCTTAGACACTAGCTTCGAGATTCTCTGGACTTTTCCATCATTTTCAACTTCTGTCTTCTTCTTTTTTTTTTTTTTTTCTTCAGGAAAGGGTTTCTCTGTGCAACAACCCTAGCTATCTCCCAAATTATCTCTTGTAGACCAGGCTGGCTGTGAACTCACAGAGAACTCACCTCTGCCTCCTGAGTGCTGGGATTAAAGGCGTGGGCCACCACTGCCCTGCTTCAACTTCTATCTTTTTAACATCTACTCAGTCCAGTACTGTTGGTTTTCTCCCTCGGGCATCTTCAAACCCAGACCTCGACATTGGCTTCCCCATCTATATTTCTAATCCTATTCTCTTCACCATTGTTCTCAGGCATCTGGTTAAAACACTTCTATTTCCAGCCACTGTCAAATGCCTTGGTTTGATGAGGAGACGCTCTCAGCTGCAGAGTGCCCCCCCATTCAGAAGTTCTGTTCTAACTGGATTCTACACACTAGGCATGGGGATATCAAAAGTCAGGAACATTACTTTAATGTCTCCTTACCTAGGCCCCAAGGATGCTTACTTGAAATGGTCCTGCATTCCCCATAGGGGACAGAGTAGCCAGGCTTTCTCCATCTAGTTTAATCATGTCTGTCACAGATGGGTTTCTGATGTGCAATAAACATATTTATTAATATTGGGTTGCTGTACAAAGAAATGGAGGCAGATAATATTTTAAATACCAGTCTTTCTCCCTCTCTCTTTCCCAACCCCCTGTCTCCCCACTTGCTTCCTGGAATATAGGCTACTGATTCATATTCATATTCATGTTATCTGAGTTGTAATCCTGCCTTCATGGCCCTTGTGTGGCCTTGGGAAAGTGACTTTTCCTTGCCAAGCTTTTGTTCCCGTTAAATGCGTATAACAAGAAGGTGCGTTACCAAAAGTGACTTGCCTTTAAAGGTTAAAATGAGATAGAGCATTCAGCTTGGCACTGTGCCTGGCCTCCTCCACCAAATGCTGGTGTTGGTAGTAGCTGTATAGATAATCTTCTCTAGCGGCCTTTAGTGGAAGTAATACCAAAGTCACTTCAGAATTCTAGGGCCAAAGGAACTCAGTTTGAAAACCATGAAAAGTTCCAACCACACTGGCCTCCTGCTGCTTACATATACCGTCCCTTTCTGTGGCTTCACCCAGATACTGTGTTGCGAGGACTCCACATGTGCCATGTGCCGGTGCCTCAGTCCCTTCAGATCTTCACGGAAGACTCATCTCTCATCTTCTGAGTAAAACCCCGACCCAGCCCTGACCATCAAATCTCCATGGCAACCGGTTTGCTGCCTGCCTCACAGCTGGCACATAGCAGTTCTCCACCAAATTCTCTTCTCTTGAAAACTTGCCACTGGCATGCTATGTATTTCTACTCAACAAAAGATACATTTGTTGTGTCTTCCACTACAGGAGTGTTGTCTGGGGTTTTCTATCCTTCCCAGTTCCCACAATCATTAAGTCCCAAAGAATTCACACAGAGTTCTACATGAATTATAAACTGATTGGCCCATTAGCTCAGGCTTCTTATTAACTCTTTTTTTGTTATTTTTTTGTCTTTATTGTGCATCTTTTTTTATTAAAAATTTCCACCTCCTCCTCACCTCCCTTTTCCCCCCTCCCCCCACTCCCCATGCCCCATTCCCCTCCCTCTCCAGTCCAAAGAGCAATCAGGGTTCCCTGCCCTGCGGGCAGTCCAAGGTCCTCCCCCTTCCATTCAGGTTTAGGAAGGTGAGCATCCAAACAAGGCTTATTAACTCTTATAACTTACATTAGTCCATTATTCTTGTCTATGTTAGCCACATGGCTCAGTACCTTTTTCAGCGAGGCAGTCACATCTTGCTTGCTCTGTGGCTGGGCCAGGACTGTGTCCTCTTCCCAGAATTGTCCTGTTTTCATTGCTCTTCCTCTACTTCCTATCTGGTTGTCCTGCCTATATTTCCTGCCTGGTTACTGGCCAATCAGCATTTATTAAAATATAATTGACAGAATACAGACCATTGTCCCACACCACAGGAGGGCAGGGATTCCGATCTACTGGATTGCCTGTTGCTAGTCGTTTCCCAGCAAGTATTTACTGAATGACTAAATGAATATTCTACAAAATGGCATAAGTTCTTTGAACACAATATATGCTCATTTAAATATCTGCTAAGATGAGAGTCTCTCTATTCATTTTTAAATGGTAAAATATGATACAGTATATGATAATATGATAATAATCTAAAATAGACATTTTGTTGCTAGCCTGTGGTGTTGAACAGGGCGTTGTTAAAGAAGACTCTATCTAAACTCTTTATGGATGTGCATGTTTACATTTGGGGAGGCTCTGCAGTACTAGTCTCCATATGACTTTCTGGCAGCTCTTTCCTGTTATCACTTTAATTATCCCCCCCTCCACTGCTCTGCACTTCTATTACCCTCCCCACTTAACCCTTCCTACTCCAAAACCCAATGCCATGAATGGGTTACTTCTACTGGAATTGTAATCCATTGGTCCCGAAGACCCCCAAATATTACACTCCATGTTGATCTTTAACCACTGATCTTGGTTATCTCTTAGAACTTGACTGAAAGACTGTGTTTCTGAAGACTCCACATATTTGAGTCATAGAACATGGAGAAATCAATATGGTTCACAATGGCAGCAGTCTGTGGTTGTGACCTTATGGGTTGCCTCTCCCCATAAAGATTATTTTTACGTATACATTTCTTTGCTCTCCTATCTTTGTTCCAGGCTCAGCTGTCACTGTGTAGGAGGAACATTACAGATGGGGATGGCTCTGAGAGGTTGTCACCTGAGCAAAGTCCCAGTGGACCAGTTCCCTGCCTCAGCACCAAAATTCAGCAGCGTTGGGTACTCCAGAAATTAAGATTTAAGAGGGCAGACATGAGACTTAAGTACTAAACTGATTCTTGTAAATAGTGATGGATGCCCAGCTTGTAAACCACAAGGAAAGGAGAAGCACTCCAAGTATGAGAATTAAGAGTTGACGTAAGGCCAGCTGTGGCATGTCTGTAATCCCATGCCTTCAAGGCAAATCAAGGGAATCCTTGTGAGCTCAAGAACAGCCTTGTCTATGTAGTGAGTTCCAGACCAACCAGGGCTGCATAATAAAACCTTGCCTCAAAATAGTCAAAACAAAACAATATGGAGTCTATACAAACCAAAATGGTGTTGGCTATAAAGAGCAAACATGGGGATCTTTGTTGCCCAGTGCTCCTGAATCCTAAAGTGGCATTCATAGGCCTGGGTATTACAAGCTGAAAAGAAAAGAAAAAAAAGAATGGAAGAGGTCGCAAGAAACTAGTTACTGTTGTGTAGACTCATGATTGGTGAGGATGCATAGCAAACTATCAGTCATTGATCCCTTAAGTTACACAATCCAGCTGAGACTTGCGATGATCAGGAGAAGAGTTTCAATGAGCTAGCTGTTAGCCATCTATTCGGTTAGGCCAGAATGAGCTAGGGCCTGCAGCACCTGCCTCACACCCATGGTTGTGGAATTTTATGGTATCATTGGCATGGCATTTTGAATCCTTTATCACACTGGCTATTCAAAATCAAAAATGACATTTTGTGAACCTCTAGCATGTATGAACTGCCAGTTATGGGGCAACAACTCTGTAGATGAGCTGTGGCCTGGCTCAAACCATGCCCAGAAGGTAAAGTTTTTTTTTTGTTGTTGTTGTTTATTTTTATTTTCACACATGTGAAACTAAACCAACAGAATCTAGTTGTCTATGAGGAGTCATTTTCAAGTGTATCTACCTTCTTTGCCATGATGAGATGGTTTCCTTTCCTAGGGACAGGTAGTGGTTCATATCATTGGTGATGGCAGAAACAACCTGACAATTGGATGGCTCTTTGGAATATATCCGCTTCTGTGACTCATATAGGTGGTTTTTCTCCTGTTCCCAACTCTTCCTCTATACAGGTTACATAGATTCCCTTTGGTTTCTCTTATCACGTTCTAGTCATATTTTAGATCAAGGTTTTTTAGGCAGTAATCCCAGGTCTTCACCACTGAATGGATGATTCCTGATGCTCTCTGCACTTTATCTGCAGACAATATACTCAGGTGCAGGAGAACTGCAGGCCGTGGTACCTTGGCACTATTTCATTTGATTTGGATTCTGTATGTTTTGCCTAAAGAGCCTTGGTGGCACAGAGCATTGGTCATCTGGGTCCTCGAAAGCATCATTTTAGGATATTCTTCTCTGAAATGAATGACCTATCTTGAACCTTGGCCTGGATTTCCAAGGCCAAGTTAGGTGCAATGTCGTTTGGGGACTATTTACAGGGCAATATAGTCAATCATGCAACAACTGCTTACCTCATAGTACGGGAATCAGCCAAGCTCAGTTCCAGATGTATTTAAGAGGTATCAGAACTCGTATCTTTTACAGTTCTTACAGGTAAGAGAGCTGGTAAACATAAGACCTGAGTTTTACAAGACACCAAATTGAATTCAGATTACCTCAGTCTCAGAAATTTATCAGAAGCACATTTTTCTTGCCACCAGAAGAGAGGACAAATGGCAGGAAATGTAAAATTTGTGTATTACTGGGCTTCAACACATGGCTGACAGAAATTAACCTGTCATTGTGTTGGTTCTATAGACACTTTTACTTTAAGAGGCAAACATTCCATGAAAATATAGGAAGACTATTTCTAAACTTAGTCTCTAAATGTTCCATATTTTACATAAATAACTCAGCTCCTAAATAGTACCTATGTGTTTTTTTTAAGTTTTCTTTTAATTTAGAAAAATAAGGCAAATTCAGTTATGACTCTCCCAAGTGTTTCTGTTTCTCTCCCCCGCCGAGAGGTTATCTGTTTGCTCCTCCTGGAATATCTTCATCTCATCAAAGCGAGGCATGGAGCCCAGATGGAGAGCCATTGTTTTTACACTGTTTTGATGTATAAATTTCTCTGAGAATAAGAGATTCCTCAAAAATAAATTATAATCTGTTCACAATCACCTCCCTCACTATAAACGCTACAAGAAATTGGATGGCATGAACTTTTTGGTCTAGTATTTAGAAGTTGACTTTGAAAAAAATAAACACGGAGCTTTTAAAAACCAAGCAGTATCATTAGAACTACAAGTCACTTAATTAGAAATTATTTCATTTCTATAACATGTGTTATAATAAGCACTGACTAGATGCCTTTCCGTGGTGTAACGCACCATGGCAAATCCTTTGCTTTTTTGACATATGTTTTGGAGCATTAATATTATGCTCAGCTTTAAGATCTTTATTTGTTTACATTTCAGCCCCATTTGAAATCATTTATATTAACAAAACAAATTGGGTTTACATTATTTGGTATTTATATTGATTGTAACCATCTAATGACGATCGCTGGGTGTTCATTAATCCCTAAGTCACTCCCTTTTATGCCCTTCCTACTAATTTGATTTAGCAAATGAGTTTTGAATTGTAAATTCATAGCAGCTTAATAAAAATATGCAGAATACCTCTACTGAGGTTTTCTTTCCATCATCTTATAAGATAATCGCCTTTCAAAAAATATTTACAGGCATAAGGATGAGGGCACGTTGGAGAAGAAAGTTCTGCCGCACGTGTGAAACATTCCTATCCTCCCCGGGTGGACAATGCCTCCATTCATCGCCCAGGCTCTGGGGAGTATGCTCTTCCTTTCTTCCAGGAGTGTGGGTTAGCCAGAGAAAAACAGAAAGAGAAAAGGGCAGTACAGTCCTCTCTAAATCATCAAGTTCCATTCCAGCTGACAGACCGGCTCCTTTTCAGTACATATTTATAAAGATGGAGAGTCGCGCTATGTTCTACGTAGCCCACAGCAGAGTAAAAATCATTGCTTAAGACTTTATACAACTCACTTGGGTAACAGTTCATCAAATGTTCCCAGATTCTTTTTCTCCTGGCACAGACAGTATTTTGTAGCCATTTTTCAACATGAGTAGGTATCTCTTAGCAAGCTGAATTTTCGGTAGCATTTAACATGTCAGTGAACACTACAATGAACAAATTCTTTACCCAAAAAAAATCTTCTCTGTTTCTGGGATTGTAAATATATACTTATGGTATATATTCCAGTTTGTCTATACTGTCACATGTCTGCACGAGACAAAAGAAAATTAGGTATGTGTCATTTCTTCCCTAAGCAATTGCACAGTAATGGTGGGTATTTGTTGTGTGAAACGTTGGTCTATGGATTGAGGTTCTATAATATGATCAAGAATGTTGAAACTCTTGCATTTCGTTCATCCACATCTTGCTGACTTCAGTACAAACTCCTTAAAGGAAGTGATACTTTATGTCACTCCTAGACCTTACATACAATCTCTGTGTCATAAATTCCCAATCAGTATGTGCCAGCTGAAGGAATAATACTCAAGGATCCCTCTGCATCGTTCTACAAAGTGACTTGGCACTTAATTCTATTAAAAGAGATAGAAACATCAAATTGAAATGACCAAAGGAAGAATGTGTAACTGTTTCCTAACAGCAGACAAGCAGAGTTTTACTATTGATAAATTTGGCCCCATTTTCTTTCCAACCATGGAAAAGGTAAGAGCACCTCATGTTGGCCACCAAGTGTTTGCAGGGGGAAAGGCCCTTTCCGTGGTGTAACTCGTCACTTGAATACACGGTAAACTACAAAGGACCAGGTCTATGGAAGGGAGTATAGGCAAACCCCTCTGCAGTCAAATTAGGTGATGTCCAAAGCTAAAAGATCCACTTTTATTTCTAGAACTTGAAGCAAATCCTGGAGTTGTCATAAACCAAAGGGGAAAATTCCCTGAGGAGTTTGCTTCCTGCTCACCACAACTGATCATTCAGATTGATCCTGTGTTACCACGTGAGCTGCTAGCTCTGGACACTGAAATACCAGGGAGTCTAGAAAGATGTTACTTTTGATCATTTATTCTGATATAGCAAAAAAATCATAGATGTAATATCATCTAAATAAAGGAAACTTATTCCTCATAATTCTGGAAACTGAGAAGTCCAGTATCAAAGTGTTAGCAAATCTAGTGTCAGGTGAGGGCACACTTCCTGATGCATGCTCTATACCCTCTTTCTGTGTCCATACACAGTAGAAAGGACTATGGGGCTTCTTTCTTTCTGTTTTGCATATATGCGGTGTGTGCATGTGTGTGCACATGTGTGTGTGTTTGTGTGCATGTGTGCGTGTGTGTGTGCATGAGTGTGCTTGTGTATTAGGGTGAGTATGTTTGAATTTGAGTACACAGGCAGTCTGTGGATGCACGTGGGTGCCAGAGGTTGGCATGAGTCATCTCCCTCCATAGATGCCTCTCACTTGAGGCAGGATATCTCACTTGAAACCAAGCTCCCCAATTTAAGTATCTAACCTGACAATTTTCCCTGAAGATGCCTGATCTCTCTCTCTCTCTCTCTCTCTCTCTCTCTCTCTCTCTCTCTCTCTCTCTCTCTCTCTCTCTCTCTGCTGGAATTATAGCTATGGCTCTGTACCCACTCAGCAGATCTGAAGAGGGTCCTCACCCTTGCATGGCAGGCAAGTGTTTTTCTCACTCAGCCGACTCCCCAGCCTCTGGGATTTCTTTTCTAAGAGGACAATAATAGTCATAATGGCTCAGCCGTCATGGTTTAATTGCCTTCTGGAAGACCATTTTCTAATGCTTAACCTTGGAGGTGATAGATGTAAAATTATTAATTTGAGGACTGTATAGACATGCAGATCATGCAGATTTCTAATGGGACGATTCAACTGTAATTATAGAAGTCACAGACTCTGCTACCCTCTATCATTTCTAGAGTGGGAAGAATTTAGGTGGACAGTTCACTATTTGATAAATTATTGGTTGATAATAGTTAAGAATGAATAGGCGAAAATATAAATAAGTAAAGTCTAAGTGTGAATGACTTCTATATGAGCCTTAGTAATATTAATACCTTAATCCCATCAACCTATTGCTTTAATTTAATTTTCTTAAAAGATTTATTATTTTATTTTAAATTATGTGTATATGAGTATGCCCATGTATATGTGACACATGTATGTGCAGATGTCCCTGAAGGCCAGATGTCATATTCAAACCCAGCAGGGCTGGAGTTACAGGCAGTGAAGAGCTACCTGACATGGGTACTGGGAACTAATCTAAGGTCCTCTACAAAAGCCATATAAGCTCATAACCACTAAGTTATCTATCTGCCCAAACTCATAGTGTATCTTTTATTTGAAGTTCAAGATAATTCGCATGTAAAGACCTAAAACATATACTTTATAGGTATGGAAGAGCTATACAGCTAGTCCTTGAAGATTCATGTTCCTCTCCACGAGGTTAGTTGTTGTGAGAAAACATCCTCCCAGTCAGAAACTATAGTTCCCACTCTATGTACCTAAGTGGAAAACAGATTACTGTGGATGAAGGAAGTGTTAGCGTCAGTTGTCCATGTCTTTCTGGGACATGCTGAAGAGGTAGATGAATCTTTTCCCCATCTTCCTGTTGTTCTTAATAAGGAAAACACTGAGGGAGTAGATGCACAATCACAGAAGGAGTCTGAGTCTCAAAATGACCATGGATAACAGGCGGGGAGGGGAGGGGGGAGGCAGAAGGCTGTCAAAACCTGAGTGTGAACAGAAGTTTGAATCATGAGCAAGAATTCACTGTTGTTTGAAATCGGTGGGAACTGGGGACTTTAACCTGTTCCAGAAGCAAGCACCACATTGACAGATACAGGCATCAATAAACACTTGCGAAGAATCCTATTATTTGTTTTGCCACAAGTGTGGAATTTCTGTAGAAAAAGCAGAGTCACACAAACATGGCAGCTTGTAGACAGAAAGAGGCAAATATAACCTCTGCCCGATGACCCCTTCCTCCTCACTCTGTCATGCTTTCTCTAAACATCATTTTAGTTTTCATCTATCTCTATTCTACCCGTCTTTCTCTGATCTTTCCACCCTCTCTTTTTTTCTATCATCCTTCCCCTTGCCAGTAAAAGATTTTTTCCTTAAAGACAACAATAATTAAAATCTGTACCAATCTTTGCTCTGACTCACATACTGCCCAGGGGACACTTACCTTAATTTAAAATTTTAATGAGTAAATGTCATTTTTTTAAATTGAAAGGACAACGAAGGGAGAGAAGAATAAAAATTATGTGAACTGAGCAGGTTATATTTATATATTTAAGAATATATAAATATGTGTATATATATAGATATATACTTTTATATACACGTATATGTAATAGCTAAAGAAAAAGAGGCCATGATTTTGAGAAAGAGCAAGGAGAGTCCATCATAGGGGTTGGAGGGAATAAATGGAAGGAGAAATGATGCAATTAAGTTATAATTTTAAAAATTAAATTATTATGCAAAATAATAATAAAAGAAAATATAAAACTGAAACTAGCATACTGGAAACAAAAGTGTTTTTTCTTTTATCTATAAATGGATGTTTGTAAAAAGAGAGTGAATTATAACTCTTTAATATCAACCCACACTGGACACTTAGCTGTGTTCTGAGATACAGCAACCACTGAGATGTTCACAAAAGTGAGACTTTTTTGGAGAAGCTGAAAAGTGGAAACTGGTTATGAGTACGTAATGTAAGCAGCTCTAGCAATTTTGGCTGTGCAGCCTCCCTTCCCATTACAGTCATCTTCCAAACTGACAATATATCTTCAGCTAATGCAGTCCTTGGCATCGCTCTTACTTTAGGCGTGGGGGTGTCAAATGCGGTAGCATTAGGATGGCAGGTTTTATGTGCCGATCGCACCTGAAAGGCGAAACCAGACTTAGTGCATGCGCTTTGCCAACCATGTGGTAAGCCCCATCCAGCCCCTCGGATGTGACCTAAATTTCAAGAGACAGACTGGAATGTGAAGCCTCTACATCCTGTTAGCTTACTCTGAATGACCGGTCCCTACTGCTGAGTATCATGTATCTGAGTTTATCCCAGCAGATCTTAATCACTGTCACCTGTGCAGAAGGACCCATAGAGCTTTGATATGGGCTGAATTGAGGACGGTCTCAGGCATGGTGCCTGAAGAAGAACTGGAAGCCATGCTTTCTTCTGAGCACACAGGCAAATTGCAGTTTGAAAAGCCAGCTGAAGCATCAGGTGGGGAGGGCTGGGAGAGCACATCCATGATAAAGCCCCGGACTAAAAGGGCTGGGTGAAGGTTTGGGTGAATCTCACTGCATTGCGAAAGCAGAGACTGTGAGTTCTCTGCAGATCATTCCACTAATCGCAAATGTATTATGGGGAGAAAACTCAGGTCATCATTCTTACTTGTAAGCATCATTTATTTGAGGCACTTATAAAAATATACACGATATCAGTGTATGACTCGTGTCTCCCCTTCATTAGGCTTCTGATTAACATATGACCATTTTGCCGCTTTGTGGAGTTGTCCCGCTGTTAATAAAGCATGGCCTGTGAATACAAAGGCACATATGTTCATGCTGAGCTAATATTCCCCCCCCCAATCAGTGAGTTTTTCATCTAGATTCTTCTTAATTACAGACATCGATTGTGTCCTCATGGAAAGAGCTAGTAGTTTCAAAAAAATTCTGCACTGTCTGTGTTATTTCACAACACAGCCGACAGAGGCAAAATAAACAGCAGGTTTGTGATGGATGCAAAATAATGGAGGAGATTTATTATGCCAATATAGAGAAAAAACAGTCTGAAAAGTTTCATTATCAAGGTTGATTTGGATTATATAAAAAGGATATCAAAATAAAGCTTAGGGAAGAGGTGACTTTTCTACCAGTTAGGCATATTGTTATAAGAACAGTTACCGAAGTGAGAGGCGCTGTTGCTGAGGAAGGGACGCGTCGTATAGGACAGTGAGTGGCTTCACCCACGCTTACTGTATCACCCTGTTTGAAGAGCTGAGACGGAGCGTGTGTCAGCACTTCCATTAGAAGCCTGTACTTGGAAGAGTTTGGAATGTGGCCAATAAAAGATCACTCTGAACTCAGGGTTGGCACAGAAAACTTCCTCCCATGAGCAAAAGTTGTTTTCATTATTTCTTCTTCATCGTTGTTTCTCTCCACACACACACACCCCCCCCCCCTTGAAAATTCCATGAAACTTCATCTGGTTGCTTTTAAGCTTGGATATCTGAAGTAAAAGTTGAGTATAGGAGAGCCAAGCCAGTGGTTTGAAGACAATACATCTTTTGTCCATCTGGGCAGGATCTGTACTGCATATTTTATGTGGAGAAGCCATGCTATTATGTAGGGAGCATTCAGAGATGGAAGAAAGACTAATTTCAAAAGACCGCTCCATTATTAGCTGTAATAATGAGGTGGAGAAGAATCAAAAGGGAGTGGGAGTTATCTTACTAACGCCTATTAATTGTATGCATTGCTTTACAGCTGTTTATAAAAATATTCTTCACAACAGTTTTACCTAGTTTCACAGTCATAGTCTTTTTGGTGTATAATTTAGATCCATTAAAATATACCATTTCAAGTTTTCAGTTCTGAATTTTGTTAAGTGTATGCAGTAATAAACACCAACCCCAGTGAGATTCCATTCACACTGAAAGCTCTCCTGCATAGGGTAGCAGAAACTCCCTCCACCCCTAACCTACCTCAGTCCCACACAGCTACTGACCGGGTTTGACAGTGTTACAAGCACACATCTGGGTGTACGCATCTCTGTGTGCTCATCTTCATCCACGTATGCCTTCTTTTCCTTAGGAGGAGGACTGTGGTCTTGTTTTGAGCTCTAAATGCATCCACCCAACCGGCTTTCAAAGTTACCATCAGCTTCCCTTGCCACCAATAGTGGTTCCCAGTTGCCTCACAGCCTCCAACTCTTTTGCCAGTTATCCCAGTGATATCACGTTGGGTGTATTTGCTATGTGTACATCTGCTTTAGTGAGCTGGGCTTTCCCACCAGCGTTTTTTTTTTTTAAACTATCTGTTTGTCTTTTTATTGCTAAGTTTAAACTTTTGTGATGTATTTTGGAAAATAGTTCTTTGCCAGATGCATGTTTAGCAAATGTTTTCTTCCAATGTATGGCTTCCTATTCTTTCCTTGTATGTTTTTATGCCAAGGACCAAATCCAGAGTTTGGCTCATGCTAGGCACATGCCCTATTTCTGAGCTACAACCTTTGGTCCATTTTTACATTTTATTGCTAATTTTTATCAGCAAATTTTTGTTTGTTGAGGTCTAGAATATATATTTTTCCCCTGTGGCTCATTTGCTTAGGTGCCATCAGAAATACTCACTTAATCCTGAGGGTCTAGGATTTTCATTCTACACGTCATTTTCTGGCTGTGACTGTTGAAAGAAAGCATGGGTAGTGTGTGAGTAGCGTGAGAAGATGTTGTAGGGTATGTAGAGGTGAGGCAAGCATCATACTACATAATTTTGAACTAGCTTGGATCTATGATAAATTTTAAATCAGTGTTTATTACAGTGAAAATTAATGGTTGAATCTTTTTCCTTACCTATGTACATTTTTTCTAGCAGCATTAATTAAAAGGCTATTTCAACCACATTACCTTATAATGACATGCTTTACAAAGAACACTTCAAGTATCAAATCAAACATTAGGATAGTGCGATAGTATTAAAACAGCATAGTATTGACAAAGATTCCAGATGCACCAATAAATGGATGAGAATTAAGAACCCAGATATAATTCTGCATACCCAGGGCCACTAAATTTTTAACAAGAAGCCAAAAATACACATTGAATCGAAAGAAAACCCTCAGCATCTTAAGAAATTGTGTTGGTCAAACTGTGTGGCTGCATGTGTGTCTCAGTTAGGGTTTCTATTGCTATGAAGAGACACCATGGCCACAGCATCTCTTATAAAGGAAAATATTTAGTTTGGGTGACTTGCTTGCAGTTCAGAGGTTCAGGCCATTGTCATTATGTAGGGAAGCATGGCAGCATGCAGGCAGACTTGGTGCTAGAGAAGCAGCTGAGAGCTCTATATCTTGCAGGCAACAGGAAATGGTCTGACACACTGGGTGGTATCCTGAGCATACCAATCCTCAGATCCCACCCTCATAGTGACATGATTTCTCCAACAAAGCCATACCCATTCTATCAAAGCCACACCTCCTAACAGTGCCAATCTCTATGATATTATGAGTGCCAATTACATTAAAACTACCGCAATGTGTTAGAATAAAACTAGATCCTTATCTCTCTGCTTGCACAAAATTCAACACCAAATAGATCAAGGACCATGCCGTGATAAGACATTATATCCTGAGTCTGATAGAAAAAGTAGGGAAATACACTTGACATTGTAGGCACGAAAAAGATTTCTAAACAGGACCCAAATAACACAGGTGTTAAGACCAACAATTGGCCAATGAGATAATATGAAACTGAAAATCTTTTGTTAAGCAAAGGGCACCATAATTTAGTGAAGAGACAGCCCAGAGAAAGGAAAAAACTTTCCCAGCTACACTTTGAGCAGATGTTAGTATCTAGAATATACAAGAAGTTTAAAAAAAACTGAACATAAAGAAAACAAACAATCCAATTTAAAAGTGAGTTCTCAAAAGACGAAGTGAGTTTTCAAAAGATGAAATACAAATGACTCAGAACATTTTTTATTGTTAAACATTACCATAAGAGAAATAGAAACTGAAACTACTTTGAGATTTCATCATACCTCAGTCAGAATGGCCAAGATTAAAAACCAAATGTCAGCAGATGCTGGTGTAGACATGACAAAAGGAGAGACTTATTAGCTGTTTGATGGGGGTGAAAACTTATACAGCCACTATGGAAAGCACTGTGGAGGTTCCTCAAAATATTGGAAATTGATCACATGATCCAGGTTTGCCACAGTTGGGCATATATGCAGAAGACTCAATGGAATATTATTCAACAGGAAAGAAAAGTGAAATTATTCTTGTTCATTTTTAACTTTCTATTTATTCTTTTATATCATGTTTCTCAATGCCATTCATCTCCTGGCCCTTTTTATCTGCCATCTGCCCTTTTAACTCCCCCTCCCTCAAATAAAATGAAATTGAAGAGAAAACAAGAAAAATAAAGGAAAAATGAATCTCGTTATAGAAGCTGTAGTATGACACAGTGAGTCATGCAGGAGACTTTTTTATTCATGTATCACTATTTGCAAGTGTTCATTGCAAAGAGTCATTGGTCTTGTTCAAGGCTTTTGGTTTCTGCTACACCATCAATGATGGAGTGTCACTAAGACTCCTATTGGAAATCCTGTTTTTGCCCTGTGTTGTGGAGATCCTGCAGCTTTGTGTCTTCAGGATTGACCCTTTCACATTGTGTAGCAGATCACAGATGATCTGGATGTTGGTGTGAGCCAGCTCATAACCCTGGTTATTGTCCTGGGTAGTTTTCACATCCTCAGAGTCAGCTTGCCTTTGCCCCTATGAACATAGTCATTGTACTGCCCAGGTGAGGAGTAGGACCTACTCTTCTGAGTGCTCCAGTCAGTGAGGGGAAGAACCAGTTCTCCCTAAAGTTGCTGCCAGTGAGAAGCGGGGCTAACTCTGTATAGCTCTTTACTGCAGGCTGCTGTGGGATAATGATCTCGTACAATGTAAAGATTTATCACTCCTATTAGTTTAATAAAATGCTGATTGGCCAGTAGTCAGGCAAGAAGTATAGGTAGGGTGACCAAACTAAGAGAATTCTGAGAAGAGGAAAGGCAGAGAGTCAGTCCCCAGCCAGATGCAGAGGAAACAAGATGAGAATGCCTTACTGAGAAAGGTACCAAGCCATGTGGCTAAACATAGATAAGAATTATAGGTTAATTTAAGTAGTAAAGAACTAGTTAATAATATGCCTGAGGTAATTGGCCAAACAGTTTATAATTGATATATGCCTCTGTATATTTCTTTGGGACTGAAAGGCTGCAAGATCAGGCAGGACAGAAACTTCTGTCTACCCTAGGCTTTCGGTGGTATCAGGAGTCATGGACTTCAACAGAGACTAGGGCAGCATCAGTGCCATGAACCTAGACATGGGCCCTGGCAGCATCCCAGGTCCAGATATCACCAAGGTCCTGGGTGGCAATGGAACTTCCCACTTCATCCCACTCCTCACTGCTTTCACAGAGGACATGCCTCTGTCCACAGTATATGAACCATTCTCTCTCTCTCTCTCTCTCTCTCTCTCTCTCTCTCTCTCTCTCTCTCTCTCTTTCTCTCTCTCTCTTTCTGTATGTTGTTGTGTTTGGGTCTCATTGTCCTGCTGTGTCTGTCATGGCAATGGGCAGGACCATGCTTCCTCTTCTAAGCCAGCATGGTCTACCATGGGCCTGCTTGTGGGTCTCATTGTCCCACTTAGTCTGTCATGGTGCTGTGTAAAACCATGTTTCCAAGAATCATAATGGTGCCCTACTGTCCAGCGCCAGAGGTACCAAGTGGCCCTATGGGTGAAAATTTTCCCACTCCAAGTCTAGAAACCTGGAGCAGAGTTATGCTGGTCTTCCAGGGTCTGCCAGCTATCATTGTTCTTAAAACTGGAGTATTTAAAAAATAGTTTCTTAATGTATGTTCTGATCAGTTAGGGTACATTCTTTTCCCTTTGCTTTCTTAAAACTTATTTTAACCTTCTGACTTTCCATGTCAATTTTACTTTAAAAGTATGTCTCATAGGGGCTAGTAGATATATCTCAGTTGGTAAGATGTTATAAAACCATGAGAACATGATGTTGATTCTCCAGAACCAACATAAAAGAATTGGATATTACATAGTGTGTGCTGATAATTCCAGTGTTTTGGGATACAATGACAGGAAATTTTTTTAGGGTCACTGGCTAGTCATCCGAGCCTACCTGAAGACTGACATCTGAGATTGTACTGTGGCCTCCTCATGTATGCACACACAAACATGTGCACCTATGTTCACACATATGTACCCATAAGAACACATACCCATGTGCACAATACATCTATACATATCAAAACATATTTCTCTGCTGTATTGTTGATGAATAATATGTATATATGTATTTTGATGTACAGTATTATATTTTCATTTATATTCTACTTTCCACATTTGAACAATACTAATAATCTAACTTACATTTTAAAAATCATATCTGTACTAAGTGCACACAGCATATTTTTCTAGTCATTATTCCCCCAAATAAGTCAGTTGGTATATATGGATCACTTGCGTTGCATTGGAAATTACTGTGATTCAGAGTGATTCATATAGGACAGAGGTTATGATACAATTATGCTATTTTATAGAAGGTCACTGAACATTCCCGTGTTGCAACCTGAGTGTCCTGGAGCTAAACCGTGTGGATATCTGGGACAAATAAACGTATACATTGCCAAATGATTAAATCAAGCTAAGTAGTATAGCCATTCCCTCACATACTAAATACTTTTGTGATGAAACCATTTAATACTTACTTTCTGTAACATGAAGGGCCGGCTTGCTTGTTGGGGTTTTCTGTCCTGCCCAGTACCCCACAGGCGGCAAACCCCAAAGAAAATCACACAATCTCTATAAGTTATAAAGCTGATTGGCCCATTAAGTCAGGCTACTTATTAGCTCTTGTAGCTTATATTAACCCATTATTGTGATCTATTTTAGCCATGTGGCTCAGTACCTTTTTCAGTGGGGCAGATCACATCCTGCTGCTTTGGTGGTCTGGGTAGGAGTTGGAGGAATCAACTTCTTCCTTTCCAGAATTCTCCTGTTCTCATTGCATCATTTCTACTTCCTGTCTGGTTTTCCTGCCTATATTTCCTTCCTGGCCAATCAGCATTTATTTAAAACATGATTGACAGATTACAGACAACTCTCCTGCACCAACTCTCTATACATTCTTATTAACTGCAGTCACAGTAATATGTAATAGATCTACAGAGTATAATCATCCTAACTGAAGCTCATATACTGTGACCAGCATCTTCATTCTCTTTATCCTTAGTAACACCACTATGTTCTGCTTCCACATTTAGCTTTTTAAGACCCAACATGTAAATGAGTATTTGTCTGTATATGCCTTCATTTGAGCATAATGTATTCAGGTTTATCTATACTAACAAAGTCAGGATTTATTTATTTAAATAATCAAATAGTTATACACACATTGGTGGGAATTTGAGTTGCTTCAATTTCTTTACAATGGAGAATAATGCTGCTTGCTATTGTGAATTTGAGCACAAATATCCTTTCATCACTCTGATTCATATTATTTGGATGTAAACCCAGACATAGAAGTGCTGGATCATAAGGTAGTTTAATTTTAAATTTTAAAGGAAAGCCCATATTATTTTCCATACTGACTATGCTTCTCACATTCCTACCAAAGATGTTCATAGCTTTCAGTGACCTATCCAACATTTCCTAGCTTTTGTTTCTTTGACTGTAGCCACACTAAAAGGTGTCAGATGATAACACATTGCTCTATAAAATCTTGTTTTGTGATGACCAGAAATAGTGAGCATATTTTCATATAGCTATTGGCCACTTGAATATCTTCTTTTGAGAAGTGACCACTTGGGTCATATGCCTAACTTTAAAGTTAGACTAATTGGGGTTTTGCTATTGTTAATTGTTTTCTATTTTTATTCTTTATATTTTCTTTTGTTAGTCTGAGAATTTCATATGATGGATTTTGATCTCTTGCCAGATTCACTCCCACTTTAATACCTACCAGTTTTGTATTGTCTTTTAAAAACAAAATGAAACAAAAAACCATTTGTGTTGCCCAAATACTCTTGACTTGAAATTCTTGAAATTGAGCATGTGTCACAACTGCTTTGAATTCATGTGTGCAACTATCCAGCTGTGTCCAAAGCACTGTTTCCTTGTAGCCATCCATGACCTCTGTCTGGTTCTTATGATATTTTTGCTTCCTCTTCTGCAATGATCCCTAAGCCTTGGGAGAAGGAGGTGTGATATAGATGTCCCATTTATGTGCCTTGTGAAGTTATGGGTCTGTGTTAACTACCATTTACTTCATAAAAAAGCTTCTCTGGTAAAAGTTGAGATATGAACTAACCTATGAGTATAGCAATTAGTCATTTGGAATTGGTTTAATACTATGTCCATTTAGCTGAATGGTTATAGTAAATTCTCTCCTAGAGCCTGTGATCTGTCTAGTCACAGATTTTGAGCACTGACAATGGTGCTAGTTTGGGGTTCCATCTTGTGGAGTAGGTTTTAAATACAATTAGAAAGTGGTTGTTTACTTCTATGGCATTCATGCCAGTATTGCACCAGTGACCCCTCCTCGCCAGAATGGTCTTTATTGTAACTTACAGGTTTCACAGATGGGAAAAGTTGATGACTGCTTTTCTCCTCTGTTAATAAGCATAGCACCTTCTATCACTGTGAAAGCTACCCAGTAGTGAAGAAGCTTTCAAGTAAATACCAACTTGATTTCTCTATGTTCTGTGGCTGATGTATGTGGTATCTTCAGCAACAGGAGATTGCTGCTAAATTTGGAAGGCTAACCAAGAGCATTGGCAATAGCCTATACTGTTGGGAGGTCACAGCAAAAGAGGGAACTCCTTCCTGGCATTGGACTTTTCATTTGTCAGCCTGTTGTGTTAAGGATTTTCATTATTCATATAGTTTGGATATGGACTACTTACAAGATATACTCTTTACAAATATATGACATTTATTATATCGAGGTCCATTTTTCTAAACCTAAATTTTTAGAGCTTTTAACATAAAAGGAAGAAAAATCTTATTTGCTTTTTGAGATATTCATGATCTTTAAATATAAAAAAGATTTTTGTTCATAAGTAACAGATTTAAGTGTGGACTAGATTTTGGCCCATGAGACAAACTTACCCCTCTGTTCTGTGTCTGATTCATATGATTTGCAATATTTATGGATTACTATGATCTGCCACTTTTATTTTATTTTTCTATTTTGAACCCTTCTTGTTTATCATGAACAATTTCTCCTTCCACCTATATATATGACATACGTATGTGTTTATGTGTGGGTGTATGTGTGCTTATACATCCAAGTGTGCTTCAATGTGTGCTAATGTTTTTAGAAGATGGAGGAGGTCAAGTGTTTTCTTTCTTATTGTGACAGGTTTGTCACTGAACTTAGAGCTCACAAATTCAGCTAGAATGGTAGATCAGCAAGTCTAGGGACTCTGCAGTCCCTACACTGAGAATACAAGCACATGCCATGCTTGGCTTTTTACTTTGTGGCTAGAGACTCAAACTCAAGCTTTTCTACTTTTATACTTTAATGCCCAAGCCATATCCTCAGAATCCATAATCCTTCTTTGATCATAGCATATGATCCCTTTGATCCACTGTTAGCTCACTCTTCTGGTGTTGAGCATTTTGATTAAGTTCATCAAGCTTACCAGCCTGGAACTTTTTCTTGTCATGTCATTTGATATCAGGGTAATTCTGAGTTTATAAAATGAGTTTGGAAGTGCCCCCTCATCTTCGGATTTTTGAAACAGTTTTGGAGTGACTAGTATTGTTTCTTCTCTGAGTGTTCATTTGGAGACTTTCAATTTCTTAAATAACTCGTTGGCTCTCCAGAAGTATGTTATTTAATTTCCACATATTTGTGAATTCCCAAGCTTCTTCCCCTTAAAATTTCCAGGTCTCCATTCATTGTGGCTAGAAAAGAATGAGGATGTGATGTCAGTCTGCTTAAGTTTGTTCAAATTATTTGTAATGATTAAATCTATGATCTATCCTAGGGAGAATCCTGATCCTACATACCCTCGAAAGGAATGTGTACTCTCTTATTTGATAGAGTGTTCCACTTATGTTTCCCAGGTGTCTTAGATCTAGAGTGTTATTCAAGTATTCTGCTGTGTTGACTTCTTGCCTGATGCACTTTCAGTTGTTGGAGGTCAAGTATCCAAGTTCCAT
The DNA here is from genome assembly GCF_014885135.2 of Alexandromys fortis. Taxonomy (NCBI): domain Eukaryota; kingdom Metazoa; phylum Chordata; class Mammalia; order Rodentia; family Cricetidae; genus Alexandromys; species Alexandromys fortis. The sequence continues at coordinate 3,924,137 of NW_026067976.1, read as the reverse complement.
ATCAAATCTTACTGGCATTTGTTTCTCTCTTAAGATCTGGAAATATTTGTTTTATGTGTATGGTTTCTCAGAATTAGGTAGCTATATAGGTATGTTGATTACGTACTCTTTATAGAGTGTTTCCTTATTTAATGACCTTTTACTTTTCTTGTGGCTCATTTTTTACTTGAGATATAATTTATTTTATGTTATGTAGGTGATGTGAGAGTCCCCTCTGTATGCTGTGATTACTGTTAATGAATAAAGAAATTGTTTTGGACCTATAGCAAGGCAGAACTTAGGTAGGCAGGGAAAGCTAGGCTAAATGCTGGGAGAAAGAAGACAGAGTCAGAGAGGAGCCATGGAGCCACCAGAGACAGATGCTGGGAACTTTAGCCAGTAAGCCACTGTCATGTGACAGTACACAGATTAATATAATAGAAGTGGGTGAAATTAATATGAGTTAGCCAACAAGAAGCTAGAGCTAATGGGCCAAAGAGTGATTTAATTAACTCAGTTTTGTGTGATTATTTTGGGGCTGAGCAGCTGGGAACCAACAAGTGACTCACTCCCTCCTCCAACATCTTGTTCAAACCTTTGAGTTGTCATTTGGTTTGAATGTCTTTTTCTGTTCATTCACTTTCAGCTATCTTGTTTTGAAAAATGAGCAAAAGTCATTTTACGATAAGTAACATGATTCTTTGGGAGGGGAAGATAATAGAAAGCAACTTTTAATATGCTTGACAGATCATCTGTGCTCAGATAAATTTTGCATATATTAAAATGTTTATCAAAATTCTTCTCTAATTTGTCTTTCCCAAAGAACACCTACAGAGGAAACATGAATTTTATGTTGTTTGCCCACATGAATCTGTGAGGCTTACCTGGAAATTTAGAGCTGAGGGTACCTAGTGTCAGGGTCTGTGGGTAACATCCTGGAGCTGAGTTTTGCAGGGTGGAACCATAGATACTTATTAGTAGCCTAGAGGTATGGGACCTGGCCTGGGCTGAGGCAGGAATGAACCTTTATGTTAATACTCCACCAACAATATTGGAAGCTGGCTCTAAGACACACTGGTGACAACAAGGCACTGAGAACACATAAACTAAAGATTAAGACTGTCAGTGGGGACAATTCCCAGTTCACTGCTTGGGAAAAGCCAAAGAGGTTACCTAGAAAAGGCCAAGCCCAGGAAACCATCCTGAGAAATTCCAGAGGGGGGGGTGTGCCTGCACCTGCTTCTGTTTGCCCGCTGGCTGCAGACCTGTTATTCTTCATTATACTTTCAAGGTAGCACATCTGAGCTTCTCAACTTTGATGCATTATATCCTGTACAAGGACATCTTCAGAATGCAGCTGAGCTCTTTTTTTTTTAAAGTGAAAATAAAGTTTTAATAGAAACATGTCACTAGAACAAGACATCTCAGCACAATCTTAGAGGTTTGCAGTAAAGATAAAAATCCATACTGTTTCATGTATTCATTCATCCAATCAAGTGACTGTCCTCATGCTGCATCAGGCGTGTGATACCCAAACAAACAGAACAAAATAACCTGCAAAGGAAATAAAATGTGTTGAATAGAGATTTTTGTTTCATGGCATCAAATTTACACATAACCTATCAAAGAAAATGCATTTATATATTTTAGAAGCCATGCAAAGAAATGCTAAGTAATTCTTGCAATTTCATGTAGAAAGTGATCTCTTTCCTCCTTACTATGGCTCCAAGTCTTTCAGAGAGGGCGTGGTTCAGCTGCTTGTGAAGCTGCTGCTATAGATTGGAAGGTCCTAGAGGTCCATGAGTCAAACAGGGTGTCCTCTGGGGGATGGGTATGTGATCTTAAAGGGGATTATGATATGTGAGCCCAGCCCCCAGCCCCTTCTTTTCCTGCATGAGGTAAGAAGCTGGCTACAACACACATCTTGCTACCATGGCCATCTAGCATCTTCATCAGAAGGGCTAAAAGAATTGTACGATCCATCATGATCTGGAACCTCTATAATTGTGAGCCAAGATAAACTTTCCCCGTAAGTTACTATATTAAATGATCGGTGATAAAAAGCTAAATAAAACCAAGACACTTTCTTGATGAATGAGGAAATTGAACCCCAGAGAGGTTATTACATGGGTTCCAAGGGTACATAGACAGAAAATTACAGAGCCTGGAATAGAATCCAGGTTTTTTTTTCTAACCTCAGAATCAAAATTCCATATTTAGTAGTCTACAAAAAGATGAAAGAGTAACTAATTAGCCTACATCATCTTACTCTGTATGGAGATGGATGTGTTTAGAGAGTAGGATCAGGTGGCGTTCTCAGCAATAATTTATAGAATTTCATGTTCAGAAGTTAAGCAGATTATTCTAAGTGTATCATTACATAAACATTTGAGGCTGCTTAGGTTCTACTATAGAAATTACATATCTGAGTTAAGATGAGGCAGGTGGTGCCCCTATGTGAAGAGAATGGCTACATCATTGACTTTAGATCAGCTATAGTTGTCAAATGACTAGGATTGGATAACTTGAAAGGGGATGGGGAAATGGTGATCAGCTGGACCAGAGTCAACAGGCTTTCTGTAAAATGCCAGAAAGTTATTCTAGATGTTTTTGTCCTGTAACTGAACTCTGCTGTTGTAATATGAAAGTAGCCATGGACAATATGCAAGCAAGTGGGATGTGCCTACATTCCAAAGAAAACTTCATTGAAAAACAAAAGCATGCTGGATGCTAGATTTGGCTCACACGTAGTAGTGGGATGGATTCAAATCTAGAAAACATTACACTAGTGTTCACTCCAGAGCAGATGTGTGTCCTCACAAACTAAAGACTGGCTATCCTGAAAACTCAATTCCATTGGCAGGAGAGTCTTCGTCTTAGGAGATTCCCAGTGCAGTACAGTGAGGTCACTTGATATCGGAAGGCTCCATTGTCCAACCAGGAAAATATCTAAAGACGCACAGAAATGGCTCTGGGACTCAGGAGAGAAACCGTGCTGAGTTCATGATTCTTCTGAGGTTGTGCCAGAGTAAGAAAAGAAAGAACTGTGTGGAAAATAAGATACTAGATGCTGAGAACTTCGAATGCCACTTGAGCTTACTTCTTCTTTGTGGGATTATGATAAGGGCAGGAGTGCATAGATGAAGAGAAAATATACTTCTCTTTGCCTAGTTATTATCAAGATATATTACCTTCTGCCCAAAGTGTGGGTTCTAGTTGTTAGATAATACATTCATTACTCATAAAGATTACACAACTAAAGGATTTTCAAGTTCCTAGTAAGGAATATGATGCTTCTGATTGGCCAATAACAGGTTGGAGGGTGGTTTGGAGGAGGGGTGACATATTGTAATAGTCATATGAAAGTAGACTAAACTTAAAATAATGGGGAAAAAAATATTCCCTTGAAGCTAATAGGAAAAATCAGTTACCAGACTCAAAATCGTGAATCGAAGTTGTCATCCAGCTGCACGGGCTTACATAGAGGGTTCTTGTGCTGAATTTTTCATTATAAAACACAGAGGCATTACTGGGGATAAATGAGCCAAAATGAGCAAAATGCCTGAAACTGCCAACCTGAAATTCCATGCCAAAGTCATCTGAATCCCAGGTTCACGTGGAGTGGTTTCCTTAGAGTTCAAACAGAATCCAGTTTATTGCCGGAGTAGATGCCTTGCCAGGGGGGTGTTTATAAACTGGGATCTTTCAGGTTTCCTCTCAGATTGGAAACAGAAGGAAAGGGAAGTTCTCCACCGAATGCTTTTCCCTGCATGTGCTTATTGTATTCTCTTGTTTCCTGTGCTAAAAATACCAGCAGTGATGCTCAACCACGGAGGGCAAGGGCAGCCAGAATCCTACACAGGCTCTGGTAGCCAAATCTGGGAAGCAGTAGGACGGTGTCCACCTTTGGATGGATTGGATGCCTTTGCCTGAATCATCTGCCTAGTGGGTCACCTGCTTCCAAATTTGTGTATAATGTCATGAACCTTCTGCCTCATGTTTTAATGGTAGTGACATTGGAAGGACGGAGCTAACATAGACTTCTTGGGAAGAGAGAAGGCGGTAACAAGCTAAAATTTCCCCTAGTGAGTCCAGCGGGATTCAGGGTTTGGGGTACAGGCTGTGCTCTTTGCCTTCTCCCCACACATTCCAGAGTACTTCATGGTACAAATCTTTGCAAAATAAAGTCACATGATGTGACTCGATGAAAGACTAATGGTGGGAGAAAGCTAAATAAGCCTTTCTTTTATGAGATCCGCACAGGTGGCAATAGCAGGAGGCTTGAGCTCCTTTGCCTGTATCAGTTAGACCCTTTATTATCTTTGCCTTTACCCTCCTCCCTTGCTCCTTTCTTCTGCGCTATTCTTCCCTTCCTCTTATCAATTCAAGCAAGAGCTTAAATCATAGCATCTGGTGCTCTTCCTCTGCCTCTCACTCATTCCTCTTCACTATGTATATACCGAGATACTATCTCAATAAAGTTTTGCTAACGTATTTTCAAAGTGTCATCTTCTATGCGGTACTATCCCATGCTTTTAATAGTTACAGAGCTTTGCCTTCCCAAAGGCATGATACCCTCATGGCAAGAAGGCATATGTCAGTAGATCTTTGAGGGGTCACACTGCAGGAGCTGCAAAACTGCTGGGCAGGATGGATGAATGAATGGATGGATGGATGGATGGATGGATGGATGGATGGATGGATGGATGGCATTAAAGCAGAATTCATTCATGGAGCCTTTCACCTGCAATTTGTTCTTAATCACATTTTGGTCTTCATCCTATGTGAAATTGTGTGGATTTCCTTTTTACCTGGTGCATGTCTGTACACAACATCATGAACACAGTTTGAGAGTTTAGGTTCATGGTTGAAACACATGCATAGATCCCAGGTTAAAAATCCTGTGCTTGTTGAGTCTACCTTGATTTATCAGTAGAATGTTTAAAACCTCTGGTTTTTAAAATAGATGTATTGACAAAATGGAGTAAAATACACCACTGTGGAGAGGTATCACTGTGGAGCGGTCTGCCATGTACCACCTTAACTGACCAAACATCACAGACAATTGTCCAACCTGACCTTAAATGTCTCCTGGCAATGACATTATATAATTTAAAATACCTTCTCAGTGAAATACACTAGTCAAAAAATGTATTTCTTTTCTTGGGTCTTTAGAACAGAATACTTAGGAAATAATAAAGATATTAAATGGTATTTCAAGGAACTAATCAGACAAATTTTTTTGAAAATGTCAAGATTGCTAAGATACAAACAAATTAAATAGCTCTAGGGATATAGACTGTTCTAGATTAGAACAAAGAAGCCAAAGGCAAGATGTACAATCTACTCTTTGGTAGGTTGTAGTTCCAGTAAACAAGTGATTATAAACCAAACAAATGAGCATTTGGGGACAATTTTATATGCTACAAGGTAGATTGTGTTAGAGAATTCCTTTAGCTTTCTTTGAATGTGATAACAGTGGTATATTGCAGCATCCTTTTTTTTTTTTTTTTTTTTTTTTTTTTTTTTTNTTTCGAGACAGGGTTTCTCTGTGGCTTTGGAGCCTGTCCTGGCACTAGCTCTGTAGACCAGGCTGGTCTCGAACTCACAGAGATCCGCCTGCCTCTGCCTCCCGAGTGCTGGGATTAAAGGCGTGCGCCACCACCGCCCGGCTTATTGCAGCATCCTTATTGAATGATTTAAAGATTGACTATCATGTGGGAAAGTTACTTTCAGGCAGTTCATCAAAATTAGTGATGATTACAAATCTGTATTAATCTATGAGTGAAGCAAAAATGTTATCCTTACAAGAAAAGAAAAACTGTAAGGCCACATTGTATCCCTTCAGCTTTGCTATATATTTGAAATCTTCAAACTAAGCTTCCCCATGGTTCTGGGAATCTGAACCCCAGGCCCCATGTTTGTGCAACACATGCTTTATCCGCTTAGTCATCTCCTCGTTTTTGAAAAGAGAATATTTCAAAAAGCTACTAGTTTGATTAATTATGATTCTTAGTCCTGCATTTTACCATCTTAAGATGCATTGTTGGAATGGTTGATCCGGAAGTGTATAGGACCAAGATTGAATATAGGCCATCCTTGGTGAGGAAACCATTGCCCACTCTTGTTTTGTTTCTCTTCTTTTTACTGGTGGTGAATATGATCCAAAATCTATACCTTTAATGTTAAAGAAGCAGGAGTGCACTGGGGACTTTGTCTTGCAGGGCCTTAAGCAATGCCTTCTGGCAAATGCTGACGCTGAGTACTTTTTAAAAGAAAACACACCACAACTGCCACCGGCCACCACCGTCCTCTCCACCAGGCTCCTTGGATGCAATAAAAGAGATACATAAAAGTGAAGGAAATGTTATCACCTGAGGTCATGTTTTCCAACTGCAACTCATTGGAAACTAGGTGAAGCTGGACTTAGAAAGCAGAGGTTTTCCAGCAACCCAGAGTCTAATTAAAGTCAGCTCCTATTATCTCACGGCCTGTCCTGCCAGGTGCTGTGGAGGGCGGCGGGGTGCTGGGGATCGATGGGGACTGACTGCACGGTATTAAATTGTGGAGATAATGGCTTCTGGCATTTTTGTTAGAAGGGACTGGTTTCAATATGTAGCAAGGCAGCATCATTTTAATCTTCGTGGTTAGTTCATCACCGGCTTTTTCTTTTTCTTTCTTTTTTTTTAAGACCTGAAAATAGCTTACCAAAGATTTGTCATTTCCTGCCTGAAGTTTTTGTATTTTTATAAATATCAGATGTGTAATCTCAGACATGAACTACTTATAACTGGCCCCCAGGCATCATGAGCTATAAGTTGCCACATGAAAATTAAAGGGGTCACATTCAAAAGTGATGGGTGTCAAAAGGCTCTGAAAAAGGGCCGGGGTTTAATATGCATCCTTCAGATGAACCTGTGATGGCTGAGAACCCTGCCATCTGTCTTTCACTGTTGGTTAGATGCCTAAATACCTTTTATAGGCCCCCAGTAGTGAATACTGTCCCCTGGGCTCCATTGGAAGAAAAATATATTAAGTTGGCTCCTCTTCACTGAAGGGAAGGGGAGAGAAGTGTTTAAATGACTTACTATGTCGTGGGTTCTATTTACCCTGTTAAAAAATACTGTACCTAGTATTTCAGAAGGGAGAACTCTTTGAACTTCAGCAGAAGTCTTTCGGGGATCATTTGGTATCCTTTTGGAGCAGGGGACTTGGTGCTATTGTTTTATTGGCAGTATTTATCATTCAAGCCCACTTCCTATTTTACCTTTTTCCTTAGCAGAGGATGATAAAGTAGCATCATAAAAACAGACCTGCAGGTTTGAATTAGTCTCCATTCAGCTAACCCATTGTTTCTCATTTGGAATCTGCTCTAGCCAGCAAGGAACTCTCTACATTGGGATGGAATGCCAGTAGGGTGAAGTGAGAATTAACAACTGGAGCGAAGAGGTGAATTAGTAGGAGAGGTAAAGCCTGAGAATCGCCATCAAAACAAGAACTCCGAGAGAGGCAGTTCCAGGCAAGAAAAGACTTTGTAGAATACCAAAGTTTGGTGCTCTATAAAATAAAGAAGTATAGGCAAGTGAACTCTTCCTTCTTGATTGAACGAGATATTAGAAAACAAGTCAATTGACAAATAGGTCCTTCACCAAAAAAAGGACCTGTAGATGGGGTGCTGTTCTGAATCTAGTAGCAGGAAGCATGGGACATGAGACATTGAATTTTGACTCAAAGACATATTAACTGGCCTCAAAGAAATACAGAGAGATGTGTGTATGTGTGTGTGTTTGTTAGCTACTTACTATACATAGGTATAATTAATCATGTGTTCTGCAAAAAACACCCTATAAAGAGAAAAACTCTCTATATTCTCATTTAATAAAGCAGTGAAGAAGACTTGGTGTAATTTTCTGAGCTCTGTAATCATCAGTAACCACTAGTCCCAGGCCTCAGAAGTAGCTGCCTCTTCTGCTAAGTCGCATTTCTTCTCATGTTTCTTTTTCCTGACCACCAAGAAGTAAGTAGCCTCTACCACGCATCACTCCACTGTGATATCCTGTCTTGTCTCAGATCCAAAACAGTGGAGCCAACAAGCCGAACCATGAGCCAGAACAAACCCTTTCTCTCAGTTTGTTTATGCCACATGGCCAGTCACAGCACCACAGGCTCTCACACTGAACAAAGGCATTGTCTTCATGGATGTTTTAAACAAAACCTGAGAAGTCCCTAATGCTGGATGAGATGAGTGAACTCAGGGACAGAGCACGGATACCTGGCTTGCTTCTCCATAAAGTCATAGCTGTTCTACAAAAAGACAAATCAGAGGATGGGCATACTCAGCAGTGTGTGCCTGCCGTTCTCGGTGTACTGAAAATGGTACAAAGCCAAGACCACCAAGCATGGGTGATGGACAAGCCCTGCATGTGAGAAAAATCATAAGTGTGCTAGATTGCTAGAAGCTACAAAATAGGACCAGGGACCCAGAGCCGGAACAGTAAGAATCAGAGTCACCAGAATTGGAGACCTGTGCATGGGAATAGGTTCATGCTGAAAAGTCACACTGAAATGTTATAGAGACTTAAGCACCAGAATTAGTTCTGTTAGTGGTAACCTGACTGACTAGGAGGCAGGACCAGATTTTCAAATATGTAAGTGAAAATGGTTTAAAAGGAAGCTATGAGTGAATGGATGTATTATGTAGTCACAATAATGAAATATTGAAAATGGATTTAGCGAAAACGTCTCATCAACTTTAACTTTTCAAGTTTTCAAATCAACTGTAACTGTAAGATAGTTATTACTTTAAACACTGGTAAAAATTAATTTTATTTTAATTTCCAGCTATTCTTGGGAGTGGGGCTTGCCCTGGTATGTGGTCAACTTACCAGACACCACACCAATAAAGTAAACTGAGTCTCCCAGCATCTATCAAATAATGCCATTAATGTCTCAGTTAATGCTGGGGTTTAGTACCTCCCTTCCCACTCTATGCTAGGATTTTTTTCTGGCTAAAAGAGGTGCATGTTGTCACAATCACTATGAATTTTTACGTGCATTTGTTCTGTTGTGTCTGGAGAACACTTTTCCCTTGACATTTGCAACCTCAGGCTCTTCTAGCCTTCCTAACTCCTCTTCTACAAAGATGGCTAAGCCTTGGGAAGATGGATGCTAGATAAATGTCCTATTTAGAACTCTACTCTCCGTAACCCTCTATTCTCTGCATCTTGACCAGTAGGGGGGTCTTTGTGTTAATTGCCATCTAGGGCAAGGAGAAGCGTCTCTGATTTGGGCCTATGGTGTGGCAATAGTCATAAGGAGTCATTTCAATACTGTAGGGACAGGACATGTGGCTAGATGGTGTCCTGGGCCCTAGCGGAAATGCCAGTGCTATTGTTCTGCCAAGTGGATTGGTAAAGCACCTTTGTAAAAACATAAAACACTCATGACAAATGCTTATCAAAACTTGAAGTGGTGGTGCACACCTGTAACCCAATCACTTTAGGAAGCAGGGGCGGGAAGATTAAAAGATCAAAGCCAGCCAGGTTTATAGGGTGAGACTGCCTGAAAACACCCAAAGACAAAATAACATAAAGCAAAACAAAATACTGATCAACCAACAAACAAAAAATATGTATCAAGTTTACAGATGTTAAAATATGTAAAAACAATACATGGTGGGATGATGAATTACAGTTTAAAAATTATGAAGAGGCACAAATGTAAACATCTAAAATATTTATTTAGTAAGCCACTAGATTTATTATTTGAATTTGATTATGCAGGAAATTACAGTGATAATACAACTATTGAAAAAATTCTTAGAAAATAAGAGGAAATATGTTTCCCTTATAAGGTGAGATTGTGGTGGAAGAAACAGGCCTAGAGTCTATTGTCTTTGTTTCCCGGTTATTTATTACTTTTGGCATGTTTTTAAGCACTGTACATACATTATTTTTATGACTTTTTTATTTCAATTAATTCTGCTTTAATAATCCATATGATGTGTTATTGGCAAGTCTCCCAAACTTCAGAATCATTATCAAACCCTCAGACTATATTTCAGAGGAAAGTGTAGAATAATTCTATTATTTATCATTAAAATTCAAGCTGAACCACTTTGGAGTAGCCTTTGAGATTCCACTTTGAGATTAGACATTGTCTGTAGGTCTGCTGCATGGCCACTCCTTCCTGAGTCACTAAAGTAATTCCCTAAGCCATTGTGTGACATAGAGCTTGGGGGCAGGAGAGTGAACCCACCTCACTGGGCAGCTCTGGGGCCACAGTTCAGCCTTCTCATATATGACTTATAATTCAGTCGCCATGACATCTGAGACAAGAACACACTCTCCACTCTAGGCACACCATGACATCAAGGTCCAGCTGTCTAGAGAACTTGTCCCTCTTAATGACAAAAATAGACTATATTCCTTAGGGACTTCCACTCTATGCTTTTCCTGTTTAGCTGTGTGAAAATGAGATATATGTGTCTTTGTTCTTTATGTTCAGGTCTTGATTCTGCCACAAAGCTGTAAATCCTCTGTGCTAGGGTCGTCTCCGGCTAGGACTTCTGCAGATCTTATGCATATTGTCACAATCTGGCTCACACCACTCTGATGTCAGAGTGCTAGGAATATCATAGGTTGTCTATAACTCTCAGCTACTTTATTTTAATATGATTTAGAAGGTGTTGCTTTGGGGGGGAGGGGCTGATAAGGATTAGCTGTATATAAAATACCCTAATAACCACTTTCTCAGATTGTTTTTAACACCTTTGTATCACTTCTTCTACTAAGACTGAATGATGGCTTAGATTTATAGGTATTCTTTAAATCCCGGCCTTCTGAGGCTTCTATCATGAGAAAATGTTCATGAACACAAGCCGATTTATGTTTAGCTTTAAAATGTTACCAAGGAATTTTATATTTCGATTCTTATTAGTATAGTTGAATTGTGTGCTATATATGCTAAGGAGATAGGGTCAAAGTGATTAGACATCTGACTGAAGACATTCTAGAGGATTCCAGGAAAGTACAATTGATAATGACATTTATTTTTTCCCCGTTTAGAAGGTTTTATTTATTTATTTATTTATTTATTTATTTATTTATTTATTTATTTATTAAAGATTTCTGTCTCTTCCCCGTCACCACTTCCCATAACCCTCCCCCTCCCCCAGTCAACTCCCCCTCTTTCATCAGCCTGAATAGCAGACCGGGTTCCCTGCCCTATGGGAAGTCCAAGGACCTCCCACATCCTTCCAGGTCTAGTAAGGTGAACATCCAAACAGCCTAGGCTCCCACAAAGCCAGTACGTGCAGTAGGATCAAAACCCAGTGTCATTGTTCTTGACTTCTCAGCAGTCCTCATTGTCTGCTATGTTCAGCGAGTCCAGTTTTATCCCATGCTTTTTCAGACACAGGCCAGCTGGCCTTGGTGAGTTCCCGAAAGAACATCCTTCATCTCAGTGTGTAGGTGAACCCCTCGCAGTCCTGAGTTCCTTGCTCGTGCTCTCTCTCCTTCTGTTCCTGATTTGGACCTTGGGGTTGTAGTCGGGTGCTCCAATGTGGAACTCTGTCTCTGTCTCCTTTCATCGCCTGATGAAGGTTAATATCCAGGCAGATGACTATATGTTTGTCTTTGGGTTCACCTTCTTATTTAGCTTCTCTAGAATCACGAATTATAGGCTCAATGTCCTTTATTTATGGCTAGAAACCAAATATGAGTGAGTACATTCCATGTTCCTCTTTTTGGGTCTGGCTTACCTCACTCAGAATAGTGTTTTCTATTTCCGTTCATTTGCATGCAAAATTCAAGAAGTCATTGTTTTTTACTGCTGAGTAGTACTCTAATATGTATATATTCCATACTTTCTTCATCCATTCTTCCATTGAAGGGCATCTAAGTTGTTTCCAGGTTCTGGCTATTACAAACAATGCTGCTATGAACATAGTTGAGCATATACTTTTGTTGTATGATAGGGCATCTCTTGGGTATATTCCCAAGAGTGGTATTGCTGGGTCCAGGGGTAGGTTGATCCCGAATTTCCTGAGAAACTGGCACACTGCTTTCCAAAGTGGTTGCACAAGTTTGCATTCCCACCAGCAATGGATCAGTGTACCCCTTTCTCCACAACCTCTCAAGCAAAGGCTATCATTGGTGTTGGCAATTCTACCAAAAGCAATCTATAGATTCATTGCAATCCCCATCAAAATCCCATCAAAATTCTTCACAGACCTTGAGAAGACAATAATCAACTTTACATGGAAAAACAAAAAACACAGGATAGCCAAAACAATCTTATACAATAAAGGAACGTCTGGAGGCATTACCATCCCTGACTTCAAACTCTATTACAGAGCTACAGTATTGAAAACAGCTTGGTATTGGCATAAAAACAGAGAAGCCAACCAATGGAATCGAATAGAAGACCCGGACTTTAACCCACAAACTTATGAACACCTGGTTTTCGATAAAGGAGCTAAAAGTATACAATGGAATAAAGAGAGCATCTTCAACAAACTGTGCTGGCAAAACTGGATGTCAATCTGTAGAAGAATGAAAATAGATCCATATCTATCACCATGCACAAAACACAAGTCCAAATGGATTAAAGACCTCAATATCAGTCTGAACACACCGAACCTGATAGAAGAAAAAGTGGGAAGTACTCTACAACTCATGACATTTATTTTTAATTTTACTTTTATTGATTCTCTGTAGATTTCACTTAATGCATTCAGATCCCTCTCATCTCTCTGTCCCTCCCCATCTGCCCTCTGCCCTGGTGATGACATTTTTAATACCAGAGAAGAGATAACTGGAAGTCCACAGTTCGTCTTTTGTATTTATCAACTATCTTCAATGGTTAAAAGGGAGTAGGCAGAAAGCATCTTGTATTGTTTGGGTAGTCAGTAGGCACTCATTAAAGAAAAATAATGAAATAGATACTGAATTCCAGGTTTGACATTTAAAGCTATCAGGAAACCATTAAGAAGGTACAGGGACCAAAGTAAACACTGAGAATGTGGTAACTTTTAAAAAAAAAAAAAAAGTTGCCAAGTTGCCCACCTCAAGTTATTTTTTAGCCTAGCAATGACTTTTCAAACTCTTTCTTCCTTGAGGTGGGATTCCCATCTGTATGCAGTGAATATCTTTTATTACCATTGGCTAATAAAGAAGCTGCTTTTGGCCTATGGCAGGGCAGAATAAAGCTAAGTGAGAAATCCGAACAGCGATATATAGAAAGCGTAGGCAGAGTCAGGGAGATGCCATGTAACTGCCAAAGGAGAAAGATGCCTACCTGTAGGCCACATCCTCATGCCAACACATAGACTGATAGAAATGGGTTGATTTAAGATGTAAAAGTTAGCTAGAAAAATGCCTTAAACATCAGTCAAACAGTGTTGTAATTACTACAGTTTCTGTATGACTATTCCAGTTTGGTTGGCCGTAAATAAATGAGCAGTCTCCGTTTACAAATGGAGCCATACTTCCCAGGGGACAGCCTTGCAGGCCTTGCCACCTCAACCAGCCGGAGTACAACCAAGGTTTTTCCCTCTCCCCTCTCCTGCCCTCTCATGCGTTCCTCGACCTGGGTTGCCCCATGGTGAATGAGAGGCCACGGCCATTCCTCCTGTAACTCATACAGTGTTGCTTCAACCCATTCAGCCCCAATGTTCTCTGGGCTTCCAGCCAGTGTCAAAGGTCAGCAGCATGAAGGTCAGTACCTCTCTAGAGGTACCGAAACACCTAGCCAAGGGAACCAAGTGACCCAATGGGCAATGAGAATGATAAGGGTGGGGGTGGAGAGCCAGCCAGGCAGCCAGCCGTGCCTAGCATGTGGAACAGCTGGCTCGGCTGCAGTGGGGAGGGCTGCAGCAGAGAATGCAGGACAACCCCTTCCAATGAGGAGAGGTGTGACATGTTTATGGCCATTAATGGATTTAGCAGCGACATTGTTACCACTTAATAATCGCAGAGTCCATTTGTAATTCTGACCCGGGCTTGGACTCTCCTGCTGTCTGTCCCCTCCCGCCCCCTGCTAAGCTGTCTTCCTTTCCTCCCACAGATTTCTGCTCCTCCTGCCTCAGGAGGGTTTCTCAGGTGGAGCTCGCGGGAGGTGACAGCTCTCTTTCCACAGCACTCCACTGGCTGAGACAGTTACATTGCCCTGCACCAATAAAATGCATTTAGCCTTGGCCCGTGGGACACGTAAATCCTTCAGGGTCTATTTATATATAAAGTTGAATATTTTTATTTTACCGTCCAAATGTCCTCTCTGTGTGTCTGTCACTGTTGTAAAACAGTGGCTTTTAGACATTTCTTTTTTTTTTTTTTCTATTGCTGAATGCTTAGGCCTTGTTCTCATGTGGATCCCTCTGTGTTTGCAGAGCAACATGAACCTGGGGTGCTTTGAAGTGATGGTGGGAAGAGGGGGTCCAGAGTGTGACTCCTACCCCGTGGGCCCTGGAAAAGGGCTATCAAAAGGGGAAAAAATGGAAAGAAAAACCCCATGAACTCCTGAACAGAGAGACTGTTTATTTTATTTCCTGCGTAATACACCCAGGCTTGCTTATTATATGACATTAAAATAGCAAAACTTCAACTGATAGGTGGAGCAATAATCCTCCCTTTGTTATAGGTCCACATTTTTCTACTAATGCTCCTGGAACTGAAGATTTTCTCAAAGAGGACCCCGTTTTTAGAATGTTAAAGACAGAGTGGGTATCTGTAGCAGAAGAACAAACTGCTTCTGAGCACACTGAAGCTACTAGCAGAAAAACTAGTTGACACGGGATTTAAATCTTTCTTTGGAGACCGAGTCTTTAGTTACACTAATATAATTAAAAGATAATAAATCTCTAATTTTCTCTAATGAACAGTTTAATCCAAAAATGTTCTATCTCGGTTACTGGGACAGACTTTAGGAATATCCCATAATTCATGTTCATATTAATTCCAAGTGACTTTTCTGTAAGATGAGATGAGTGGATCTTCCTTTTAGAAGACGGTTTGAGAAAATGTTTCTTTCCTTCTAAGGTAATATATTGTATGATGGTATAATGACTCATTGGTTAAGAGCACACACTGCTCTTGCAGAGGACCCAAGCACCAAGTCAGGCAGTTCACAAGGGCCTGTGACCCCAGCTTGAAGGGATCTGATGCCTCTTCTTGTCTCTCTGAACACTGTGTTCATGTGCATATACACACTCACAGGCACAGACATAATACACTTCATTAAAAATGAAATTTTTTTAAGTAGAATACTCCAGAATGACCTAGATCTATTATTCTCTACTCCTTTGCAAGGTAGAATTAACTAGTCAGGTCAGTGGATAGATCATCAAAGGCAGAGCATCAGTGTACCAGAGTCAACAAGCAAAGCAGTTGGAAATTGTGTAGCCAACTCAGCCCGTTGTTTGTTGAGTCTAGATCTCCACTCTTGGTGTTTCTCTCTAACAGAGTGTGGATCCTAATAGAATCCTAGAACCCAATACTGGGATCCTCCAGAGGCCATCAAGTCTTTCTGGAGCACGAACCAGCAAGCCCTAAAGGTGTTATACAAGTGCTGGGGACTCTCTCAAGCTGGTGGAGGGAGTTTGAAATGAGAGCATGTGCAATAAATACATATACAGCTTATAGAGCCATAAAAGAGCATTCTCTGCCCAAAGCAGCCTACGCCTCTGATCAAAAGGCCGGAAAAGCATCTGCCAAGTGGGCAAGTAAGCACAGTACTCTCGAGGGATAAGACAGAACACGGCAACGCACAGAGCATCGCATGCAAGTTAAAAACTTGACATGATATTCTGGCTGTGGAGCATGAGACAGTAGCCAAGGCTTTAGATGCCATGAAATGCCCCTCCCAGGAAAGGATGAATATGTGCATACCCAAGGACAAATCAGCAAACATGAACAAAAGGACACGGTAAAGGTAAAGTAGGGATTCAACCCCTTTTGAAGGAGCTCAAAGGCCAAGCTTGGGAATTTGAATTTTTAAGGCACAGCTGCAAGTGAGGACCCATGCATTCTCTATACAGCAGCCTTGCCCATGACTTCATGTGGATTAAAGCCGCATGCTACAAGTAAAAGTTCAGCATCATTCACTGTGGTATTTATTCGAGCAAACCTCCTCGAGCTGAATTGATGTCTTCTGTTGTGTGGGTACAAAAGGGCCAGAGCAATGTAAGAAGTGAAGGGGAGACAGAGTGAGAGGAAATATTATAGGAAATGGTTGTAAAGGAGTGGCCTTGCACACTCGCCTTGGACTTGAACCCAAATTCCTCTTGCCTGTCAGAAGCCTGGAGTGTGCGCATGACTTTGCCCGAGGCATCCAGATGGAGAACAGCAAATGCTATGCCAAGATGTCTCCACTGGGTACTTTAAATATTGCCGGAGTCACACAGGCTTCTGTGCAAAGTGCAGTAATGTGTCAGCCGGGAGCCAGTTTTTTCTCCCTTACTTTGAAAACAGGGTTCAAACCTGTTGACTCCTGTCTGCCCCCTTCCTCTCCCACTGTCTTGCAGTTTCTTGAAAATATACCACATACAACCTACCATAGGGATGATGGATTGCTTTTATGGAGTTCATTCTAATGACTTCACCTCTAGCAGAAAGAGTGTTTTTAATGACATTTTTGTATAATATACTGTTTCTGTCCATCACCCACCAAATCATGCATACTCACTCTTCCAAATGCTAGGGGATACTTACTCATACCACCTACACTGATTCTGAAGACAGAATAAAGTTTCTTATTTTGTGCAAATTTAACTTAACAAACAGCAACAAACACCTCTGCACCCTACAGATTGCCTCCTAGCTTTGCCCATGGACATTAAAGCACTGGTTCCCCACCATGTAACAGAATCACAAGGGGCTTCCAAAAGCACAGACTGCTAAGCTACATCCCAGACTCAACAGGTCTAGGATGAGAGCGAGCCTCTTCATTCTTGCCAAAGTTTCAGACAAGGCTGTTGTCCTTGTTTCTGGGCAACTCTTGGGCAAGGTCCATCAAACACTCCAGAAAGGCTTGAATAACTAAAGAGGGTGTTCTAAGCAGAGCCCATGCACGTTGACTTTTTCTGAAGTGTTCCGGTGATTCTACTCTCGGGCAGAATTAAGAAAGGCATCAACTCACTCTGGTAAGTTACATGGTTATCATTCCTAACAACCAACTCCAATGATCATTTAAAGCAGGAACTCTAGCTTCCGTGTGCCTGTGAGAATCACCCTGAGATCTTTTTAAATGTACTGATATCTAGGTCAAATGGTTAGAAATTTTGATTCTAGCAAAGCCTATGATCTTCATTTTTTATGCCTATCAAGTATTTCGTATTTCCAACCAGAGTTCATCTGAAGCTTGTTAAAAGTTACTATCTTTACCCCTATCACAAACACACCTTTATTAAACTACAAGCTTGAATACCCAGCCTGGTTTCTGGAAGCTTTACTTTGCACAACCGGTGTCAGGATAGGTGAGCCTTTCTCTTTAGGAGTAACAAATCCACAAAAAAGGTTATATAACCTTTGAAATCTCTGGGACTTATCAATTTCTTTTGTTAGAAGATTAACTTACTAGGGGCAAATATAGGCAGAGTTCTCTATACTGCCAGCCAGCTCTGTCCCACCAGCTAGCTCCCCAAATAACCACACAGAAACTTATTATTAATTATAAATACTCATCTGATAGCTTAGGCTTGTTGCTAACTAGCTCTTAAATCTTAACCTGTATTTCTTTTCTATACTTCACCATGTTGTAGTACATTTTGTTCAGCATGACACATTCATCTCCTGCTTCCTCTGTTTCTGGTTGACAACTCTGCCTCTTTTTCTTCCCAGCATTCTCCCAGTTTGGCTCTCCCATAGAACCTCTTCCTGCCTAGTAATTGGCCAGTCAAATCTTTATTAACAATGAAAGTATATCTGTGTGTGACTTTAAAAACATATCTAACATGATTATAAGTTTGATAGTTATGGGGGACTATTAACCTATATTTCTCTATTACCCTAAATAGCATTCAAGGACTAAAACTTTACATTACATAATTAAACAAGTTGTATAGGTACAATACCTTAAACAAGAATAGAAACAAGGCAGATTTCTTTCATTTCCAAAGTCTGAAGTATAGAATTCCCCCAGCTTCTGAAATTGAGAATAGATACATCATAGACACAGTTTCTGCCACTGTCCAGGGGATACATTTTTAGTCCCAGTGAATTTCATTCTTTCTCTGTACAATTAAAACCTGATGAAATTATGAAATTTGGAAGTGATTATCAATATAAAGTACCTCTCAAGATGCAAAGCATGTAGTAAGGGACTTGGGAAATGTTAACTTTTTATTCTATGCTAATTTGCATTGGTGAATTCACAATATGTTCTTCAATATCACCACACCAAAGTTGATCCATACCTAGCAGTGCATTTTAGACAATGACCCAGAAATATGCTTTATGGATGGGCACAGCTATTTTTTTTTTTTACCATTCCCAAATGTTTAGAATAATGAAGTGTGTCCTTACCCATTTCAGCATATACTAGGAACTTGTTAAAAATGAAAATTTTGGGGACAGAACTACTGAATCAAAAGCTGGGAAGCAACCTGGAAAACCCTTGAGGGCATATACACTGCAATTTACAAAGCATTAATTTAGAAGAGCTTATGGAACATTTCACAACCTGCCTTAGGATCCTCAGTGTAGCTGAACCACTGAATCTTGACCAGGAAGGAGAAGAACAGCACCTTCCCCTGAAGTTCATGTCAGATCTCTGAAGGACAAATGAGATTTGAAAGTATGCCTAGAGATTTTTACATCCCTTCTATAGGGCATGTTTTTTTTTCTTTCTTTTTGATTTTTTTTGTGTGTCTTTTTATTTTTTATTTTTTTTAATTTATTTATTTATTTATTAAAGATTTCTGTCTCTTCCCCACCGCCGCCTCCCCTTTCCCTCCCCCCCCCCCAATCAAATCCCCCCCCCTCGTCAGCCCAAAAAGCAATCAGGGTTCTCTGCCCTGTGAGGGCATGTTTCCTGTGGAGAATGTTCTTGATATCAATACCTGGCTTTAAGCTGTACTGTTGGAAGTATCCTGATACAAGCAACCTAACTTGAAAAGATGCAGTACGCTCAGCAGTCTGTGAGTACTTCCACAGATAAAATTTTGTTTAATACATATCGCCTTAACTTTACAACTTCATATCAACTCCTAACTCCCAGTCACACTCCATCACTAAGGTAAGTCAGGGTTAGAACTGAAGCAGAAGCCATGGATTAGTGCTGCTTACTGGCTTGCTCCCCCTAGCTTTGCCAGCCTGATTTCTTATAGGACCCAGGGTCACTAGCCCAAGGGTAGTACCCCCACACAATGAGCTGACATTTTCTATCTATCACCAAGAAAGAAAATGTACCACACACTTTCCCACAGGTAAAACTAGTGGGATAATATTCTCAGTTGAGGTTCCCTCTTGCTAAATAACTCTATCATGTGTCAGGGACATAAAACCAACCATTATAGTGGACATGAACTACCATTGGTGGATTTGAAAATAAAGACATGTAAGCTAAAGAATACAATGTCTCTAGAGTTGTCCTGACTGCACAGCAAGGATATGGTGACTTTGACCTTCATCCTACAACTAGGAAAGACTGAATTTTGCCAGCAGATTAGGTAAGGAAATAGAACAGATCTCTGTAAAGACCCCCTTCCCTGCAGGTGCCTTGATTCAAGTCTTGTGAGTTGCAAAAAGAAGCATCAGATTACCCATACTGTGTCTGTTCCATGAATTCTGTGCAATAATAACTTAGTTCATTTTTACTCTTTTAGCTCTTTGGGGGCCTGCCGTGAGGCTTCCAAATAAATACACACATATGGAGACTATTTTTTCTTACAAATGTTTGGCTTTAGCCTGGCTTCTTTCTAGCCAACTTTTCTTAACTTAGTTCATCTACCTTTTGCTTCTGGAGTTTTACCTTTTTCTATTTATGTATATTTTTCTTTACTTCTTACTCCATGTCAGGCTTGTGGCTGTGTGACTGTGTGGCTAGGTGACTGGCCACCAGTGTCTTCATCCTCCTCCTCTTGCTCCTTGATGTTCTTCTCCAGATTCCTCCTTCTATCTATTCTCTCTGTCTGCCAGCCCTTCCTGTACTTTCTCCTGCCTGGCTATTGGCCTCTTAATTAGACCAATATTCAGCTCTTTATTAGACCAACAAGATGTTTTAGACAGGCAAACTGACACAATTTTACAGAGTTAAATAAATGCTGTATAAAAGAGTGTAACATCTTTGCATCATTAGACAAATATTCCACAGCATAAACAACCGTAATACATCTTAAACTAATAGTCTACAGCAATAACTCTCTGCTGTTTTATGCCACCAAACCAAAACTGAAGAACATGTGTTGATATTTTTAAAGTCTTTAATGAACAACAAGTCATATTTTGCACCCAATTGGATCACGTTTTGTAAATGAAAGTGAACTAAGTCTCTTTTAAACGAATGTCGGCCAAGATTTGATGCCATTCACAAACACTATGAAATGCTGAAGGATGCTGTGTAAGAGAAAGAGAAATGACACAAGCCTGAATCCCAAATCTGAAGGAAGAAACAAATGAAGAATACCAGAAGTGGTTAAAAATAAAGGAAATGAAAAGGTTTCACTTCATTTCTCTGACAGATAACTGATTTGTACTGACAGAAGCCAGCCATGTATTGTGCTGTATATAAGGGGATGGAAAACTAACAGAAACCTTAGCAAAGGGTAAGAGAGGCTAGGAGAGTGATAAAGGTTCAAAATTCTTGTGCCTATTGTGAAGTAGCATGTCATGAATTCCAAAGGTTATGACAATGCATGCATTGATGTGCATAAATAATATCTAAAATGAATATAAAAATATAAAGCAAAAACTCTTAGTCTGGTTACAAGGGGGCACCAAAATTTGTATATCCAAAAAAGACAGCAACAGGGGCAGGAATACAGAAAAGCTTGGAAATATCAAATTAAATATGATAGTAAATATAAACACACTATGTCAATAATTACATTAAAAGTTATTGTTTAAGTTCTGTTTCATGGAATAGCTAAAAAGGTACACTAACTTTCATGATGTCTCCATGACATTTAGTATCAAAGGTGTAGGTAAGTTTTAAAAATTATGGAAAGGGATATGTCATATAGACACTATGCATAAGAAAGTTGATGCGGTCTATTAATGCCATACATGCATATTTAGGACAAAAAGCATGATAAGTGATAAAGATATACCATAAAGATAAAATAACACATCATCTATGAGGAATAGCAAGTCATCAGCACAAACTCAATCTATAGACACCTTTATCTTGGATTTCACAGACTTTAGAACTGTGCGCAACAAATTTTAAATAACAAATGTTATTATGAATAACAGAAGGTCACCTATATGTTTTCCAAAGGGATGCAAGAATGGTCTAAGAGAGCTATGCAGTGTAAGAATGGGTAAACTTTGCTTGTGAAAGTGAATCACAGCATTGGTTCCCTCCGAGGGAAAGATGACCGAAAGGATAGACGCATGGGTATCAGTATGTTACATCAAAATTCATTGTTATATATTTAATATCTGGCTACTATTATAAAGAAATTTTAACACACCCCAAAATGTAGAGAAAAAGCAGCAAGAATTTGAGACTGGCAGGTGGATAATTAAAATAAAATCAGGTTACAGAATGTCAGTGTAATGCGGATGCTACTGACTGAGAAAATACAGTTTCTTGTACATTTGACATCTCATAAATCTGGCATCATAGCTAGTAATCAACCGATTTTGACCATCTGAGTTTTAACACATTCTCCGCTGTAATGGATGCTCACACACTGGCCACTGTGGCCACACTCATCCCTCCCACATTGGTGACAAATGTAGCCTATCGAGCCCACTTGGCACTATGAGTTCTGCATTCTGCAACATGGCCTCTTCATTGCATTTGATTATTCCTCTGAATGCATTTTACCAAGTATAGAACTTTGATGTAAGAATTTCTTTAATATAGAACAGATTACTATTATTTAAGTGAAATTTTACCTGTTGTTTAAAGTTGGACTTAAAATGTTAACCCTGAACAAAAACTGAGACCAGTTAAATATTTCTTCCAAAGACCCTGTTTTGGCTAATATGAAAGACAGAGCAAGCAAGCCAACCAAATTCTATATTTAAGATCTATTTTTCAACCAAAGAATGTTATTCAGTTGACAATAAAGAAAAATCTAGTAAAAGCAGATTAAAAAAACCTTTCAAATTTATTGAGTTTCAAATCAAACAACAACAAATAACCTTTCAAATTTATTGAGTTTCAAGGTAAGTCATTTTTAGTTCTGTGAAGTTTTGGGCTAAAGAGCTAGGACATTCCTGGAGATGTAAGAACTTCCTGTCCCTTGCTCTTCTGGTATCACCTTTGACAAAATCACGTGGAATGTAAATGCAATTAGACTGGTGGGTGTTTGGCGTGATGTCACAATGTGCTTGCATTTTTCTCACCATTAATGGTCGAGTCTGAAAGAGAGGCACAAAGGAGAGCCTTGACCAAGTGCATGGTAGATCCAGACCCTAGAGTGTACTTGATCTTTTTATTTGGGGGATTTTGCAACTGGCCTTGCAATTCAGTGCAAGAGACGCTGAGTCGATTAACTCAGCTAAGCATTCTTTTCCTCCAGGGGATATTTCTTCTCATTTTCTAGATGCAGATTACTAAAGAACAGTCCAGGATCAGAGAGTTTCTAAAGCTGTAGGGAAGCAGAGAGTGACATCATCTGGACTTCAGATTCTCAGTCTTGCTTCAGTTCATTTTGCTAGGGAGATGAGTCATAGTCTACTGGTATGAGTGCCCATGGAACAAAGTAAGAATGGTCATGAAAGGTCCTGACCTAACATTAAAAGCATAGAGAAAAACAGGTGTATTTTTAATTCAAATGTATCAATCAATTAGAATAATAAATCTTGGCACTAACTATAATTTGTTTACCAACTTGACCAAATTGGATTTTCATTCATTCAAGTGCCTGCCATGGTATTATAGACCTTCAGTCCCATTAAGACGACTTTCCTGTTTGAAGCAATTTAGAATCTAGTTGTGTGGAAAAGATATAGATAGTGGCAAATATAAGTAGCAATATATGTCCCAAAGAATATTGCAGTAAATCTGACAGGGAGCTTAGTAAATAGAAGATCATTAATAAGATGAGCATGCAAAACTTGAGAAGAAAGCCACATAGGGAGAGGTGAATTCTGTTTGTGCCAAGAACTCACTGACGACCAGTTCAGGGGCTTTATCAATGTGTTACATTTCACTGCTGTGGTGAGTGTGTTTGCTTCGTGCATGAAAACTGTGAGTTGCTCTCTGTGGAGTGTAGATGTTGCTATTACAACTCTACTCACAAGGAGAACTCTCTCCTTGCTTGTCCTTCCTTCTTTACTCTGTGCCCAAGGACATCTAAGATCAACATGTTTTGGATATTAAGCTTTATGGTATATTAGATACTGTGCTGCCTAGTTTTATGGCAGCATGACACAACATAAAATCAGCTGGGAAGAAAGAACTTCAACTGAGAAAATACCCCCCACTAGATTGACCTGTAGGGAAATCTATGGTGGCATTTTCTTTTTTTAAAAAAAAATTGATTTTATTGAACTATACATTTTTCTCTGCTTCTTTTCCTTTCCTCCCTTCCTCTCCCCTTCCCTTCAAACCTTTCCCAATGCTCCCATGTCCCCATTGTCCCCATAATTGGGTCCCCATGCTCCCATTTTACTCATGAGATCTTGTCTTTCTTGATTGGTGATTGGTGTTGGGAATTCTAGCTTGCTCACTGCAGGAGTGCCGTCACAGGCTGGTGAGCTGTAAGACAGCATTCTGAGCAAACCATGAGGAACAAGCCAATGAACAGCACCACTCAACTGCTTCAGTTTCTGCTTCCAGGTTCTTGTACTGACTTGCCTGGATGATTGATGGACTGCAAGCTGTGAAATAAAACAAACCCTTTCCTTCCCAGGTTTCTCTAGCTTTATGGTGTTTATCACAGCAGTAGAAACCCCAACTAAAGCAGACATCATTTCAAATTAGAAGTATCTTCCCTCGTTATCTCATCTAGTCCTCCTAAGAACCTGATCTTTAAAAAAAGCATTCATGTAGTCATTTAGCTAATGTTCCATATCTCTCTGTTTATAGGTGAGGAAACTGGAGGGCAATTAACTTAGGAAAGAAACGGATAGATAATGGATATCATACTTGGGGTATAAAAACAAGTGACTTGGTGCTCAAGCTGGTGCCTCATATGGCAGGGGTGTACTGTTACATCTCGGTGTCGTTTGTGCCTGAGAAAGACAGTGATACTGTCTCAGGGTCTCAGTGGCTAAACACAGACATGCTGAGCCATTATAATTATGGATTTCTGGAATGTCATCTGAAGTTAAGTAAGCATTAATGGGACAGCCTTAGAAAGACTCACTGACCGTAACAGGGAACACAGGTGAAATGGCAGTATCTGTACTCTCTCTTAGTCTCATGTTTCCAGCCCCCCACCCCTGTTCTGTTAGCTGCCACTCACAACTTCAGCAAGACTGGATGCATACTAATAATCGGTTGAGAAACAGAAGCCTCTTTGACACACCATAACCTTTCTCCAATGTGGTGGGGTCTTCCCAGGTGATTAGGCCATGACAATGGAGCCCTCATGAATGGGCTTGATGCCCTTCATTGCTCCTGCCACCCCAGGAGGGCTCAGCAAGGAGACAGCTCTTTATGACCTGGAAAGCATAAACAGAGTCCCTTAAAATGTACCTTCTCCATTTATATCTTTAAAGGATATAAATTAGCTGAAACATAAAGGCTTTGTTTTTAAATCATGGTTCAGTATTCAAAATGGAGACAGTACTTAGGGCTTCTTACTTAAAATAAGTGTTATACTGTTTTTATTAGCAGAACTAAGCTAGTCATATATCACAAGGGCTCTGACACAAACCAAACCCTGTAAAATCTTTCTCGGAACATGTTTTATTCATTGATGAACAGTGCTCATGTCCTGGTGTATGTACTTATTCACTCAGCACCATCCTAGATTGTTTGGGTGTGCGCACGCACATGCGCATACACACATGTTCATATGTGTGGTGTGTGATGTGTATGTGCATGTGTGTTGCGTGCTATTTGTACACTGTGGGAAGGCGTGTTGCTATGATTGGTGTAAGAAAAAGCTGAATGGCCGTAGCTAGGTGGGAAAGTGTTGGGGACTGCGGACCCCCAGACCCTGAATTTCTTGTGAACAACATGTTTTTCTCTGCTCTGAGTGGCCTGCAGGCAGGGGAGTGGTTTATGGTGGGCCTGTGACTGAATGATCCTGAGAGCTGGGGCATGGCCAGAGCCCTATATAAGTTGCCCCTGAGCACAACAAAAAGGGTATTCTTGGCACTCTTGTATCAAGGATGACCGGTGTCTCTTTCTCTCTCTCTCTCTCTCTCTCTCTCTCTCTCTCTCTCTCTCTCTCTCTCTCTCTTTGTGTGTGTGTGTGTGTGTGTGTGTGTGTTTAAGTCTCTAACTTAATTTTTTGTTTTTTTTTTTTTTTGTTGTTTTGGCGCTACAGGAAAGAGGTGGAATTTGCAGGAAAAAAGAGAGGAACTCAAAATGATTCTAGGTACAAGAAGAAGATGCCTGAGATGTGGAGGGAGTTGGGACATACAGAATGAACAAAGGCAAAATGTATATTAATATAAATGGGTTAATATAGGTTATAAGAATGAGTGGGACAAGTCTAAGATAAGGTCAAGCTTTCATAATTAATAATAAATCTCTGTGCCATTGTGTGGGGCTGTCAGCAGAAAAGAAGGCCCAACTGCCCATGTGTGTGTGTGTGTTTGTGTGTGTGTTTCCTCCACGATAGGTAGTAGGAGTCTTTAGTGCTTTCAATATATAAACATGTCTTAGTAAACATACTATGTGTCAAATGCAGATTTAATAACTGGAGCCTGTTTTCTCATCAGCATTATATGGCTACATTTGGCATCTTTGTGGGAAGAAGTGAATGAAGAGATGAAATCTCTGTTGCCAGAATTTTATAAACATAACTCTTAAATAGAACGTCTGAAGTGGGTCAGTTTAAGAACGTGAAACAATGGTGGCAGCTGGCCCAGTGGCTAACTGATTAATTTTAGGATGTGTTCTAGTGTATTGGAAGCAGCTATAGGGAGAGGTGGATTGTACTTGCCTTATGAGGTATTTGTGGAGGCAGGCAGTCATTTTCAGCAGCTTTGGCTGTGCAGAAGTCGGGCATTGGCTCTCTTCTTGTCTTGCTACTGCTCTTCTTCCCTCTCCCCTCCTACTCCTATGGTCCAACCACCCCCCTGCATCCACTGGTTTTAAGTCACTCCCCCATTTCTACAGGTGCCTGTGTTCTGCTAATTAGTCTTCTACACCGATCAGCACCCTTAAGTGTTTCACCAATGAAAACCAATGCCCTAGCCCATTCCCTCAACGTCTTCCTTCTTTGTGGTACCAAATACTGAAAAATTTTGTTTCAGGGACGAGTCTGACTTGATGATTCCTTGAACCACTTTCAGGGACTTGGACCTGACTGGAGCAGCAAGAAAATGAAGGAAAGACAAACAAAACAGAGAGGGGGGGGAGGGAGAGAGAGGAGAGAGATAGAGAGGGGGGGCGGAGAAAGAGGAGGAGGAGAAAGAGGAGGAGGAGGAGGAGGAGGAGGAGGAGGAGGAGGAGGAGAAGGAATCAATGGACTGGGTTCTCTGCTGGAGAAATCCCAGTACCCTGGAAGTTCAGCTTATCACAAAGAATTGGATCTGAGAGGCAAGGATATTTTATAGAGCTGAACCAGGAGGTGGGGTTATTACATACAGACAAACAAGAAGGCAAGGTTTATTGTAGACAGTTGGATTAAGGAGCCAGGTTTAACTAATCTCAGTAAGCAGTCTCTGCAGGAGAATAGTCTTTGGGCCATACATATCCAGGAGGATAGAATGAGACAATTATGGTGAATGAATTTTGCACTCACTGTCAACATTCATACTCAGTCCTCTGAAGAAGGCTTTGCTAGCACATTGAGTCTTGGGCTGTGAGGTCCTTGACCCGGCTCTGCCTTTGTTAGCAGCACAAATACACTCGGGATTTCACACACTCAAGGATTTCTTTGCTGATCCCTACACTCACTGGTTATTTTTCTGAGAGTCACATGTGTTACAGACATTTTGTCTTCTCAGGAATATATTGGTTACACTTAGAGCTGAGATGTAGTATTATAAATTCATATAGTAGGAAGTGGTGAGATTCTTAATGCTGTTATGACATCTGAGTTTACTCCTTACTGTCAAGGTAAATTCAAGTTATATGGAGAAACCACCCAAAGTGTAGCACTGTACAAGCTGAGGACGATGTTTCAAGACACACATAGCCTTCCTAGGTATGAACTCACACACCAGTGATTACCCAACATTCCTGGTGTGCCGATAACATGCGAGGCACTGTCCCTGACAGCTCTTCAGAGCAGGGAGAGGTAAGAGTGATCTTTTCCAAAGGAGCTGTTGTAGCTAAGAAGGAGATATAGGATATGAAAGTATGTTTTCTATGCAATTTGTTGTGGGAACTACTCAAGTGGAGAGGTGAAGTATCATACAAAGGTCTTTGATTGGGTCTTTTATAATTTTGTAAGTGTCATATAAGCAGCCACGTATTGTTATGGTTTCCAGGATACCACAGCTCGAGTTGTGTGCCCTGAATGTACTGGAGAGTAACCTTAGTATCACCTAATCTGAACGAACAATGGGAATTAGTGCTGGTATTATAAGAAGCTGTACAAGGTGAAAGTCAGTCCTCAAGGGCTCGTAAAGAAAGCGAATGTGCTATTGGGGACTTTATGCTCACTTTATTGTGATGTAGAAGTTGAACTATTGAAGCAGTTCTCAAAAGAAAACAAAGCCACGCTTTCCATAAGACCCCAGATCCATCCACTGCCATCTCTCCTTTCCATCAGCGTTCTATTTTAAGCCTCAGCTCTCCTGCATCTGATACTGAAGTTTTAAGGGCTGAGCATCAGTAGCTTTGGCACAGCTTGGAGTCGTCCACAATCCAACGTTGGAACTGAAATGAAAACAGAATTACCAAAAGGGCAGATGCAGTATCTTATATCACTTTTATTATATTATATTTTAGCAGCTGAGACAGGAGGGCAGAATATTATAGAATCAGCTTGCTGCAGTCTCCCTATAATTATATTTTTCCTTGATAAGGCATTGGCAGGGAGCCCACCAAAATATTGATGCGAAACTTGATCTCTCAGGGCTGTGGAATTTCTCCAGTCCTAGGATTGAGAGGGAGAGGGAAAGCGAGGGGTTTGGAAGTGCTTGGCAGCTGTAGTAAATTCAGGAGCTGGAGGCAAGGAACAATCCCTCTAGCACAAGCCCAAAGTCAATATATTATCTAACTACAAAAGGCAAGTCATCAACCTACCTTCTTATTCGTGACTGGACCTGGCCCAGCCCGTGTATCTTATAGAGCTTCAAGCATACACTTTACGTAACATTTGGAAAAGCACGGGGATTCCTATAAAGTGTCCAGGGTTTTAGATTTAGGGGTAAGCCTGCTACGTATGAATAGAGAAGCTAATTTTTAAAGTTCTCCAAACTCAAGTAGCAATAAAAGTGTGTTCATGCCCCGTGCTACCCTGTATTTTTGAGTTATGCTACCTTGCAATCTTTTTAAAAGCATCAGTCTAATTCTTTTCCAAAAAACATTACCAAAATACATACATGAAGAATAGAGTTCATTTAACACTTCATTAATAAAGTTTGTAAAAGTTGGAACCAAGGGCCAGTAAGATTGATCAGCACTTTAAGCTCTTTGTGATCAAATCTGTCCACCTGAGTTTGATTCTTCGGGTCTCACATTGTAGGAGGAGAGCACCAAATCCAAAGTTGCTCACTGATGTCCACATGCATACCATGGCATAGGACACAAACACACATGCAAATATACTATACCATATTCATACATGGAAATGATATAATAAAACAATTTTAAGTTGCAACCAAAACAGTTATTTCCATAGATGAAACTGTAGGCATCACATACCCTGATCTACTGAGTAGCCTCAGCTCAGCGTCACTTTCCTCAAGCTGTTGCCATAATAAAAAGCCAGAAACCTCAGGGACCAGATGCACGTGAGCTCAAAATCCCGACTCCCATTGACTCTGTATAAACTTGATAAACATGTGGGTCTCAACATACAGCGCTGTGGCAGTTAGTCTCAATGCCAAGTCTCCACAGAATACCACCGCCCGAGGCTGGACCCTCACCTGAAGAGTTGTCCTGATTGCCTTAGTTGGGGTGGAAAGACTCTCCGTCATGTGTGAGCAGCACCATCTGGGAGCAGCTCAGATTTTCAAAGGGGGCTGGGACATGGCAGAAGGAAGCCGATTCACACTTCCCTCTCTTGGCCTTTCCTCTAGAGCTGACTTAAATTACCTTGTTGCTGCTACTGCCGATTCCTTCACTGATATTAAGACCAGCGGAATATTTCCAGGCTTCTGTCACTGGCTGAGAATCTAGAAACTCTTCAGGAAGACTCCAGGTTGTGTGGCCAGACGAGGAATGCTGAGGCACCCAGCCTCCTCAACTGTGCAGATAAAGACTGCTTGACCTCTTTTGTGTGAGACTATATGAATGCTCCATGCTACTTCTGAATATATATATGTATATATATACATATATATATATATATTCACACACACATACACACTATAGGCTTTGCTCCTCTAGAGGACCCTAACTAATGCAGGGGATATCACCCACTCTTCTGGCCTCAACGGGTATTGCATTCATGTGTATGTGTGTTGTATGTAACACACACGCAATTAAAAGTAAAAAGTAATCTAAAAATCAAGGAAGACACTGGTAGAATGATCCCCTAGTCATAGAGATGAAACCACCTCTGTTCACTCCCCACCCCACATACACACATCAGCCTGCAAATTTTGGATGAGTACTCTTAGTCTTCCAAATCCTCTGTAAAAGGGGATGACAATAATACCAGTAATAATGGTAATTAATAATCGTGATAACTACTCCTCTGATTGTTAGTGAGTAACTGATGCAATAAACTAAATATATAGGTTGTTGACAGGGAATTGTTGATTGTAGCACAAATAAAGAAAAGCCAGAGATTTATGGTTGACCTTTGCTCTCTGGAGTATCACTCATTTTCTATACAAAAACATGAATTTGAACCATGATTCTATTCTAGTGAAGAAACCTCAGCAGAGAGATGCTCTTGAGTTATCAGCTTCTTACACATGGCCACACGCATGGCCACACACATGTAGGAAATTGGGTTTTATAGATTTCTTTGTGAATCATAGAGAAACAATCCTACCTTGCCTTAAGATGCTTCTATTTCTACTTTAATCCTAGTTGGATTTTTCCATTCTTGGCTACTTAAGTTCTTGGTCCAAATAGTAATATTTTCTAGTTAATATTTGCTTTACTTTTCAATATTTAGCCTACCTAAAAGTTACTCCCTAAATAAACCAGCTCATCTCCCTAATCTCAGTCATTTCTTCCACATTCCCCGGGTGTTATGCAGAACCATCCCTCCATAGGCACACTCAGATACCAGTTTAGACACGTGATTGGAAGTTAGAAAAGGGGGAATCAACTAGAGAAACTTCTCTGTCCTTTCATTTCAAAATGCCACTTTCGTTATAAGAAAAAAATGGGAAGAGTGATAATTCAACAGCAGTGAGAGATTTTTGTCTAGCAGTCATTTCTTGAGATAAATAATATCTCATTTGGAAAACGTCCTAATTGTTTTCCTCTCTGGGTATTTCTTTGTGATATTTCTGTTATTCTTTTAACTGAGATAGCTCTTTGAGCATATAATTATCTGAAGTTCTAGATGGATTATATATAATATGTAATAAATACTTCCAATAGTTTAGAACCTCACAGCCCAAAAGTTGAAATACATTATAAAGTATGTCAGTATCTTAGTGTATTTTTGACAGTGATAATTAGAGGATGAACAGACCTTGGATAAATATGCAAACCTTTTAATCCATGGGGCACAGATTCTTATGAACACAATGACAACATATTTGCATATTTATTCTTATCAAAAGATTTACTCCTAAGACAGACCAGCATAGCATGGTGAACATATTGTAGGATAGAACCCGACTCACCAACTCACTGACCCTGATTGGTATCAGAGAACAGATGCATTGTGGTCTTCACAGTGGAGTTTGCCACAGGTGGTAATTTAGGCAGCGGCACTGTGTGGGTTTGCTCCTGTAAGCCTAACTTTCTGAGGATAGTTGACTTTATAATAAATGAGTAAAGAAAACTGATTCTGCATATCCCTAAGCACTCCACATATTGTAAGGACAGATGCAGGACAATTCCACTGCCCACTACCTCCATGAAGTAACCATGACACTTTTCTGTTCTAACAAATTCTTCAAAAAGAAAAATCTGAAGTATCAATTCCACATCTACGTGAGGATGTAGTAAACATTCAGAAATCCTTTGGCATCCGCATGGTTCTGGGATCTTCCCAGCATACCAAAGTCAGAGATGTTCATGTTGTCTCTATAACATCACAGAATTGAAAATAATTAGTCTTCCATCTGCTTTAAATCAACTCTAGGCTAATTATGATGTCTAATTCAATATGAATGGCTTATTAATAGTTGTTCTATGCTGTTTTGAGAATAATGACAAGAAAAAAGACTGTACAAGTTAATTGTAGGGATAATTTAAAATAAATCCTCTGTGGTAGTGAGTAAGTCGACAGGGAACTTTAAGCCTTGTGTGTAGTCTACAAGATTTTGAAGATGCTTGGAGGACCTTTCATGTTTTCATATTTTCTCCTAATTTTTTAGTTTCATATGTACCAAAGATAGGTGTAAAATTTGTTATTTGCCCACTAAAGTTGAAAGGTTATAGAAACATTTCAAAAAAAAAAAAAAGACAAAGGAAAACTAGAGCTTGATTTTCTGTAAGAAAAGTTTTCCTTCACAGTTTTGTGGGAGAAACTGATGGACTTAGCACCGGGGCGAGGGCTGAAGCAAATGTCTGTGCGACAAACAAATGAGTTCAAGTCTTATCATATGGTACACGGTTTAAATTGGAACCTAATAATTTATTTAACCTTTATACAAAAACTTAATATCATAGAGTTTAAAGACGTTCCAGTTAAATCTTGGGAAGGTGCTGTTCAGCAAATCTGACTTTAAATTTTATAAATAGAAAAGCTATATTTTTTTTCTCTAAGAGACTATAGAAGGATTTCAGTCACTTGTGGGGATCATTGAGATATTTAAGTACACTGCTTTGAGGAAGAAGTCACAACTTTAAACGTAGCTATCCTGTACCTGAGGAAGGGTCAGCAGCCTGCGTGTATAAATAAGCCTAGGCTAATGTGGGACAGAAAATGGCCTAAACCTCTGAAGTTACTGATTACATGTGTAGATGTTTCAGTTTTTCATTACAAATTTAATATTTCAAATTTTAAATATAATGTGCTATAGAACCTTGAGAAAAATATGAAATATTCAAGATAACCATCTCAAGAGCTAAATACGTAAAAGCAAAAGCATGTGGTTTATATAAAATTCTGTAGACAATACACAGACTTTGCTCTGCAGAATTTTTAATTTATAATGTAGCCCAAGCTGTATTTTTATAGATGGGTACAGTGATTTAACCACACATAGGAGCTGATGCAAACGCTGGACTAGATTTGAGATGTCTATCTTGGTCTTTATATAAATAAATATCACATTGTGTTTGTAGAGATGTTCCCTTCATTGAGAACATGTGAGAGCAGAAATATTATCTGATATCTTAATATCATCGTAATGATAACATGACCACTTTTATAAACGTCACTATATGCCAGACTCTCTTCCAAATCTTCGAGTTTTATTAACTGATCTTGAGTAAGTACAACAGGTTGGTTATCCCATTGCTTTTCCTAACACTCCCCATTTACAGAGGAGAGAAAAGAAGCCTGAGTGAGATCATATGGTTAAGCTAAACTTACCTTCCAAATCAGTGGCACAAGGATGAGGTTGTCCCAAAGTGACAGAGGCTGGAATCTGCGTTCTCCTTAATCATTCCTCTGTAAACTGAAGTTGGAAACTATTTTAACAATATAGGAAGAATATGTAGAATAAACAGCTTTTATGGTATTGATAGATATTTTTATTGGAAATAAATTCTTTTCTCACATAATATATTCTGATTACAGCTTTCCTTCCCTCTACTCCTCCCAACTCCTTCACACATCTTCTCTCCCTGGATCCACTCTGTTTCTCTCTCTTGCTAGGAAATAACAGACTTCTAAGAGATAAAGACCAAATATGACAAAATAAAATATAATAAGATAAAACAAAAGATATAATATCAAGGCTGGACTAGGCAACCCAACAGAAGGGAAAGAATGCCAAGAACAGGCACAAGGATCAGAGACCAATTTGAAACCCATGCACTCAGGAATCCCATGAAAATACTAAGCTAAAAGCTATAATACATATGCACAGGACCTCGTGCAGACTCACGTCAGTCCTGTGCTTGCTGCTTCAGTCTCTGAGCTTATATGATCCTTGCTCAATTGATTCAGAAAGCCTTGTTCTCCTGATGTCCCCAATCCCCTATGGCTCTTCCACTCTTTTAGTCTCCTCTGCTGCAGGTTTTTCTGAGCTCTGGGGAGAGGGATTTGATGGAGACATCCCATTTAGAACTGTGTGTTCCAATGACTGTCTCTTGCTTCATAGTGTCTGGCTGATAGTTACTTTTAAAAAGATACTTTCCTTCTGGGTAATCTGCCACAGCTCTATTTTAAAGAAACACATATTGATACATAATAATGAAGAACAGTAGAAATGACAGATACATATGGAACTTGGAAAAACAGCCAGACTCTATCCCAGAAAAATAGTGATACTGTACTCCGCCTAGGCTGGCTACTGGCAGATCAGGTGGGCACGAAGATGATCAAGCTTGGCATAGATTGGATAGCAGGACAAAGATGAAAGAACTCAAAAAGAAAGGTTCTGATGAATAAAACTATGCCATTTTGTAGATTACTTTTGCAATGAATGGTTGATCTATTACCTAAACTAGATGTCAATAAACCCTAGTCACCGTCTGTTTTCTGACATTCTCTTTGATGCCCATCATGAATATTTGGTTCTCTTTCTGATATTATCAAAAGCACTAGCCTGACTATTTTACTTTTAGTTCAGATAACACAGCCCTCAGCCTGGAACTCCCTTGGCCTCCAAGCATGAGATGGGCTCCTGTCCTTTCCCTGTGATACTGCGCCCCTTCCCCTGGCTCCTTCCTGAGGACCTCACATAGCTGATTATCATTTCAGTTTTCTATCTTGACTCTGATGGCTCCTTCCCAGAAACCTTTAAATGCGCTAAAGATATTCTTGTGAATTAAGACTCATCTTCCCTCCACCTCACATCCTTCTCCGCCATCCATTCTTCTCTTTCCTCTACATTCAAACTCCAAGCCTGCATCATACTCGCCCCTTTGCCCCTACCAGGGATAAACCCTTTGAAAACTGGATCTCTTCCTCGTGTATAGCTGCACTCCTCTCAGCAAGGCCAGTGGTGCCCTCCTTCTTGAGTAGTTCCATGGAATGTTCCCAACTTGTGTGACTCCTCTCTCCACCATGTTGACAACTCACTTACTGAAATCCATCAGTGACCTTGGTAGGCAGACAACAAATGGTGTGTTGTCGGCTTCGCCCCCTCCCCGTCCCTATGTCAGCAGTTCTTTTGTTTCATCTGGACTTTCTGACTAATTCCTTCTCATCATGTGTCCTTTCTCTTTGTCCATTTCAGGAATGTAAAAGTTACTCGGAGTCTGTCCTGGGCTACATGCTTTCCCTGTATTAGCATTAGCTAGGCATTATCCAAGTAGCTATTATCCCTGAATGTGTATCTTTAACCAGACAGCAACTCCAAATTACAAATGTAGACACACAGTCACCTTCCTCGGGTGTGAGGTCCTTTGGCATCCACAGCTCTCACCCGACTAACCTCTGTGGTAGAGTAGACAGCTCTGACAGAACTAGAACAACTTCCCCCCTCCCCCACTTACAATTTAATGTATGTTTCTTCCAAGGCTGCATGCTGCATGCTTGGTCAATAAAGAGGATCTTCCCTGATAGCAGAAGTCCGTCTTTTTTTTTTTTTTTTTTGGTCAAGAATTAGTATATCCTAAGCTGAACCCAAGTTTCCTTGCATTCGAAAACTCTTTTCCTCTTCCTGTATTCCGTAGGGCCCATGGTCATCAAGCTCTCTAAAGAGTGCTTGTCTGTCCTTCCCAACCCTCCACTCTTTTCCTTTAGCCCCACGCCACTGTTGTCACTACCAAGCTGGACATACAGCATCACTCAGCATCTTAAGTCTTGAAACTCATCTACTATACTTTGGGTTTTTCCAACACTGAAGTAAAATGATGTGTCAGAATCCACTCATGGGCTCCTTTCAAATACTCTAACAACTTCAACATTTCCTCTCTTTTAAAACTAAATTTCTTTGATGGTTTTTAGATCTCTCCACAAGCTGGATCCTCCTCGTCTTTCCACCTCCACTTTCAACTCCTCTCTCTGCTCTATGCTCCAGTCAGCCAGGCTGAGGAAGATGTCTAGCCTTTCCATGAGCACTTCGTGTTCTTTCTTTAATCTGAGGTGTTTGTTGTTTTGTTTTGTTTTAACTTCTGTTTGCCCAGTTACTCACTACACTCCTGATCTCCTAACTCTCATCCTTCAGGTTCCAGACTATAGAAAGCCCTTTTGATTTCTGGGGTGACCTCCAACACGGTATTATAACTGTAGCAGTTGTAGTACGTTTAAGAAATACTTACTTAACTGATATAAACTCAATAATACTTTAGAATTTCTTTCAGTATGTAGGGAAGCAAATCTAAACCTACCATCTGTAACTTACAATTGAACACCAATTCTTTATACTTTTAAATAATGCCATTTGGGAGGTCAGTAGACATGAATAGATGAATTTTTCAGTAAACCCATATAGATACAGAATAAAATACACTAAAGGCAGAAAAGAGGGGAGATCTATATCTAGTGTGCCTAAAATCAAAATTGAATAGGCGTTAACTTATATTTTAGGGAAAGAGTACCCCAGGTTATATCTATTTGTTTTGGTTAATATTTTCTTGGCATAAAACACAATATAATACCATATTCTCTGTATTGAAATCTTGTTTGTATTCTCTCTCTCTCTCTCTCTCTCTCTCTCTCTCTCTCTCTCTCTCTCTCTCGTGTGTGTGTGTGTGTGTGTGTGTGTGTGTGTGTGCCTGTTTGTGAGAGTGAGGGTTCATGCAAGTCACCATGTACATGTCAAGGTCAAAAGTCAGCCTTGCCTGTCAGACCTCACTTTCCTCCTTGTCTGAGGCAGCTTGCCTTGTTTACTGCTGTGTGTGCCTGTGTGTGTGTGTGGTCCAGGGATTCTCTTTGCCCCACTGCCCCTCTCACCACTGGAGCGCTGATATTACAGATGTGTGCTGCTGCTTAACATGGGTTCCAAGGGTTCAAACTGAACTCCTCACTCTTGCATGGCAAGCACTTTTTTCACTGAGTTCCCAGCCCCAACCTATACTGAACTCCGTAGTGTAGAAGATGTATTAATAATCAAATAATAAAGAGGTTTAGAAAACCCATTCTCTTTTCTGTTTCAAAAACAATCCCATTCTCATTTTCCCTGTTCTTAGAATTATTCTTGTTCTGGTGTCTGTATGGGCTCGCTCCCTGAGTTGGGCTGGGGAATCTCAAGCCTAGCCTCACTAGATCACTCACTTTTTTTTTTAACCTTCCAAGATTTTTTTTAACATGTATATCAGACAGATCATTGGTTTTGAACATTTATGGATTTTAGTTCGATTTAAGGAAAGTTTCACCCACCTAACCCCTTTGTCCTTTAATTTTTCAAGTCTGATCCTACCCCTTTACTCCTCTGCCTTCCTTCTCCCTCTCTCTCCCTCCTGTACATGTGAATATCTAAAACTGAGGTTTCCTCTCTTCGATCTGAGCCCCAGCAGTGATCAATGAAGTGAGTATCAGTTACAGGCACCAGTCCAGCAGGAGCCAGTCTGGCTTAAAATCAACCTCCCTTGGTAAAGCAAGAGAATATATAATCCTGACTGATGACTCCCAGAGAATGCATTCGTGTCGTTGGTAGTCAGTGCACTTGAACCAAAATAGCTCTTAATTCTAAACCTGCCCACGGCTTTTTTTTTTTAACCTTCTCACATGTCTATGCCACGGCAAACAGCTTAAGAACGAGGAGATGAAAACTTATTTCAAATCTTTGCACAGTAGTGACACGGTAGCACCCTCTGAGCTGTGTAAGCCTCTTAGAAGTTGTCTTAGAGGGCGTAGTCAGTGGTGAAGCGTTTCATCTGCTCAGTATCCCTGTGCCTTGGTGCCTGGAAAAATTCCATCCATTGAATCCTTGACTATGCCGAGTTCCCCACGCTCAGCCCATTGCTAAAACAGCTTTCGGTCTCAAGAACGGAGCCTCTGGCATGCTGGCTCTTCTGGGAGGCAGAGCTTGTGGGGCTCTGTGTGGAAACCTCCCCTGAAGTCATACAAGATGTCTATGTGTGAAGTCCAGCTTTATTCCTCCATCTTCAGTACTAAGCACTAAATCAGCTTCCCCCAGAAGCACTGTGTCTCTCTGAAGGGAACGTTGGATAATGGCGTGAGAAGGGTGTCACCTGTCTATACTGTCTACAAACCTTTTCCTTGTCATGAGGGGGGAAATGTCTTAATCTCCAAAAATCAAAGTTTTGTTCACTCAAATGCTAAAATCCTTTTGTTCAGCTTAAAGTCATTAAGCCTTGAGGGTTTTTCCCCCATTAATTCCCTCTATCCTCATATAAAATCCTTCAGATTCTTCAATGAAAAAACTAACTTTTCCTGACTATAGTAGATTTTGTTTGTTTTTCTTTTCATTTCTAAGTTTTACTATTTTATGTATATAAATATTGTTGCATGTGTCTTTGTACCATGTCATGTGTGTGCCTGGTGCCTACAGGGGCTAGGAGAAAGCATCAGATCCCATAGAACTGGAGTTATAGACTATTGTGAGATGCTGTGTGGATGCTGGGACTTGAACCTGGTTCCTCTGGAAGTGGAGCTGGTTCTCTTAACTGCTGGATCATCTCTCCAGCTCCTCACTTTAGTTATTTTTAATGGCCTATCATTAAATGATATAATTGAATCTGGAGTCATTTACACTTGGAATCTTTCAAGTAAACGATACACTATGAAATTCACAAGAAGGTTTTGTTGATAGTAATTACAGTATAAGTTTTAGTATCTCAGATGCAAGGAACCAATGCTGGAGTTCTTGGTTTCAGTTCAGTAAAGAACTGAAAGTGGCAAGGCAAGACCTTGAGGAAACCATATAGAAGTTGGACTACAAAGCTCTGGATAAAAGGCAGTGAACTGGGGTCAGAAACATGAGTAGCAATGGGTACCCAATATATGAGCACATAATATAATGTCCAAGGTCTCAACTGAGCTCTGAATGAGGGGGTTGAGAATACTCAGCATGGGAGCTTAGCAGTGCTGAAGTCATCTTCATGGAGTGGCTTGCATGTGTTCACAGAAGGCCCTTTCAGGAGGCCCTGTGGATAGGATATGCCTTCCACCAAGCACAGGAACAGTTGTGGGCTTTGCTATCTTCAACATCACCCTGACTTCAGTTTGCTACTAAAGTCTAGGCCTCCATCACACCATGTGTAATTACAAATTACAGAACACACTAGCCTCTCTCTGGATAAAGGGGGACAAGTTAAGCAACCTGCCTTCCAGATGTGAGACCATCTTCTTTTCCAGAAGCTACCACTGTACCACACAGACCCCTGAACTTTACTGACCACTTGGCAACTGTGCTGTATAGTTGTCACCTTTCCAGAAGCTAATGTCATCTGCGAAGAGGAAAGCGTGGGAGAAAAAGCCTCTATCAGGCATGGCTGTAGGCAAGACTGCAGGTCTATTTCTTGATTAATGATTGACATGAGAGGGCCCCATCCACTGTGGATGGTACCAGCCCTATGCACATGGTCCTGGGTTGTACAAGACAGCAGACTGAGCAAGCCATGGGGAACAGGGCAGCAAGCAGTGTTTTTCCATGGTCTCTCCTTCAGTTCCTGCCTCCAGATTCCTGTGTTGAGTTCCACCCTGATTTCTCTTTGTGACAGAGTATGAGCTGTAAGATTAAAAACATCTTTCCCTTCACATGTTTCTATTGGTCGTGGTGTTTAGCACTGCAATAGAAAACAAACTAAGATAGTAACCATGAATGCAGCTGATGACTGATACAATCAATTCGTGGTAAGGGGAGGGTGGAGGAGGTCCACTCAAATACTGCAAATAAAAATAAGTCAGGAACTTGAGGCCACTTTTTGAAAATTGGCCTACTATTCTCATTTTCTCATTGCTGACTTTCATCCTCCTCTGTTCCTGGATCCATCCACCCCTATTTTCCTCTGATCTCTAACTCCCTCCTGTCTTTAGTCTTCTGCATTTTGACAGTCCGTATTTATTTTAATCTAGGAAACACATCCAAATACATCAGCACTGATTACTCTATAGTATGTATTGACCCAAGGAGTTTGTGAATGTAAGCACTTCAGTTAAGAGGTAGTTCTTCTGTTATCCCTTTATTGGGGATGAGTTTGCCCTCACTTTGCTTATTTGTATTCCTGAACGCAACACATCACCAGACCTTTAAGGACTCTTGTATACCTTCAGTCTCTTGTCAATGCCTCCCTCCAAGCCAGGATGAACAGTGACCATCGTAAGATAGCAAGAATCTTGAGATAGAATATCAGAATGTGCTTCTAGGGTTTTCTTCTCTGGAGCTAGATAACTCTAGGGGATTTGAGTTTTTTTCCTCTTAACATCTGCATCAGCAGCTGTTCTTGAGGCTTGACCTCTCAGGAGCGACTCTCCCAGGTTCTAGAAGGGAGAAGCATCTAGGAAATGACAAAAGCACAGAGAGGTTTAGAATTCTCCTTGTGTTTTTATGTCATCAGCTAACTCACAAGTAAACCAAGCACTGAGGACTCTTACTTCTGACTGAAGACTTGAAAGCCTCATGAGAGCCAAAGGTGCCCTCCTCTGGCTGTGAGCTGTGGAACCTAGAGGCACCGTGCCTTCTCTACTTCCGTTTGCTTGTCAGGAGCAGCACCTCCTTGTCTCCGCACTCACTCAGATTCTCGCAATAAGGAAGCTATTGTTCCGAGGCAGAGACACAGAGCTTTGAGAAGGGGCCATCTTTAAACGGAAACATGCCCACATTATCCACCATCATTCCCTTTTTGTGAGCGATCGCTGCCCTCGTTTGGATCGATAGGTTGCGTTCAGTAGACCATGTTACTTTGGGTTGTATCACATTAGTTCCCTTCTGATCATCTAGAGATGGAAATCTGCCCCTCTGAGACAAGAAAATATTCCTGGGTGTGGGGCTCATTGAACTGTTTGATGTCTCTGGTAGCGGGGATTTGATTGTGGTAATATTGTTACCATATGGGTAGATATGCAACTATTAAAAACGGGGTTGAGAATTCCAGGGTGCTTTCCTGGGACCACCAAGATGATGAATTACATTCTCAATTCCAGAGAACGAGGGCAAAGGAGAATTCCGCATTTTCAGTTGGAGGATCATGTCAAAATGAAAACCTTATTATAAATAAAAGTCCATACACACACTGCAATGAAACCTCCTTAGCTCTGCAGAGTCTCTACATGACACAAAAAATAGTTAGAATGCTTCAGAATTATTTAAAAAAACAATGAATCAGCACAGCTGTCATCGTCATTTATTCCTTTCTTCCTCTCTGATGCAGCACTGTTCTTTCTCGTCCCCTGAATGAAAATTGGTTAGCCCCGTCTTGAAATATCGCGCTGCTTTGGGGGTTTTTAGGCCTTCCTGTTCATGATGTTCAGGGCTGGGGCCACTGGTGGGTTAGCTGGACCCATGGTGCTGGGAGTTGCTTTCTGTTTCAAGCCCTGCTTTGTTTTAAGTTAGGTGTTGAGTGCAGCATCAAAGGTAGGCAGGCAGACGTTCAGAGGCAGATGTGGCACATTCCCAAAAGCTCGGTGCCAAGGGCCCTGTGTTTCTTAGCAGAGGTGACCTGGAAAGACTCCAACAACAAGATGAAAAATACGAAGTTGAATTTAGTTAAAGGAAGGAGAAAGGAAAGCATTGAAAGCTTGAATCCCGTTAACGTGAAAAGTTGAGTTCTGGCCTTTTAAAAGCTTCCTTCCAAAACAGAGCTGCAGCAGTTTAATCTCTAGCCAATTGTAGGTTTAAATTTAGCGTCTCACACTTATTAATCTTTTAGGAGTGAAAATAGCCATTGTTACGAACAAAGGACTGATTTAGCATTTTCTCTTTGTAATGGTCCTAACTTTCACTCAGACAGCTATAAACGGAGACCATTGTTACAGACCTTATGAAACAGGTCCCTAGACGAGGAGACTGGAAGTCACATAGGCTTGGGCCAGCATACTGGGTTAAATGAACACCTCTTCTGTGACATGAACTAGGAACATAATAATGTCAGGCAAGTTGCTGAATCTCTCTAAATTTTACTGTCATCATCCATAAAATGGGAACTTCTTGTGACATTTAGGTGAAGAAACAAAAATATACTCTATGTGCTACATACCATACATATCGTCCATGTCAGTGGCTTGTTGTCATGTGACTTTGAGGAGCCAGGAAAGGAGTACCAAGAGTACCACAAAGGAACTAGCCAAAGCCATTGCTGGCTGTTTCCCAGCAAGATGTGGGCCCTGAGTTCCAGATGCAACGCCAAGGTGAGAATCTAGAACTTCACTTTGTTTTTCCCTAAGAAACACACTTGTATAAATATACAAGACTACTTTAAATTTCAATACTATACCATGTACATTATGGTAGCTATATAAAATATACGAGCTATATAAAAATAATAACTACCATTTACTGAGCTTGTGTTGCCAGTCACGCTAAGGGAATATGCATTATCTAATTTCAGCCTCATCATAATGGCTTAGTGAGATAAGCATGACGATTGGATCTGGTTTTGGACGTTCAGGACAGGTACACACCAGTTTTTAGTCATTTCCCCAGAGTCGTTCATTCGCTGATGACAGTGACGTGGCTGGAACTTACGGTCTTTCTCTGAACTCAGCAGCCCTTGCTGCCTCACTGACTGCATACTTTTCCCTGGTAGATGATACGGACATAGAGAGCCATTACTCTTATCTTCGTGGACAAACTTTAAGAAAGAAAAAAAAAAAAAGCACGTAGTTCACATCGCAAACAATGGTAATCCCAGATAGCCATGTCTTGTCATCCCTTTCTGGGGTCATTTAAATGACCGCCCAGCGAATACTGGCGGTAATTCTTCGTGAACAAGACACTCGAGGCATGCGAACTTTTTAACTCAGGTTCTACCTCCGAGCTTTCCTAGACAGCCAGATCTGTGCTCTTACTCTCCTGATCCTCAGTTACCCATTTTGTTACAGTTATGATGAGCTAAGGTTTCGTGAGGGATATTTAATCAGATCAAAACACAATCCCATGGCTCGCATGAGAGCCCCGGTGTGGTCTCTGCTAGTGAGAAGGATTTAGTGCCCTTTCCTAGTCTCCCTGACTCCAGTACCAGCTTCAGATCAGTTAGCCTAGTGATTCATTGACTTGTTTCCTCCTGCCTGGCATGTGGTCAAGGCGGCATTCAAGTTTTCCTGGATCCGCCTGTCTCAGGCACGCACCTCACAAACAGGACTATAGACGGATGTCTTAAAGGAGAGAATTTCTGCCCCACAAATTCCTCAAGGCATTTGTCTTTCACGAATACACTGGACCCAGATTTAAATTCTCGAAAGGCAAAAGGCATGGTGCTGGTGATAGCCTGTGGTTAGCTGGGCCCCAGCATTGCTAGAAATGGAAAAATGCCCACAAAGAGGTGAGCGGGGCATGACTTTCAAAGAGGTCTAGCTAATATGACAAATGGTCCATCGTACACTCTCCTCTGGGTTGTTTTGATACATCCCCACCTGGTCCCCAGGTGTGTAAGAGCCACAGAATCCCATTCACACTGCTGTTGTGGACCAGACTTGTTCTGGACTGCACACCTTGGAACAATGGCTTCATTCTTTCAGGCACCCAAAGAGAGCTCAAAGTGTATAGAGCTGCTGCTGCTGCTGTTGCTGGTCCATCCAAGAAAATCAGAAAGTAATAAAAATTCCACAGAGAAAATGAAAGCCCGGCCATTCCCAGTTGTCCCTGCGAACTGCACCAGGGTTGTGCAGTTAACATGACGGTGGGTTGGCCAAGTATTGAAGATGAACGAAAGAGAAAAGGAAAAAGATTTTTTTATTTTGTTTTGTTTTGTTTTTCCCTGAAAACCCAAGAGTGTAAGTCTAATTCAAGATGTTGCTAGAATGGAAAGTTTGGTTGTTCTTGACTTTACTATAGAATTTTAAAGAAATAAAACAAGTTCTGGAGAGTTTGTTTCATTATCTTACTTGGATGCAAGCAGACTCAAAAGGCAGGTTTTGGACTTCACTTTGCTTCAGCTGAAAAGATACCATTTTACTGCGGCTAGAGACCTCACAAGGACAGAGACAGGAGTGAGCTGGAAGGCTGTTTTCCACCTCACACTTTTATGGCATTGAAAAGAAAACTTTATTAGACTCAAGGCAAAATCTGGATATGATACCTTCAAATTTTCCTTATCAAGGAATGGGTAACAAAAAAGTCATAGGATTGTGTCTGAGGAGAACTGGAGATTTATCACTGGATAGGTGTAGATAAGAAACAAAAATTCTTATCCGTGTCTTCATCATTGAAGAGAAATTTCACTTCCACAAGCAGGAGAGACTTTTAGTATATTCACTGTCTTAAAATAGCTAAAATTATAAGGAGACATGCCTAAATATGAATTTTCTGATTTGCAGCAAATGTCTGGAATCTAGATTAATAAGGATGCAGGACACTCCATCATCTGACAGGGAACAGTTAAAAGTCAGCTTCATTGGGAGGAGAGAAAACAACTTTTAAGGTGAAAGATCAAAGAAAAAATCTGTGTGTGGTCCAAAGTTCTGGCTTCTTTATTAAAAACATGGTATGAGTTTGCAGAAGGTGGTGAGGGTTTCTTAATGTTTCAGTGATGCACTCAAGGTGCGGTTAGTCATTTCCATGACATGACAAGGAATGCATGAAAAAGAGACACTTTAAATCACTGGTTTTCACTTCTGAGAGCCTAGGGAAATATGATGCTGCTGCACTGGGTACTGAACATTCCTAAGGAGGCTAAGAAGATAGCAGGAAATAGTCGATAGTTTTCAAAAAATGAGGGAAATGGGAGGCGGTGGCGGGGAAGAGACAGAAATCTTAAATAAATAAATAAATAAATAAATAAATAAATAAATACATTTAAGAACATGGAAAAAATAGAATCACATAGAATGTTTAGAACAACAGATTTATGCCAACTGTTTTTGGCTATATAGACAGCAGACCTCCTGGGAAGTCTAACTAAGACCATTCATTTCTTGATTCTTCTTTGTCCAAGACTTGTACTGT
Source organism: Alexandromys fortis (assembly GCF_014885135.2). Lineage (NCBI taxonomy): Eukaryota > Metazoa > Chordata > Mammalia > Rodentia > Cricetidae > Alexandromys > Alexandromys fortis. The sequence continues at coordinate 3,879,492 of NW_026067976.1, read as the reverse complement.
GAACCCTAGATATCATGCCTGATCTGTGACTTAGTTGGATTTTCTGTTCTTCCCTCCTAAGTCTGACGCAGTCATAACTTTCAACTTACAAAATAGTTGTACCATTTTTAAAAATAGAATTCTGGGATTTTATTTATTTTTTTGGTTATTTTTTATAAGATTTTGCTTTAACTAAAATTTGCTTACCCCCTTCCTTCTCTTCCCACCAACCCCTCCCACATACCCCATGCCCCTTTTAAATTCATGGCCTCTTTTTCTTTAATTATTGTTGTTATGTATGTATATAAATGCAAAAATATATAAATAAAACCTACTGAGTTCATTTATTATTGCTTATATACGTATGACTTTAGGGCTGACCACTTGATATTGAATAACAAGTTAGTGGACACATTTATGGGAGAGTAATTCTCCCCCTCTCTGTAGTTCTTAGTTGCCTATAGTTCTTCATCTAAGTATGGGACCCAGACAGATTTCCCCACTTCTACCTTAGCTCATCTATTTGTGTTCATTGCTCATGTCTTGTTTAGGTAGCCATATTTTTGAGCAATCATGGATATACCTTCCCTGTCATTTTTAGGAGACATGATCTCTGGCTCTTAAAATCTTTTCACTCCCATTTTATTTCTTTAGTTTTTAAAACAATCTTTTATCATTTTACATACCAATCCCTGATGTGGGAGGGGATATATGCCATGCATGTGTTTTATTGTTGCTGGTTAAGAGAGAGAGAGGGTAGGTGGAGTCAGAGAGAAGCCATGTAGCCGCCCACAGGAGACATACATGCAGAAGCCTTGCCAGTAAGCCACAGCCATGTGCTGATACACAAATTAATAGAAGTGGAATAATTTAAGATGTAAGATCTAGATAATAAGAAGCTAGAGCTAATAGGCCAAGCAGTGATTTAATTAATATAGTTTCTGAGTGATTATTTCAAGTCTAAGCTGCCGGAAAACAAACTAGCAGCCTCTGCCAACAAATCCCAGTTCCCTCTCCCTCCCCTCCTCCTGCACCCCACACTCCACCCCCTAGCCATTCACTCTTCAGAGAGGGTAAGGCCTCCCATTTGGAGTCAACAAAGTCTGACACATCACCTTGAGGCACTCCCTTTTCCATGATGTTCCCTGAGCCTTAGATGTAGTAGGGATTGTGTTGTAGATGTATCTGTTGGGGCAGGGCAGCGCACAATCAGTTGTTCCCTGTACTTTAACCAACTATGGTTTACTGTGATGGCCTCTATCTACTGCAAAGAGAAGCTTCTTTGATGAGTGACCCGAGCTAGACTTATCTGTGGACATAAAGAGATGAATTTAGAATATAGTTAGGCATTATGCTAGTTAACATGCAGTAGGAGGTTGTATGATCCATGAGCTCACCAGCCACAAGTAGATAGTTGGCTAGGATTCCAGAACCAGGCATTATTTCCTTCCTCTTGGGCAGACCTGATGCCCAATTAGACAGCTGTGAAGATATGGGTACCACTGTTGCCTCTGGGGTATCTTGCCAGGCAGGTCATTATTGTGGTTCATAGGCTCACAGCTGGATAGTACTATTGGTTTCTTCCCTCCCTTGGCAACTACCATAGCATCTTTCAGTACTAAGAAATTTAGTTCTTGGGGAAGAGGCTCCCAGGTCAACTCTAGCTTAAATCTTCTGAGTCCTATGTCTGAAGTGTATGATGTATTCAGAAATAGGAACATACCTTCAACCTCCAGGGTATGGGTGGTCAACTGTGGTCAACAGCAATAGCTTATATTTTGGGGGGAGTCTCTTGGAATTCCTTACATAACTAGAAAATAGGTGTCTCATCCTAGGTGGTATAAGGCTCTTTGTGGGGAGCATTGTCGGCCCATGAGATAGAATCTATTACGTTTCCATATTTCTCCATTGCTGTGTAGAATTACATGTGTTTTTCTAAAACCATATTCTTTGAAGAAACTTCAAAAAACTTTGTCAGGGACAGAATTTCATAGAACTCTTTCATCTGTCACTTTGTAGTTATTTTGAGATATCAGCAATGGCCCAATACAGCTACTCTGGGGCTTCTCTCACACATGAAGCATTATACACGGCATTTCTTATCCCATCATCTATGCATTTGGGAGGACCGAGCAAGCTTAAAAAAATCTATTATAAAGTAGGCACTTTTCTCTCCTCATTTTTATTTTGATACATGCAATTATCACTTTGCACTGTCTTCAGCACATCTTTGTATGATCACCAAATAACATACCATAAGAGCTTGATATTAAATTCATCTCCTACTGTTGAAGACGGGCTTAAAGAAAGAAATCACAGTAAGCTCAGTTTCAGATTTTGCTGTTAGGCGAAAGGGGACCAAAAGGTAGATTCTGTAACTGTGAGAAGGATCTGTGAGTAATATTGGGTAAGGATACTGTTCTTTAAATCATCTGGCCATTTCACAGATGGATATCCAGAGAACACACGAGTTTTCATCTGTAAAGACAGGGGTTACAGGACCTGTCTTATCTTTCTTCAGTTTATGGTTCACATCGATTTCCTTTACATTCTAAATATTAAAAATGGATTTCTGTATAGGTGTACATGGCTTCTGCCTTTGTATTTAGGTACTATCTTACTCCATTTCCCAGCCATAGCTAAAAGTGCACACCATACTAAAAGTTCTGATTTGTTTTCTGTAATAAGTCACTGAAATAATTTTATTTTTGATTGGTTGACAAGTACAGGAGTACCCAACGTAAAAGATTCAGGGAAGCACAGTAACAAGTTACCGTCCATCCTTCTCCTTCACCCAGCTTCCCTCACAGGGTAGAACCTATACCAACACACCTTGTTTGTTTTATATTTCTTTTGCGTGCATGAATGTCTCTGCACCACATGTGTGCCTGCTGCCCCCGGGGGTCAGAGAAGGCACTAGGTCCCATGAGACTGGAGTGAGGAATGACTGAGAGCCACCATGCTGGTGGTAGTAATTGAACCAAGGTCCTCTGGAAGATCACAAGTCACCTCTCTAGCCCCCTACCTTGTTTCTTAAGAATTAGCTTAAATATACTGTACCACATATAAATATAGGCAGATATGCATATTTGGTATGTCATGACTAAGCCCACCACAGGCCCTTATTATAGTTAGGAATTTGTTGTGGCAGACTTGATATACCTTCTTTGGTAAAGGCTTAGACTCTTGAGTATTGACATGTGTCCACAGGCACTCATAGGAAAGCGAGTTTCCATTCTGGGCTGTGAGATAGGGGCATTAGCTTTCTCTGTGCTGCTGCCCATGACCTCCGAATACAAGTTCACATGCCCAGGGAGACAGGGAAATCATTGAGGGAACTATTGCCGTCACAGTCTTATCTCGGGGATGTTCTGCAGCACGCTGTCTCCATGCTGAAAAGAGCAGCAGTAAATGTAACTAGTACTAGTTAGGAAACCAGAAATTTTCAAGTGTTTGCTTCTCTCTAATGCATTTAAAATAAGGTAAAATTAATTTTCAACTTCAACTCAAGTGCTATTGCCTGTCAGTGACAAAGACTAAAATAGTTCATGAGGTATAACTAACATAGACTGTGAGAAACTTGTGAGAAATTATGGGAAGCTTATACCCCAAAGAACTGCACTGATAAATTTATATACCTTTAAAAGCTGCACAGGTATGCAAAAGTATCTTTTCCTCTCCTCCTCCTCCTCCTCCTCCTCCTCCTCCTCCTCCTCCTCCTCCTCCTCCTCTTCTTCTTCTTCTTCTCTCTCTCTCTCTCTCTCTCTCTCTCTCTCTCTCTCTCTCCCCCCCTCTCTCTCTTTCTCTCTCTCTCTGTGTTTTTAAATTAGGAGGATTTTTCTGACTTAATTCCTCCAAGATTTAGTCAAGAATGAAGATCGACAAGTTTGCCTGTGGTACTAAAGCTATCACTTGTCTGATGTAGAAAGCAAATATTTATTGGGTGTAATTTAGCTAATAAGCATGCCCATAAAATTACTCTATTTTTCCACCAGAGGGCAATGAAAAGTCATGGTCATGTCTTTCATTTTGATGTGTAAAAAAAATATGAATTACCATCTTTGTGTATGTGGGGAAGGGTAAGTGTGAAAAATTAAATCTGAAAACTGAAAATAACTTTCCTACTTATTATATTTATATATTTTATCTAATATAATATTTCTACTTATAAAATTAAGACATGTGTGCTACCAAAAAAGCTTAAAAATATCAACTATAAATAAAAATTGAGGATAATAAGTTGGCCTCATAGAATCTAAGTAATTGTTAACATTTTTAGTATACATACTTCTGTAATTATAAAATGTGTGTGTGTGTGTGTGTACTAATTTTCTGTTTTAGAAAAGACTATTTTTCTTAGAGTTTTCCACAGTCTGGTATAGTTTATATATGTGTCTCATATGTATGTACATATTTACATCATCTATAAAGTAGTTGCATTGTGTTCCATTGTATGGATGTACCACAATTAAAGCAATGTTTATAGCTTAAAATCCATAATTTAAAAATATAATTTATTATAATATATTATAATTGTTCTAGTGTAGTTTTTTAGAACACCTTGCCTAATTTATCAGTTAAACTTTATTGTAAGCCTATAATATCTGTCTCTATGCATTCGCATATGAATGTACGAAGTCTTTAGTGTGATGTAACCTTAGAACTCTCTACAATCACATGTATCTGTTGTTTCCTTGGAACTATCATCTATGGGTGAGCAGAGGATGCTATATATTTAACCATAAGCCTAATGCATTTGTTTACATCATTAGGGAGGGGTTTCAGAATTCAATAACTACATATTCCTAAGTTGTCAAGCAAAATCCTTCTGTGGAGTGATGATTCAGAAACTCTTTTGTATTGTGCATTCCTCTTCATTGCTACTATAAATGAAAATCCATTTTTGCCTAGTAAAAAGAGTTTTCTACTTACTGTAATACTCAAATTTTTATGATCTCACTTGTGAAGAGCAATATGGAAGATGCCAGGGTTCTAGTGCAGAAGAGAGAGGTAGCACAAATGCCTAAGTGGGAGAAGGCTCTGTCTTATACTAAGCTGAGCAACAGGTAACCGGACTACGACTCAAGAGAACCTTCACAGTGCACACTCCCCTACAGGCTGGATTCCAGACCACAGTTGAAATCCCTGCACTGGACCCTGGAACTGGGAGAACCTTGCTGAAGAGGCCCAGAATCCAGGATCCTGCTCTTTGCTTCCTTGGGTTTGCCTGTTTTGTAATGTATGGTTCTACTACATCACACTTCTCAGGCAGCGCTCAAACAAAAAAAAAAAAAAAAAAAAAAACCAAGTGTCATTTATTTTGGAACTTCTAGGAGCAATTATTTAATCATGGAATGATGTAATACAAAATATGTTATTTTTATTTTTTATAAAAGCCTTTTAGCAGAATAATGCAATGGCTTAGCATGGCTCAATACATATGTGTTAGCCCCTCAAGAAGAAAGTTCAAATGTTGAGTATGGTGATTCCAACCATCTCACTTATTGTCCCTCACAAGACATAGTTCTAAAATTGAACAGCGCCTTTCCAAACTCAGATAGGACTATGGGATGTTGCTGAAGCTGTTTGGGGCATTTTGTAGTGAATGAGTGATGTTAATAAATACCCTAAAGATACAGTGTTGTAAAAGAACGCTTGTCCAGCATACAGAATTTTCTGTGTGTGATCCCTAGCATTCAAAATAAAGCAAACAGTAACCAGTGTCTGAAACCCCTATTTTGGACAAGTGTGTCACCATCTCCCTAAGGCAGTGTATGCATGAACTCACAGAATGCATGGTGGAGTTCCCACCATCAGCGTGCCTTGTACCATCAGACTTCGAAAGGATTTGGATTGGGTTTAGTCTCTTTTTCTTCTTCTAAATATACCAAGAAATTATTCTTCTTTTAAGACGCTATAATCACTACCTTAAAATTTTTCATACACCTACTCGATACATGATCTACAAGAAGAATGTGTCTCTATTTAGCTTAATAGGACTTTCTAGAAAGTGTTAAAATGAATCAGTTAAGTTGACATTTATTTGAGATTGGCGGTGTGATGGGGACTCGTCATTGTCAACTTGTCTGGACTTACAGTCACCTAGCAGACACATTGCTGGCATTTCTGAAGAAGTTCATCCTAGGGAAGAGGACCACCCAAGTGTAGCACACCTGCCCAGGAGCTTGGATCAGACTGCATACAAAGAAGGAAATGAGTCAGTGAGGCAAACTCAGTCTCGGACTCTGGGCTTCCGCCTGTGACGAGAACATGACCAGCTGCCTCACACTTCCGCTACCATAGCTAAGACTTTCTCTCACCACTGTGCCTTTGCTTCCACAATGGGCTGTCCTCTCAGATTATACCTGAAATAAGTCAGCCCTTCATTAAGTTGCTTATTGTCAGGGATTCAGTCACAGTAGTGAGATGGTATGGAATACATAAGGTGGTGGCAAAGCTCCCTAGTCAGGTAGGTTAGCAAGAACAGGTCTGGATTACAGAAAAACTACTACTACTGTGAGATTGGATCTACTAGGTAACAAACATGGCTACCTACACATGACCTGAGCAAGGAAGACACCAATAGACAAGCTAATGTGTAAGGGGAAAGCCCATGGGCCCTCACCGTAGACAGAGAACTGCAGGCAACTAATCTAAGAGCACATCAAATGGTTATTCAATAACAAACTCTCATCCCTGGAAACAGACATACAAGCAACATTATTTGAACTCAGCAATAACAATTAAAGAAAAAAAGGAAGGGGCTATAACTTCTAATGAGAGCAAGGTGGAGGGGTCCACACAGAGCGGGTGGAAGGGAAGGAAGGGAAAAGAGACATGATGTAATCATCCTATAATTTCAAAAAAAATATAATGAAAGTGCAGATCTAAATAAATGAAGAGTTTAGTTCAAGCTCTGGTGAGCCGCACGCAGAAAGAATGATCTGTGGCCCATTTATTCATGCTCTAAAAAGCATAAAAGTTTTCGCATATCACACACATTGCAGACATCTGTGCTAGGCTCTACCCAGTTTAAAAAAAAAAAAAGCCCACCACCCCACCACCCCTAGTGTAAATTGCTCTGCCTGGTTCCCCCAACAATTTCTCAGTAATGTTTACATGGGACTCTTTGAATCCATATTCAGCAATACTATCACAGCTGAGAGGCCTCCAATTTGTCCTTGGGCCCCCCATCTCTCAAGCCTACACACGTGGCAACCATTCCAGGACGGCTTCTCTCTGAATCTATGAAGAAGTTATTGGGTATCGGAAGTATGTATGGAAATGCTTCTTAAAAGAAAGTCCCTAGAGTAAATGTCCTAATCAAAAACCCCCTTTGAAGGCTCTTCCTTCAAAAATCTAAGCAGGGCTACTCTAAGCAAGGTATTATTTTTGCATTAGATCAGAAAGATTCTGTTAAGGGGGGGGGGACTAAAAGTTTTGATTAAAAGCTTTAATTCCAAGAGCACTGAGAGCCAACAACTGGCAATTCCTTTGGCAATAGCAATATTAATATATTCCATTTTGTTTTAGCAGATAGTTTTTAAGATGAGAAGGAAGAGTTCTCCATCCCATGCGTTTCCAGAAAGAAAGAATTTTCCCCCATCAGGGCTTTCCTCAGCAAAGAGATGCCAGAGCGCTTACTGCGGTCCCATGTAGTATTTTGCAACCATAGATTAGCTGTGAACATTCCTGTGACATTGCAAGTTTCTTTCTTTTTTTAAATTATTTTTACTATTTCAAGTTTCTGTGTGGCTAAAATTTCAGAATCTGATCCTAGTTTTCTTCGTCAGGATTTTATCCAGTATTTATTTTTCTTAAGTGTAGTCAAATATAATGCCAATGTTTCACAAGTCTAAGTATTGCCAGCTACAAGGTGGACTATGCATTTCATGTGTTTTTCCATAACCTAGGACAGAAAAACATAAAAAGGCGAGTCTTTGTTTACAGCTGTGCATGGCTGAGTGTTGCTGTCACTTCAGACCTGGATCTTTCCACCCTCCCCAGCTCTCTGCTAACACACTTTCCTGGTCAACTAGGCTCCAAAGATCCAACACAAATCTTCCAGTTACTGTTCTAACTTCTCATCCTGCTTTTTTCCAAGAAGCCTGTTTTAGACGGCGAGGACTATAACTGAGCTGACAGCTCCAATCCTCGCTGCACGGTTTACTAGACATGTAAACGTAGCATATTCTTCTGTTCCGCGGATACCACGATTCACTTAAGGTTGTCTGAAAACTCAGGAGAACTCTATTCATGCAGGATGGGGTCTGGCATGAGGAAGAGCTTTGGGAACGCTAGTTAACTACATAACTGTTTTCCCCACACATGGAGGAAATGACAGTTGGACTCAGATGTTTTCCTGCTCTTTGTTCTTCCAATGGGAAAATTAAGACCGTTAAGATTTTTTCTTTGCAATTTTTATGGAGATAAAATTCAGCTAACATCAAACTCACCGTTTCTTAAAGTGTAAAACTTTATGTTCGCTGCATCGTGCTACCATAACCACTAATTCCAGAAGGCTTTCCTCACTCCAACAAGAAACCTCATTCACATTACCCATCACTCCTAACTCTTCCCGTCCCTCTGTTTCCTAGAAATGATGAATGTACACTCTGCCTTCTTGCCTATTTTAGACATTTCATATAAATGCAATTATTTAGTATGTGGTCTTTTGTGTCTGCTTTTGAAATAACATGTTGTCTCTAAGATTTGTCCATGGTATGGCATGTATCAGTACCAAGTTCATTTTTATACCTTAATAATATTCCCTTCTATACATATCCTTTATTGTTCTTTTAGTCATCATATGGACAGGTGGTTTTTCATGCATTGGCTGTAAAAATAATGCTACCATGAACATTCACATGCAGGTTTTTGTGTAAATGTATGTTTTCAATTATGATCATTAAGAATTTGTTGCCCCCTATCACATGCTTATCGGTAGGGATTACTGTAATTGCCTCCAACAGACACTTAGGGTCACGGAGGTGTATTCAGTTTCTGTGACTTCACTCAGTGGCTTTGACTCCAGAGCTGAGTTGAGTGGAAAGTTGAATTGCTTCAGTTTGATCCCTTCCACACTTTGGGAAGATATTTTACTAGCAGATATGCTGTGATGTTCTTAATTAGTAATTTAGGCAAATAAATCATGGTATGTATACATGTATGTGCATGTGTGGTCTGTGTATGTGTTTGTGTGTTTGCCCTTGTACTTGTGAAGGCGCCTATGGAGAAGAACCGTTGCCACCATGTCTTTCTTAATCCCTCTGCCAGTTCTTTTGAAGCTGGAGCTTAGGAGTTTGGCTAGACTGACTGGCCCAAGAAACCCACGATCTCTCTATCTCCTTTACACAGGAGTGAGGTCAGAGTAGTACAGTCACAGGCCTGGTTTTCGCTGGACACTGGTGATATGGACAGAGGTTCCCCTGCTTGCTTAGAAACTATTTACCAAATGAGCCATCTTCCCATTCCCATGACTATTATTATAGCAATGTAGACAACTCATGCTGTACATTTGAACGACAAAAATACACAACAGAGTGAAGTGATTTCATATATATATATATATATATATATATATATATATATATATACACACATATGTATATGTATATATATCTGGTTCTGGCTGTCTTGCTAAGGGGCTGGCATGGAAAAGTTGCCCCCTTCCCTCCATCTGGGCCCTTTTGGAGCTCTTCAATCATTCTCTGAATTCAGAATCTAATGCCGACATAAGAATATTTGGCAGTCATCTCTTTGAGGGATTTTTTTTTTTACAGTTTAACAATGACTTGGAGTTTAGCAATGTTTTTACTTCTCAGAAATAGCTCTATATTATAGGAGGACAAAGAGGATGACAACGGTTACTGAGTGTGGTTTTTACTAACCAAAGAGGTATGTGCACCACAAGCTTGCTGGTGTTGGTGATTTCTCCGACAAAAGGTGACTGTATGGTTTCCCTTCTGGTGCATAATAGTTCTGTCTCCAGGTCTTTCCCCATCCTTTGCGAGCCTTCAGCCACTTCAGTACTGAAGGGTACATATTAAATGTGTTATAGACTATTTGAGAAACATGGAAATAAAGGCTTCCTTCTCTGTAAAAAGGCACACTATTTTAAAACTTTCTAAGGGTGTTTTCCCTCAGAGTATGAACATCATGCCCCAAAATTCCCTCCCAAGAGGGTTTATGAGAGGATGAATGTGCGCTGTGTCATGTGTCATGCCCCTCCAACCTCCAACCCTACTTTCTATCTTGACAGTAGATACACTTGGTTTCTGATCTTAGCTTTGGAAAAGATGTTTTACCTCTTTAAGTAACAGCTTCCTTAGTTTGAAAACACTAATACTATTACAAGAGTCATTGCACTAATTAATCCTCCTGAATCATCACGGGGATTAGAGGTTAGAGCTTGTTGTACTGTGTTTAATCACGTGATTAGTGTACCATCTATAGTGACTCGTGTTGTTAAAATTGCTCACCCTGAGAATAGCCAGATGTGAATCTTGAGGATTCTCCTTCTCCTTGGAAGGCTCATACGTCAGGTGAGGCTTTTCTGGGACATATTCGCCACTCTTGGGCCTGAAGCAGCGACCTCTGAATGCTCAACTCAGTCAATAAGTCTTTAACTCCAGACTGGAGTGAATTGAATTGAAAGATAGTTGAGTGATAATGACTTGAAGATGTCTGATCAAAGATCTCTGCAAAAGTATACTGAAGGAACCAATTCTGAGTCTATTGTGTGATAGATAGAAGAATCTAGTGAAGAAGTTTAAAGTCTCTGAGCTTCAGTTCCCTTTTCTCGGAGATGGAACAGTCCCATATAGCCTCACAAGCATGCTTAGAGTGCATAGTGAGATGCCTAAGGGAATTAACTGTCACTTTGTAGGAAGGATCCCAACTGCCCAGTGAACAGAGGGGAAGGTGTTATAGGTTCACCTGGGCCATGGGAGCAAGGTCTCTGCGCCAGCTGTGGTCTAAGGCAGACACCAAAGAAGAAAATACCAGGAGCAGACTGCATTTCACAAGAACATTTGAAAATTTACATGAAAAGAAGATGACACCAAGGCCCCTGATCACCATGAGGATATTACTAGCAAGAGGTGGGGCTCCCTTCCTAGGTCCTATGGCTCACAAGTCTTTTTTTTAATTGATTTTTATTGAGCTCTACATTTTTCTCTGCTCCCCTCCCTGTCTCTTCCCTCCCCTTCAACCCTCTCCTAAGTTCCCCATTGTTGAAATAGGAGCAGCGGGGCTGCGTCCCCAGCACCCTGGCCAACTGGCTAGCTTATGCCCGAAATAACAACACACAAACTGTATTCATTTAAAGACTCCTTGGGCAATTTCTATCTAGCCTCTTCTAGGCTAATTCTCACATATTAATTTAGCCCATTTCTAATAATGTGTGTATGACCCCAAGGTGTGCTTACCGGGAAGATTCTAGCCTACGTCCATCCTGGGTCTGAGCTTCATCGTGTGTGCCCAGGAGAGCGAAGCAGAGCCTCTGCTCCAGAGAGCAGAGCTGCCGAGTCTGTCTGAGGAGTCTTACCTCACTTCCTCTTCCTCCTGTTTACTCCTCCCACCTATGTTTTAACCTATCAGGGCAAGCAGTTTCTTTATTTAATTAACCAATGAAATCAACAGATTGATATATGACACTCCCACATCACCCCATGCTCCCAATTTTTACTCAGGAGATCTTAAGCATTATTTTTCTTTCCCCTTGGGAAAATGGACCAAAGAGTCTATTTGTAAATTTCCATGTTCTTCTTTCTGTGCTTCTGAATAACTCAGTCCATCACATCCATGAGGAAGTCCTGGGAGTCAATGGTTGATAAGAAAGATTATCTTGGCAGAGGAAGGGTGGTTGTTATCATGCCGTGGATATTGTTAAGCGTGTTTCAAGACCATAGAGTGCTGGGCTCTCAGTACAAGATGGCATTGCTTCCCTGGGGGTGGGTACCTATACAAGATGTACTGCCCACAGGTTCATATTTCTCAGTACAATGAGAATGGCGTGAGAAGAAACAAAGCCATCTGTAAAATATCTAAAGTCCTTTTTCAGTGCATGTATAGAAGTTACATTATAGAAAATTTAGAAAATAGAAGAATAAGACATCACCTACATCATCTATAATCATCCCACTTTCCCCCAGTAACTGCTGCAAAAAAAGTGTTTCCGTGTTTCATCTTAGTGAGTTCCACTTGATAATATGCTCAGTTTTCACTGGGAATTTTTTCATACCCATTACATTTAATGTCCATATGATTCCTTTTTGAAATTAGAAGTTATTTTTTGATAAATGTCTGTGGGTACAGGCTGAGGGGTGTGGTTTCTCCATTTGAACTTAACGATGTGTGTTGCTCCTTAGAACAAATAATAAGGGAAATTTAATTTTTCAGCATCCAGAGTTGTTTGTGTTCTACTCCAAAACCACCTCCTTTCCCCCCCAACATTGAATCCCCCTGAGGACTTCAAGACGTACAACTATGAGAAGCAACATCAAACTGACTTAGTTTCCATGCAAAGAAAAATCTAGCGTTGGGTTCAGATATTTCTGTGAGCAAAGGAAAGCTCCAGGGACTTTGGAGAGAAGTGAAGGAAGGATTGGCCCCTAACCAAACCCAACGAAATGAATTTGGTGGTCTCCGCTGACTTCCCAGCAAGTTTTAGCCTGCATTACAAATTCATCGCGCACAATTATGTGCAATTTGGCACAATTTCCAATCCCTGCTTAGGAGAGGCCCTCTGTTTAGGGCTAAAGGAAGCATAAAAGACTTCTTGTGCCTGCAGGGAGCAGTTCTGAGGGGTCAAGGTTGTGCTACGTGTGGAAAAAGATAGGGTGGAAGTATTGTGAAGCCCAAAGAATCTAGGAATACGTGAACACTGGGCACTTGCTCTGCTGGCATCACAGACTCCTTAGTCTAAGACTCTGTTGAGACAAAATAAAAAAGTGACAGTTTCTGCACAAATGCTAATGGAGAATCTCAGCTATAGTTAGAGCAGGTGGGTTAAGAGCCATGGAACGATTTTAGTCACGTAACACCGCAACCTAAAGAAAGTTACAAAGTCAGTTTAGAAGTCATCAGGGGGAAAAAAAGCACAACCTCAGACTTGATGAGGTGCCTAATATGCTGGACCAAATATATTATGAATCTCTAGAAATCTAAAATATGTCTAGTGTTGCACTAGCACAGAATAATTGCTTGATTGAATAAAGGCCAACTCAGGAAATGAAAATTGTAACAATTAACTTTTCTTTCCACGGTCCACTCCTCTTAGATTTCATCCTCAGGTTGAATACACTTTAATTATTTCGGTGGACTTTGCTAAGTAGCAAAAACATTCTTTGTTTCGTGTTCTCGTTCTTTAAAAGCTGAAATTTTGCTGACAACTTGCTGTGTTAACACTAAATGATTAGATTTCTAGGCATAGTGTTATGATCTGTATTCAGAAAGAAGGCCATCCAATGTCATTTATAGCTAGATATGGGGAGCGAGGGATAGGCAGTCCAGGTGAACTAGAGTTAACACGCCATTATGTGCTTCCCTCCGTGAGTCCTAAACTAGTGTCTAAATTCATCAGCTGCTGAGACTAGAGTTCCTGGTAGTTAATTATAACCCCAAATAACCCCTGATGATTGAATTATCAATAATTGAAATTTAAATAATGGGAAGCACCAAACTGATGATTACTATAATAGACTGAAGAAATTCAACCAAGTAACCAAAGGACAAAAACCCAAATAAGCATAATGTTGGCATTTCGGTTTATTCCAGGATTGTCTGGGATGGATGTGAAACAAACTGTCCTTCTAACTGAGAACAAAAGGACTCTCTCTAGCCAAGTTGGTGCTGCTTGATAATGGAATCCTCCCTTCTCTCCCTCATGGCTGACAGTGACCCTGGGTCCCAAGCAACTGGCAGTGAAATCAAGACTATGCCGGGCAGTTGATAGAAAAAGGACTCTCTTCATTTCCTTCTGCAGAAAAGTGAGGTCCTTCCTGTACTGATGAGGTGCTGACTGGAGAAAGCTCCGCCCCCACTACTCCACTGCCCCAATTGCTTCTGATGGCTAATGTGATTCTGGGGGCCGTCTGAAAACAAAACAACCATAAACTCTACTGTGTGGGCAGTTGAGTTTCCTATTTGCCTGTATAAATTGACCAAGACTTACAAGGTTTAATTAACCCTTTGTGAGGCAGCATGGAAAGAACTTGAGCAGATTGTTCATATTTACTCTGCCTCTTTTAAGCTCTGGGACCTTGAGTTCAATGACTTAGTTTTTGTGGTTTGGTTTATCCATCCTAAAAACAGGAACGCAACCCTCACAGTTTTAGAAAGGAATGCTGGTGAGCCACATAACATAGGCCATGGCACAGAGCTGTAGGCCTTTGCAGTCTGTGTACAACACTTTTGAGTCTCTGAGACAAGGAGGGTAACACATGACAAGTTCTGATGAGTGTTTGAAGACTAGAAGCATTACAGATGATGACTTTTTCTTCCTAACGCCCCTGCTTTAGTTCCAGAACAGAAGAGAAGAGAAAAATTGAAAAGGAAGAAGTGATGGAATATGGAGAGCAAAATGCAGATTGCTTGAGGCTTTCTGGAAGCCATGGACAAAGGAGGAACACAATTTCCACTGGAAATAGAAAGGGAACACAGTTTCTAGCAATGCCCTCTGAAATGCTAGATAGAGAACAGGGTGGCACTCACTGAAGCATTGTGACTGCGTGGCTACATCTAAAGTTAAAAGAAATTTTTATTTTAAAGAGAAAATAGGAATCCAGAAGGAAAACATGGGCTAAAGGCATCTGGGAGTCCTGGTGTCCAGGTACCTCATGAGCAAGAGACAAAGACACGAGCCCAGCAAAAGCCAGGGAGGTTCCCAACCCACCAGAGGGCAGTAAGGAAGATACCACACAGAGGAAAGCATTGTCCTTCCTTTTGTTTACCTACACTACAAACAGAATAACTCAGTCACTGGGCCCCCAAATAAAAACTCAGATGGCAATTTAGACTAAGGTAGGTTCATGTCACTAATGCCACAGAAGTAATTTTAAAAAATGGTTCCTTTTCAAATGATATTTAATACCTGTCTTAACTCTAAGAATATATAAGGAGCATAAGTTCTCATCAAAACTCACAAAATATATGAAAACCATCATGTAATATGATCGATAATAATAATAAGCTGGTATATGTATGCACAAACAAACTACTGAAATCATATTTGATATCATAGATCATATAGAATCATAAAATATAAAGAAAGTAATGGCACACACCTCTAAACCTAGCACTTGGGGTGCAGAGGCAGGCAGAACTCTGTGAGTTCAAGGCCAGACTGATCTATAAGAGCTAGTTCCAGAACAGGCTTCAATGCTACAAAGAAACCCTGTCTCAAAAAGCCAAAAAAGGAAAATCATATAGAATGCCATATTCTTTGGCCAGTATACACTAGCTAGGCTGTTATATATAGTCTTGGAGACAAGTATGAGAGTATTCACAGTTCTTCCTATAGTACTGAAGTAAATTCCCATCAACAGAAGGGCAGATGAGTCAAGTGTTCCACAGTTAGTCATTGGAATATGTCATATTAAGGCTCATAAAATTAGAAAATGTAGACATGCTTATCAATATAGCTATATCTCAAACACCAAGGACAAAGGCACATCATGGAAGACTATATCAAACATGTTTACAACACTACCAGATTGAAAAGTATCATGTTGTTTAGGAGCATAATCAGAGTAAAATTGTATATAAAAACATAAACCACTATTTGATACAAAATGTAATATCGGGGAAAACATGGCATGTAGAGAAAACTAGTGTTTAAGGAGTTATGAGGCTTCATAGAGACACAAAGTCAATCATTGTTAAAAAAAAAAAAGTATATCCAACCTACCTGTGCATGTTGCATTCATTATTTGGATGTAGAGTAGTTTCACAATAATAGCAAATACAAATAGGAATCAAAGAAAAATAACAAGGTGGAAAAGTGATCACTTAAGCCACGCATGATGGCATATGCCTGAATTTAGAAGACCAAGGCGGTCACATTACCTTGAGTTCATAGCTGGCTTGGCCTACATAATGAGTTCAAGATTATCTGGAGAGCCGGGCAGTGGTGGCACAAGCCTTTAATCCCAGCACTCGGGAGGCAGAGGCAGGCGGATCTCTGTGAGTTCGAGACCAGCCTGGTCCACAATAGCTAGTTCCAGGATAGGCTCCAAAACCACAGAGAAACCCTGTCTCGAAAAACAAAACAAAACAAAACAAAAAAGATTATCTGGAGCTGTGCAGAAAAACCCATCTCCAAAAGCAAACCAAAGAGTGATTGTTTAGACTGGGTTAAATTAGAAGAAAGAGTTGGAGGTGTTAAAACAGAGAAGGAAAACATGTGAGATGAATAAAATGGAGGAGGATACAGAGTCCTGCTGTATATTTAGAACACAATCTCCCTGTGATGTGTTCTTGACAGATGGTAGTAATGGTGTAATCGACTTTATATTTATTTTGGGATGTACTACAGTGATGTTTCTCTGAATGGAACCAAGTGAGAAATAAGGGAGATTAAATTTTTATGAGTTCCACAACCTTTCTCTTTTGCTTTTGTTTGTACTTGGTTTATCAAATTTTCATGACAGGAAAAGCCAACCCTCCAAACAGCCTGCTTCTATTCATGTGGGGAAGTCATCAGCGGGCTTCCCGCTTCTCTCTGTCATTTCTGTTCCCTTTTCTCATTGTCCCCAAGTAATACAAGTTCTCCTTAGAATGACATTTCGTTTTTTTTTATTTTATTCATTTTATGACTTTTTATTGATATTTACTGAGCTCTACATTCTTCTCTGCTCCCCTCCCTGCCTCACCCCTCTCCTCTTCAACCCTCCCCCATGCTCCCAATTTACTCAGGAGATCTTGTCTTTTTCTACTTCCCATGTAGATTAGATCTATGTAAATCTATCTTAGTGTCCTCCTTGTTGTGTAAATTCTCAGGGATTGTGGTTTGTAGGCTGGCTTTCTTTGCCATGTTTAAAAACCACCTATGAGTGAGTACATATCATAATTGTCTTTCTGTGTCTGGGTTACCTCACTCAAAATAATGATTTCTAGCTCCATCTATTTTCCTGCAAAATTCAAGATGTCATTATTTTTTTTTTCTGCTGTGTAGGAAGTACTCCATTATGTAAATGTACCACATTTTCCTTATCCATTGACGTTCCTAAGTTTCATTGGCAGGGATGGCTAACTCATTTCTGCGACACCAACCATTCGGTGTGGAAAACATCGAAATGGATGGTATTTGTTGTAACATTCATCTACTGTCAAATAGATGAATGCATCCCGTGATGCACTGAGAAGGAACATAGTGACACTTCCTCAGAAGCTCTTTTGCTTTCTCTTCCTTAACCCTCTTATGCTTTTCAATTTAGGATATGAGATCATTTAGTTCATGGAACTAAAGTACCTTTCAAGCAATCTTTCAAATGGTAGAACATCATATTTTCTCTGATATTTTAATGTGTGTGTAAGTGACTTAATGAACAGCTACAAGGTACCAGTCTCTGGTTGTTCAAATAACTGTCTATAGTCATCCTTTTTTTTATAAGATTTATCTTTATTTCATGTGTGCCAGTGTGACTATGTGTGAAAGAGCCTGTAAAGGCCAGAAAATAAACCAGGTCTCCCTGGGAGCAGGCGTTACAGGTGCTTGTGATCCACTGAACATGGGTACCAGTCCTTATGATAGAGAAGCCCTACAGTCCTTATGATAGAGAAGCAGTGATTCTTAACAGCTAAATCATCTCTCCATCCCCTTCCGCAGCAATTCCTACTCTTATAAGAAACACCATGAGCCAGGTGATGTCATTATTCTTGTTCAGAACAGGGGTGGAAATGGGAGTAAAACCATGAGTGAATCAAATGATGTTCTTAGGCACTGAATTAGACAATTAGTGTCCAGGTTTTCAATCTAGATGATTGTTGCGTGTTTAGGTGACTGTATGGGCTGCCAGGAACCTTTAGATATGATGAACCACTTTTAACACATAGAGATCTTTTCCTCAAATGGGTCGTATGTATCCCTGCCTCGGGATATTGAAATTCAGTCACCTTGCATGAGCCCCACACACCTGTGATCTTGAATACGCGTTACAATATGTTTCTATGTCATAGAGATGCTTACAATGAGCTCATGGGTTGGGGCTCCCTTTCCCAGGCTGACTGTTGTGATTCAAGAGTGTGCCCTTGCAAAATGCCTGCAGCCTACACCTGGGTCAAAGGAGACTAGCATTCTTAATGCTACATAGGCATGGCATGTCTAGTACTGTGTACACGCTTGTGAATGCTTTACTTAGACCTAGTCTAATTCCACTGCTTTATGAGAGGATGTGGAGCCTCTGAGAGGTTAAGGATCTGTTGAATAACTCACAAGTCAGTTAACAGAAGCAGAATCATTGCCCTCCAAAGTGTGTCTGCAATCTTTATGTTCATTTCCTGCCTTCCCTTTTGAAACACTATATTTAGAAGAAATTTCATAGTTGTAGCCTAAGCTGCAGCCTGTGGTAAGGCCGTGATCATTATTAGGGATGGTGAATGCATTTGATTTTATTAAGGATCACTGAATAAACCCATGCTACAATCGTCAGTCATCTCAAGAGCATTCACTTAGTGCAGACATAATAAAATTACAGGCATCAAGTGCTTACTACTTACTTAGGAGTTTTACTACCTGGTCCAAGATTTTTATATGGAAAGTATAAATAATAGCATTTCTTTGGTAGGTCAAGCAGAATATCTGCTTTATTTTTTGACTCTTGTCTGCTATTGTTTATATGAAAAATAAGAATTGTATTCTGGAATTAAAATACTTCATTTGCAAAATCTGCCTGCATATAGCAATGCAAAGAACCAGAGCTAAGTGATAATCCAGTAAGACTATTACAGTAATAAAGAAAGTGAGCAATTAAGTGTAGTTTATGTAGAAAAGAGGAATTTGCTGGATTTAACATTTTTAAGGGAGAACTCACAATTTTAGGAGCAGCAGTTTATACTCTGTGTATGGACTCTGTGTACACGTGACACTTGGGGTAACTTAGACCTTTGAATCAGATTGTCTGGATGGAGCTCAGCTATCATTACTACGTATTAACTTGTGAGGGCTAAGGGAAGTTAATTAACCTCATTTATTTTTTCTCAACTATAAATGGACATAATAATTATGCATTTGCCTCAAATTTTTAAATGATATGACCATGCAAAGCACTAAACAAGGTGCTTCATGCTTGCTAAGGGCTCAGTTAGTGATAGTTGTTTATATTCCTGTGAATAGAGCTAGCAAGGGGCGTTGGCATAGCTTTCAATTCATTGTTTAGTACATATCTAAGCAATATCTTCTCTTTAGGGTTGGGTGTGTGCATGCATTTCATCATGGGTGCAATTCAAACTTCTTTATTTAAAAGAGAGCTCAGCTTTGCCACATTCAATTCAGCAGTGACTCAGAACTAAACGGGGCACACCTTTTGGACTTGTTGGGCACAGATGAACCCAGATGTTCTTGCTTTTTCAAGATTAAGAATTGAGAAATCAAAATCTCAACTGATCATCGTAAACCGTGAACTTACATGTAGGCTAAACAAACTATTTCGATAAAATACTCTAAGCGGAGGCAGTTATATTTAGATGTTGTTCCTATTGTCATGAGACAGTTCTTTTAAAACTATTGTTTAAGAGAATAATGGATTTGGTAGAAATTCCTAGTGACCTTCACATCCAATTTTTTAAAAATTTGGTATCCTCGAATAACACTATTTCTAAACTTTGAAAGTTAATTCTTACTTTAAGCAATGCATGGCTTTGTAGAAAAAGCCCTCTGAATAAAATGCTCATATAAATTTTATTCATGTTCTGCTGCTTTGTATTTTGAGCATAGAAGTGTATGTGCATTATCCATTTGGACCTAGTTTGAAAATCATGTTTTATGTTTGCTTTTTGATATAAAGCTATCATAGATATCATGCCTTCCATCATTAGAATAATACTTTGTGATTATGTAGCAAACCTCTGTCTCCTGCAGTGGGTATTTTAATAAGGGTGGAGTACGTCTCAAACTTATATCACATTGCAAATCGAATATATTGCCAAACCTTAAAAACACACTAAGCACAAAAGGGAGGCTTTTCGTCTTAATGGAATTTTATATTTTCTGACTTTTTACTGTTAGATTTACTAGATATATTTATTTGCATTATAAATAAAAGTTTGATAAAGCATAATAGCATGGTTATCCTGCTCTATTTAAGTAATTCTTTGAACATACATTGTTAAACACAAAAGGATAATAAAAATTATATTAAGCAGGGTTTTAGAACTGTGAAATACACTAAAGTTTATCAGTTCTATTTTTATGTTCTGAATTTGGAAGATGTATTTCACCATCATAAATAAATGTGGGTATTAGGATTTGAGAAGGCAAGGGCTTATTCTAGTTTAGAATATCTCTCGGGGGCCAAATATGGTTTTGATGAAACCCAGAACTTACAGGGTAGATATGTTATATAAATAAAATGAAAGTTTCTCCTGCACAAGGATGACTTTGGGCTCAGCTCTGATATCAGATCTGAGATCGTGCACGGCCCTTTCTTACCACCAGTGGGTAACTCCACCAGGGGTGTACTTTCAGTTAACTGAACAATAGTAATTTTCCATGTGTTCTTGAAACAGGAATTTTGAATTAATACAAGAACAGACTGAGATAGCAGTTACCTGAGCAAAAAGGGAATCTGCTAGCTACAGTTCCCTTTGACAGGGTTAGAGAGGAAAAACAAAACACAAAAACAAAAAAAAACTCTGTTGCAAAGTAAGATCTCTTTGTTTTATGACGTATTTCTTTGTTATAAGAATAATCATGAGGATAAATAGCTTACTGCCACCCAGATTCTTTGTTTTGCTTTTAGTTGTTTTTATCCCCTAATCCTCCAACTCCTTCCACACCTATCCTGTCTGCTCTTACCTCCTTACCCACCCAATCGTCGTTGACAAAGACCACTAGATAAGTAGCTCATCTGATCAGCACAGCTTCCTCATGGAAGGAGGAGAATCGCCTATTTTTACATGAGGAAAATTAAAAAAGGGAAACTTCAGTGTGACCCCAGCCAGAGGTCTTAATAATGAACTTGAGTTGAGGTCTTCAGACGGTTAGTTCAGGCCCTTTCTGTTACCACACAACCAAATCCCCAGTTCCATAAGACACCTCTGTAAAAGCATGGTGTCACCATGATCTGCCATCAAGGTCTTTGGGTCCGCTGTTAATTAAAGGCTTGCTGCCATCTATCACAGACAAAATACAGTACTCAGGGGTTTGGTTGCATGTGGGCTCTCTAAAATACAGGCTTTCTAAATGCATAACCCTACTTCCTCATTCCACATTGAAATATGGGACGAATCATAATAAAAAGAACCGTAACTGTCATAAAAATAACATCAAAATAAGACAAAGCAGAAAACTGTGGGTCAATCTCACCTACCTGCTTATTCCAGAGCTGAAGCTATGGACGTGTTATAGACAAGATCCTGTCTGGGCCATATGTGCCAGTGAGGCTGATGGTCGGAGCTGACGGTTGGGGAATCTTTTTTTCTCTCGAACTTGCTGCCATAATTATGAAAATTGCAGGATTAACTTGAATTATTTCTAGATCTCGTTCCCATCCAACTCAAAGATTCAGATACTTGTACATGAGTTCTGAGCATCCAAAATTTTGGCCATTAATCTCTGTGCTGCAAAGTGAACTCTGAATTAATGGACCCAGATGACAATCTGGGAAAATTTTTATTCTAGACTAAAGACTGGTCAAAGCTTTTCATTTTTCTGTGAGGTTATGTGAAACTTCAGCTAGTACAAATCCACCAAAGTGATGTGTCCTCATTTAGTAAGATTGTTTGGTCTTGTTTGTAAGGGCTCTCACCCTGCTGAAAGGACAGTGCAGGAATTTAAACTTGTGTTAAGCGTAGCTGAGTCATCTTCGTTTTCCACAGTCCTTTTGGATCTTTTATGTCTCTTTCTCAAGATAACATCTGAGAGAGGGGACAGAGCTCTCTCTGCCTTTAGAGTTAATAGAGAGTTTAGAAATCTCTCATATTCCACTTGAGCTTCTACTCTGCTCTTCTGTAAGGTTTATTTATTTCATGCATATGGGTGTTGTATGTATTATGTGTATGTATATGTTTATATGTATACTGCATGTGCATATAGTCTTACTTACTAGAAGAGCAAATCACATCCTGTAGTGGTTTGAATGAGAATGGCCCCCATCAGCTTACATATTTGAATGATTCCTAGTTGGTGAGCTGTTTGAGAAGGAATAGGAGGTATGGTCGTGTTAGAGGATGTGTGTAATTGGCAGTTTCCATGGCTCCCAGCTGCTCTCCAATAATCACACAGGGGCTTATATTAATTACAAAAGTTCGGGTGATAGCTAGGCTTGTTACTAACAAACTCCTATATTTAAATTAACCCGAATTTCTATTTATGCCTTACCCTATGAAAGTACCTTTACTAGCATGGCATGTTCATCTCCTGCTCCCTCCACATCTGGCTGGTGACTCCTGACTCTGCCCTTCTCCTCCCATCATCCTTAGTTTGGTTGCCCTGCCTATACTTCCTGCCTGGCTACTGACCAGTTGTTTTATTAAACCAGTTCGAGTGACAAATCCTTACAGTGTACAAGAGCATAGCCAATGTATGTCACTGGAGGTGGGCTTTCAGAAGCCCATGTCAGGCCCTGCCTCCTGCTTGTGGATGAGATGTGAGCTCTCCGATAGTGCTCCACCACCATACCTGATGCCATGCTGGCCACCATAAGAGTCATGGACTCACCCTTTGAAACTGTAAGCATGTCCCCAATAAAATGCTTCCTCTTTTAAGTTGCTTTGATCACGGAGCCTCCTGTGGCAGTAGAACACGAACTAAGACACATGACCTTGAACTGAAGTTGCAGGTGTTTGTGAGCCATCATGCAAGCACTGGAAACCAAACCGGGACCTCTGCAAGACCAACAAGTGTTCACAACTGTAAAGTTATCACTTCCGCAGTGTGCCACACCACACTATGCTATGCTCCTTCATGACTCTGTATCCCCTGGTCCTGTCAACGGAGACTTGTTAATATCTAGGGAGACTGGAAATAGAAATCCAGCATCTTACCAACTCTACCACCTAACTCTACATACCAGATCTTTCTCTGGTGCAAGCATGCCCAGCTAAGGCTGGGAAAACACTGTAATGCAATTCCTACTTAAGCCCCAAGTTACCTCATGGACACTTCATCTTTTTTCTTTACATTCTTGTTCCTTAAGACATTCTTTCTAGGATTTTCACTAGGGCACTAGGAGCAGTAAGGGGTAGAAGGGGAGATATTGTGTGTCTTTCTACCTGTGTCCACTCTGTACACAGTAGTGGACAGACCATGCAAAGGATGACAGTAGCCAGCATGGACTGTAGCAATATTATAGACCAGCAAATATGGAGGGACTTCTCCATATGAGGAGAGTTCTACTCCATCTTGGAATTTTCCAGTGTCCATTAGACACGGACTCTGCCAGTGCTTCTTTTCCTTGGCTATAAATGCTTGTCACCCATGGAAGATTTACACATAGATAATTGTTCAAAATAAAAAAAACTGATTTAATTTGAATTCAGTACAACCTAAGCCCAGGAATTTTTTTTCAAGGTCTCTATGTAATTCTATGAGGTTCAAGTTCATTCCATCACTCCCCTTTCTTTTTACTACTTGTTATGCAGCAGCTTTGACCTCGGTACTCCATTGGAGCTGTTATGAAAGAGGTTATTCCAGTAGAGACATTTGCCTCCTGAAAGAGGAGACCAAACCAAAGTTGATGTATTCCTTAAAGGAAGCCTATTTCACATATGAATGGAATTATGCCTAGCCTCACATCTGGCCCACTGTGACAGGAGAAAGAGGCAATAGCGTGGCAATGCACTGGAGAGTGAGCACACAACACAATCACGTACTATGAATTAAGTGATAAACATTAGAAGAAATAGGTACCCCTAACAGTATTTATGCATTATAATCAATATCTGTATATGGACTATATATATATGTGTGTGTATATATATATGTATATATATATGAAAACTACAAATATCAATTAAGGAAATCTAAAAATTTTAAACATAGATACATAAGAAGTAAAAAAATTCAAATATAGATTAAAAAACATGAGATCTTTATTAGGACCAGGGCTCTAAAACTGGATCCTCACACAATCGCTGATCTGTGAGCCTGAGCAGTCACTTGCTTCATGCTGCGTCTCTAATCCATGGAACAGGGGTGTAATTGCAGTCTTGAATCTGTTCCTTAGGTTGCCCTGGGTTAATGCATGTCCTACATATGCTACCAGATACCTTAGTGGCCATCCGGGTACTCTTAACTATTTGACTTTACATTACTCTTTTCTAGTAGTGGAACGATGACTATTGCCATCCAGATTTTTGAGGTCTCTAACTTATTAAATAAGAACTTTGTGGAAAACTTAAATTACTGTTCTGTGTTCTTTGTTTCAGTGTTTGAGACAGACTCACTTTGTAACCTAGATTAGACGCAGCTTACATTGTCCCTGTGTCCATACAAGCTTGTGACAGCATGTCCCATTCTGTTCCGCATTCATTAAAAATGTGGACATGGAACTTTCTATGTCTAAATTAACTGAGTTTGGGTGACAATATGAGGTTTAAATAGTGATTACTTTTAGAATTTGTAAAGGCCTGGTGCTGGTGGACACTGGAGCCAATTGTCATGAGACAAGGTGAACCAGGGGCTGCACAGCCCCCAGGAGACTGATGAGGACTGCCTGGCAGCGACTTGCAAGGCCTCTGACTTCACAGAGACCAGCAGATGGGACTTGTACCTGTACCATATCACTTTATGGTAGAAAGCCGCTTCCTCTTTACTGTCCCTCCCCTTCCGGGAAAGAGTGGTGGGAGATGAGAGAAGACAAGAACGATTATTTCTGCTTGCTTCCATCTGGCGTCTTTGTCACACTCTGTGAAGCCATTGGATTGCAACCATACACTGAGACAAGGGGGATGTTCTATCGGGAACTCACCAAGGCCAGCTGGCCTGGGTCTGAAAAAGCCCGGGTTAAAACCGGTCTCGCTGAACATAGTGGACAATGAGGACTACTGAGACCTCAAGAACAATGGCAATGGGTTTTTGATCCTACTGTACCTATTGGTTTCGTGGGAGCCTAGGCAGTTTCGTGGA
>NW_026067976.1:3835601-3854090 GCF_014885135.2 Alexandromys fortis | reverse complement strand
GGCGGTGGGGAAGAGACAGAAATCTTAAATAAATAAATAAATAAATAAATAAATAAATAAATAAATAAATAAGAAAAAAAGACCCTCTAATAAACTGCTTTTGACCTAAGCAATGATCTTTGACCAGATTAAAATCTGCGGACAGCTGCCAGAGTATTAAAGGGGAGGTTGTGTGTGAGGCTCAGGTGTCTGACTCACGGTAACAGCAAAGGACAGTTATTGGGAACTGCGCTTCAGAAGTGTGATGCAGGCAGAGGACGAAGACATTCTTCAAAACTTTCAGCGCTGTAAGCAGAAAGGGTGGAGAGTTGAAGCCCTTGGGAAAAGTGCTCTTTCATTTTTGTCTTAGTTTTAAAATGAGCGAATATAACCTTACAGAAACCACTGTTTGCCAGTTGGCAATATCTCATTTTGTGTCGCATTAAATAGAGTATGCCAACTAGGGTAAGGGCCTTTATTGATAGTTCTCAGGTGATCCAAAGTAAATCCAAATTATCTCCCAGGCAATATCCTCTTTCTCCTACCAATTCTCGCTCAGAATAAGGCTCCCTTCTTCACCTCCCATTTCCGCCTTTCTTTTTTTCCTCCTCTTTCTTCCACCCACCTTAGCTGCTTACTTTGTACATTAATTTCAGAGTCTTTAAGTTTCACATTTCAGTAACACATAATGTGACATCTGATCACATGTTTACACTTTATAATGATTGAATCTGACTAATTGGCACATCAAGCTCTTGAAATATTGAATCTCTTTGATGACATAGTCAAAACTCCTTTCTTACAGCTATTCCGAAATTCACAATGAAATTTGTTTTACTGTAAGTCTATCACCTCCTGTACCAGCTGGTTTTGTGGGTCAAATTGGCATAAGCTGGAGACATCATTGAGGAAGGAGCATCAGTTGAGGAAATGCCTCCCAGAGACGCAGCTGTAAGGCATTTTCTCAGTCAGTGATCAACGAGAGAGGGTCCAGTCCATTTCAGGTAATGCCATTCCTGGGCTGGTGGTCCTGGGTTCTATAAGAAGGCAGACTGAGTAAGTCATGGGGAGAAAGCCAGTGAGCAGGATCCCTCCATGGTCTCTGCATCTGCTCCTGACTCCAGGCTCCAGCTCTGCTTGAGTTCCTGTCTGGACATCTTCTGCTAATGGACTGTGATCTGGAAGTGTAAGCTGAATAATGAAGCCCCCAACTTGCTTTTTAGTCATGGTGGTTTTAATACAGCAATAGAAACCCTAAGACTCTTCCTTTGCCTAAGTTTCCCCTACCGGTTTACATGCAGAAGCCTTTTACCATGGCAAAGGCCAGTGAAATCAAGACAAGTTCAGCAGTGAAAAGGACTGATAGAGTAAGGCTGTTAGAGACCAACAAGCCTTAAGCACACTACCCCCACACACACCATCTTGAAACAATGAAAGCTATTGTTTCCATGGAGCTCCTGTGGTAGGGACCACTGGAGCAGGCCAAACCAAAATGCAGTCACTTCTGCTAAATGCCAGAATAACAAACTGAAACTTTAAGGACTCAAATGATCCCCGGATAGATCAGTGTTTCCTGAAAACAGGAGAATTCAATCTAACAGAGTCATTGTAATGTACAATGCACACTGCCCTTTTCCATGTATAAATATAAATAAGTAAATAAATAAAATCGATTAATTAATTAATATTTTAAAAAACACTCTGCAATAGTATGACATTAGCTAATCAGCTTCATCCAGTTGTCCTGGCTTCCTACATTTTAACTATTGCTCAGTGCTCTCTTCCTCTGCTTTTCAGAATAAATGAAGACTTCCCTGACTCTTGAATATCAAACGAAAGTCAGTTTTATTGATAATTAAATTTGCTGTAGCTTTTCTTGTTTTCACAATGGAGGCTGAGTTTGAAGTCCAATGTATAGAAGAGAAGAGGAAGCTAAGGGGGTTGTCAAAGAATTTCCCAGCTACGTGTGAAGTCTAGAACCTAAGAAAGGGGAATCTGACTTTATAAGTGGCAAGGAGCTAAGAAAGCAGAAAATGATGAGCAAAGGAAGGAGGCGGGATAGACCTGAACTGGGTCAGGGAACACAACATGGCAAAGGGAAGTGCTGCACAGAGGTGTGAATGTGAGGGAGAAATGGGCGGCATAGCCCGTCTGTTCGTGCTTAGTCCATTTCCCTTACTCTGTCATCCCTTGGGGGGGTAAGGGTTTCACCAAAGTCTGTCTTCCTGCTTTGCCATCCCATGGGGGACAAGAAATACAAGAAACACTGAATTGGACAGCTGAACCTGGGGACAAGGGTTATTAAAATAAGAAACGCTAAGTACTTTCCGGCTCTCTCTTTCTGTCTTTGTCCATGCTGTCTTCTTTCCCCTTCTGTGCTCTCACTCCTTCCCTTCATGTGTTTAGACCATACGTGCTCTGTTTTACATAACTTCCTGATTAAGGCTTCGGGGAGATGATTATGGGGAAAGGTGGGTTACCCGAGAGAAACTTCAAAGACCACGGTTAAATGAGGGACTGGAAGGTTGAGCATAAATGTGAAATTGGTAAACCAGAAATGATAAATGGGGCAAAGCAAAATGAATAAATGGTATTGGAGAGCAGTTGAAATACAAACTGTCCAAGAGATAAGGGACCGGTAATATGAAGGGATAGATGCCTAGACCTGAAATGGATACCACAAGGCAGCTTGCGTTTGGTATTCCTTCTCCCACCAATAACCGGAGCATTATTTTACAGTTATAAATAATTTTTTACTTGTTGATGTTGCTTTCCTGGCCATTCCATCTGGGAAAAGAACATAAAAAGTAGCTACCTACCATGAAGCAAAGAACAGCTTAATGAAAAACTTAGAGAAGGAAGAAAGTGCACTCTTTTTTTCATAAATAAATTTCTAAATGACTCCACCAATTGGAAAGTTCACATTTTACATATGAGAACATTTTCAAAAAGCATTCTCATGTTTTTCTCATTAAGGCTGATTTCACCTCCGTTTCTCTCCCCATCTTAGTCTCATTTACTACAGCGTTTCAGGTGAACACCAGCCTCAGACAGAGGCAGCTTGAGCTGCGACACGGTGGAGGCAGGGGGATTGGTGCATACACTAGAGAGAGCCCTAACTGGACTTAGAGAAAAACCCAGGTGTGCTGCCTGGCTCCGCCAGCCTACCCCCTTTGTCCCACAGGATGTGCTAGCATATTAGAGATTTTGGGTTTCTCCAGACTGTTCAGTTGTCCTTCTGGCTGCAGTCATGCAAGTGGAATGCATGTGAGTGGGTGGAAAGAACACGGGAGACATGATGATGTTCATACATTTAACTTAAAGAAATGGACGCTGAGTTCCATATGGTTGAATTCCACCTAGGCTTGACTATCTAACTCAGAACAAGCGGAATCTCTTCACAGAAGTGAATTTAAATTTGAAAATGATGGAGGGGAACTGTAAGTCTAATCTATAGGCTACTGTTCTCTTTTGTTCCCCCATTCATTTTCTCCCCTTAAGTTTAAAGACTTAACTTTGTTCCTGGGGAAAAAAATGAGTAACTCTTGTGCCTTTTAGAGATATGAGTAGTGTCCATAGATAACATTCATTGTGAGCATGTTTTGTACCATGCATTGTTTAGAATTTTGTATTCCAATGTTGAGGGACTCTTCGATGCGTGTAGCGATAATTCTGTTTCATAAGTTATAAAGCAAAATCCTAAAAATAATGAGAGTCCTTTCCCTCATTCACATGCTTATTCCAAATAGGAATAGGAATCCAGGGTGTTCTGGATCCTCTCTCTCTCTCTCTCTCTCTCTCTCTCTCTCTCTCTCTCTCTGTGTGTGTGTGTGTGTGTGTGTGTGCACGTATGTTTCTTCAGGGCTGGGTGATTTGGAAAATTAGAGGAGACGTTATCTTTACAGGGGGTAAGAAGCCCCCCTGTAATAAATGTGCACAGAGCCTGGCTCACACTTAATGGAATGTCCATGCAATGAACCTGAAAAGAAGGGGAATAAAACAAATCCCACCTGAAATAATGAATAGTAATGTTATACTGCTATTCAGTAGTTAGGAAGCTTGAAATTATGTCATTTCTAGAGGAAAAAAGTAAAACTGGAGAACATCATGTTAAGCAAAATGAGCCAAACTCAGAAAGCCAAGGATTCCATGTTCTCTTCTGTAAGTACTTAGAAGAAGGAGGAGGAGGAAGAAGAAGAAGGAAGAGAAGAGGGAGGAGGAAGAGTTCGTGGAGGAAGAGGAAGATGGAGAGGGAGAAGGAGAAAGACTTTCAGGAAAGGAAAAGCACCAGGTAGGAAGTAGAGGCAGGCAAGAGAGATCAGAAGGGAAGATGGCAATAACTAAGCCAGGATATATAGGAATGTTGCTGTGAAACTCACAAATCTGTACAATTAGTATGTGTTAATACTAAAAATAATAAAGTACTGTGTGTCATTGAAATCTCATTTTGAGCAAAGGACAAAAACTTGGACTTTGATACTCTTAACATTCTCCTGATAAATTATTTCACCATTATCAGTTAAGGCCATTTTAAAAACAGCCAAAGGACAACAGAAAAAAAAAATAATTTCACACCTCCTTTCTGCAACCTATACCACATTGTTTGCCAGGAGCATGGTGAAATATCCTTCTACAGCATCTCGGCTACCTATTGAGGACTTCTTCCACACGGGAGCAATGAACTATGAGCAGAGATTCACTAGAGAACTTATACAGATGACCAGTCACAGGCCGTCCCTGACAGGAGCCCGGGAAAGTGGTCATCTATTAAGGCTGAACACTTGCTGTGACTAGAAACAAGCTTTAGAGGCTGGCTGGTGGAAACCAGTAGGTGAGCCCCAGCCCTGATGGTCTTTAAGAGAGTGAGGAAGACCACCGCTTGCTGTTGTGAACCCAGAAAGGTCCACATTTGCCAGCTGCTGAGCACCCTGCTGTATCTCTTAAGCTCATCACGTGGGGTTTGGTAAGTCAGAATTGTTTGGAAATTCTAATTTTGCCAGAATTCTGGCCGAAAAGATGATTCTAAAATACTCGTCTCAATTTAGCTGCTGGCTTTTGATTGTAGTTAGGAGACCTCTTTTGAACAGTGAGTACTGTTTGAGCCTGGGAAGAGTGGGTGGATTGCTGATTTTGAACAACTCCGGCAGGAACTTGTCCCTGATAAGTGAAAAGAAAAGAAATGCTGGGGTTTCCAAAGAAACAAAGGAGCCTTAAAATCCAGAGCCATATAGGCAAAACTAATGAAGGTTAATGGCAGAAAAGTGACCTGGGCTTCAGGTGTGCGTGAGGTTGGATCATAGGCAGCATCATTTACCAGTGTACTTCCTGTGAGTTCCTTGAAGTCACGTCTCTGTTCCGTGAACACCTACTGGAAAGAAATTCCCACCAGCAAAGCTCTTAGTGATGATGGAGAGTGGACGGGGTAGCCTAGCTTTGTAAGGTTGGACTTTCTTAAAGGGTCTATTTCCAAAAGGCTGTTATGGGTCAAGCTGAAGGATGTAAATACAGTTTTTCTTTGAAGAGACCAATAGTAATGACTTGAGACAGAACATTAAGCACTAGAACATGACTGGAGGTCAGACAGCAACCCTTGAATCCTGGCCTTGGATATTTCCTCAGTGATCTCTTTGGGAATCGTTTAAATATACTAAGGTTCAATTTCCTTAATTTCTGTTAATCCTGAGTTGTAGGATAGTAGTATTTGGAGTACAGTGAAGAAAGATTAATTTAAAAATCGGGTTGCTAGCCGGGCGATGGTGGCACGCGCCTTTAATCCCAGTACTCGGGAGGCAGAGGCAGG
The DNA here is from genome assembly GCF_014885135.2 of Alexandromys fortis. Classification (NCBI taxonomy): domain Eukaryota; kingdom Metazoa; phylum Chordata; class Mammalia; order Rodentia; family Cricetidae; genus Alexandromys; species Alexandromys fortis. The sequence goes on along the minus strand of NW_026067976.1, from coordinate 3,848,311 downwards.
CAGATCTCTGTGAGTGCGAGACCAGCCTGGTCTACCGAGCTAGCTCCCGGACAGGCTCCAAAGCCACAAAGAAACCCTGTCTCGAAAAACCAAAAAAAAAAAAAAAAAAAAAAAAAAAATCGGGTTGCTAGTGTGGCAAGCCTTTTTATCTATGAAAATTGTCTTTGCTCCTGCTTTTATATCTATTGGGGCATCTCCCTGCCTATGGTTCTTTCAACTGTGGCAAAGAAGGTAAGAGAGACACGGACGTCCTAGGATAAAGATTCTTTTTCCACTGAGTACTACATGCCTTGAAAATCTGAAGTTTGTTTGCACAAGGTGGGCTCAGGATGAAGAAATATTTCTCTCTGACTTGCCAGCTGACCACAGAGATCAGCCAAACCAGCCCAGACTAGAATGGCCCCAGCCGACTCAAGAATAGGAAGAATTCTTCAAGTGACACTTATGTCCAAGCACTGCATTTGAAGATCATTTATTACCGAGCAATAAGTAACACATGTGAGTTTTCTGAGCTGGTGGGACGGTCTCTGTTGACCGTCCTACTTGAGAAAAGTGAGATCCCCACCCAGTCAAATGTTTGTCCCAGCAAGACGGCACGAAACTAAAAGACACTGCCCTACCCAGAGGCGACAAGGATAAAGTAGTTTTTGTTCCCACTACAAGAAACTTGGCTTCTCATGAGACTACATTCAGGTAGGAAGAAATAATGAAAGATTCCTAGACTTTTTAACATCTTTTCATGTAAACTGAAAACAGCATTTCTCCAATGTCCTCGTGCTTTTGTATCACCTGGGGGCTGATGAAGTGCAGATTCTGATTCCAGGGGCCTCATCTCGAGTTCGCGCCCCAGGTTCCGCTACTCTCATTAGTGGTCTAGGCCTGCTCACACCACACTTGACACTCTGGGGAGTGAGCTTCTTCTCAGTAGCAAGTAGCAAATGCTTGATGACCCCTTCTGGTGGGTGATACCCAGCAATTGCCAGCTCCTTCCTCTTCCAGTGCTCTCAACTCTCTCCTTCCCAGATCCCTAGAGCGCCTTACACAGAGGTTCCATCCATACACACTCACATCTATGGAGATTGAAGAGCCTTCTCTCCTATGACTTAGGAATGTGACCTGCCCTTCCTTTGTCCCTCTCATCTCATGAGCTGCTTGCCATCCACGGGGCTCTTCCTCAGTTTCTGATGTTACCGTAGGGAAGTAAAAACAGGGTTTCTTTCCAGCTCTTTCTCCTTGATATTTTTCTTCATCTATCATCATTAACCATTTCTTTACTCTTAAACTCTTCTCTCCTCTCTGTCATTACTGAATTCACTCCACACATCCAGATCACATTGTCCCCTCCTTCCTCCCACCCACTCTCTTCCCACGGATCTTGGAAACTTCTTGCTGCTGTGTAAATCTCTATGCTTTGCACCTTTATCTCATGATTTTTCCACTCAATGAGACCCATATTTGAACTGCTGTTGTTTAAGAGTCCACGGGGATGGAGAGATGAATGCTACCATTTCTCAATTTATACGTTCAAGTGGGAACAGATTGCAGACAAAAGGAAGGATGAACAGAGACACGGGTTGTCCACAGGACAAATGTGATCCTCAACTTTGCCTTCAAAATCCTACCTCAGAATTAACCCTTCACATGCATTTCTTGGACATCTCATTGGTCCTCTAGTTTGATCATATCTCCAGATTATCCCCCAGGATCTAGTGTTGACGGTTCCCAGACGTGCACTGAGAGTGGGGATGGTGTTTTTCATTCTTTGGGTAAATCCATCCTTTATATGGAAAGTAATGATCAGAAGTCGTTTTTCTAGACTTTTTTTCTTTTTTGTTAATTCTTAAATTATAACGAGTTCTTTGCACTCATGCCCGTATGTTTGTTTACCTGTAATTTGAAGGATATGCAATAATGAAAAACCAAAGCTCCTGTTACAGTGCCCTTTCCATCCAACCCCAAATGCTTGTAGTAATGTCATCAGGAAAGGAATGTTAAGTTTTAATTTCGACAACAAAAAGAATAATTATCCACACCTACAGCTACAGAGGACAGATGAAATTTAAAGTCTTCAGTGCATGCTGAATTGTGGTTTTGCTCTCCCTGGAAACATATGGTTGATATTTTACTTTAAGCATGTCAGGTTTGGGGTGCCAGACTAGAGACACATGAGGCAGGAAGGGAGTTCTAGGTGGGTGGTGGCAGGATTTGTTTTAAATGATATGAGAATACTCATTATCGTTTCTTGCTCCTCAAATAGTTTTCCCCCACCTTTATCTTCTTGATTTTAAGCTACAAGGATATTGATAATTTTAAGGCAGCCTAAATGCCAGTGAGATCAATGCAGGCAAACTAAAACAGGCATCCCAAAGTGCTAATGAATCATATCTGTAATTCATCTTTTAAAATCAGCAGGATATTAAAAGTAGTTTTGTGTTCCTCTTTGTTGTAGAAAGTGCTTCAAAAACTATCTAACATATTTGTTTGGTAAAGAATGCCAAAAATATTGTTCTAGAAAAATCAAATATGCATTGTTGGCTCATGGAAATTGATCACTAGTTATACCATTTCAAAATCAAGGCAGTGAGATGACAAATTGCTGAGTGTTGAACCTTCGATTTGATATGGTTCAGCTTTCCAGCCCTCCGTGATTTCTTAACCCTGGTGGTTAGTGGTGAGATAATTGCTGGAATCAGCATAGTTAGGAACTATATCATATTAAAGACACCAGGACACTAGAGTTGAGAAGCACTTCCATGTTCCAAGATAGTAGGCAGCCTTCCCACAGATTTGATATCAGGTTCCTTTATTTAAAAAAATTAAAGAATGTCTCTCCTTTCTGAGAGTCTTGAGTGTTTATTTAATAAAGGGGCTCCCCTACTGCTTTAATGCTTGAAAAAATGCTTGGCTGGACCTTTTGTGTAGTTTTTCTTAGGCTGCACTTCCAATAGCCTAAGTTCTTACATACTTAACTAAGACTCTAATTCATTTTCTTTGCATTTTAAGAGAACTGTTTTATTTTGAACCCAGAATTCTCTGTTTATGGTCTTTGTGCTTCCCTCTGGTGTTTGGGAATCTGTAGGACAGAGTCCTTAGGATTTCTACTGGTTTTTTTTTTTCCCAACAGTCTTTGTCTCTTGACCTCAAGTAGTAGGAGTTGAATTTTCTTAAAATGAAGTTCTTAGCATTCATCGTTCTTTCTACTATCTAAGTGCCTCCATTATGTCATCACACAAATTTTCTGTGCTTTCCATATGTAAAAGTCAAAGCTTCTAAGGACTGTTCTGCACGGATGTGTCCTAGATCTTACAACAGCTATTTCGAGAGTCTACTTACTTGCTATGTAGAAAGGGTGTTCAGTAAATATTGATGGGTGGAAAATGCTTTTCTAAAAATTTTGACTTTTACCTTTTGTATAGTTGGCACCATTTCAACTAGAATGTAATGAACTAAGTTGTAGAAGTATAGTAGAAATTCCATACTTCAGTGGATGCAGAGAAGGCTTTTGTTAACATCCAGCATTCTTTTGTGACACAGGCCCTAAATAGATAAGGAATAGAGGGAAAATATATTAATGTAATAAAGGTTCTCCATGACAAGCTCATTGTCATATTATATTGAATAGGGAAAATTCAGAACATTCCCACTAAAAGCCGGGACAATAAATAATGAGTGTTCAGTCAATAGAGCAGAACAGAGGACCTGGATATAAACAAAAATACCCACTGGGAGAAAGACAGCTTCTTTAGCAATGAATGGTGCTTCTTTTCCCATGGCGGAAATGAAACTTTCTGGATACTGAAGCAACAGGAACCACTTTGGCATTCTAAAAGAATCTGAGTGAGGTGTGTTCCCTCTTGATCCTGTGACTTTGAAGGTCTGGCTTTCCTTATTAATCCTGTTGACTGATAGTGCAATAGGAATTAGTCATGAGGCTTTGCTGACTCACTTAGAAAAAGTGAATTGTTTTAACTTAGGTTTTGGGGGAGAAATTTGTAACCTGAAATTTCTTCTCCTGTTTATATCAAATAATTCCACTATAGTGTTATTTAAGATGGAAAGCATATTACTACATAGAAAATGATGTTTTTAACTCTATATGACCATTAATAGCATGGCAAAATTCTTTAAGATAAGCTGTTAATGAGTCAATATAAAACCAAAAAATTATGAAATTAGTGGTAATAAAGTAGTCCTTTCCTTAAATATGTGTTTTCTTCTATCCAATATCAGGGGACTCTTCTAACATGAGACAAAAATTTTGGGTTTCACTTTAACAAGCATGCTTGGGTTTAGAGAAGAAGGGAACTGCACTCTAACTCCAAAGCCAACTTTAATCTTTAAATAGATTTGGATTACAAAAGTCTATCTTCATTATATATCTGCAGAGAACAGTAGAAACAAATATTTCGGAAGATTTATGAAATGTTATCCTATTGGAACTATAATATACCAACAGGCCAATTTCCTCTTTTTCTTGGGAGGTTTGTGCTTTTTCTTCAGATGTCTCATTTGTCCAGAGGTCTTTGGATTCCTTCACTGGATACCTTTGTTCTCCTAAAAAGAGAAAAACAAAACCCTTCCCTAACCCTAATCTTAGGACTTAAAAAGAACAAGCTCCTGTCTCATTCCACTTTTATATTCCTCTCTAGTGCTGGGATTAAAGGTGTGCACCATCACCACCGGCCTCTATGGCTAACTAGTGTGTCTGCTGGGATTAAAGGTGTGTGCCACCATTGTATGGCCTGTATAACTGACTAGTGTGGCTCCTTTGCACAGACCTTCAGGCAAACTTTATTTATTAAAACACAAATGAAATATCTCTACAATTGCCTCCTTGAATCTCCATAAATCTAACATTGGCACAGGAGTCCAGTTAGCTGCAACAGAGCATCTGCCATCTGGCAATTCCTGAAAGGTTCCTGGATATATTAAATTTGGTCGTTTGAAAACCTTAGGCTGTTCCTCTCTGTTCCTATAATGCAACACTGAAATTGGTTCTCCACTAAATTCCTCTGTCAGGATTTAAATATCTCTGTAATCTGTTTTATTAGATTTGTCTAAGGCCTGTATTTTAGCACTCAGATTAACCAAGTTATTTAGCGATACAACAAAAAATGATAGTGCAGATAATATTTACCATTGACATTACATAAATCCCATCTAAATTAGTTATCCTTTCATTTAATGGTTTCATTTTCAAACTGTCTAGCATTTCATCATACAGAGACCAATATCCCTCCATTATAATGGCTTCCCCCATGCTTTTCATGTGGAAAAAAAAATCTCTCTCTTTTAACTAATCTCTCCCTTTAAGAATTCCCAATAGTCTTACCAAATCTGCCGAGGATGGTGATGAAGATGTGGGGCTTATTGCTGCTGCATACAACAGTTAAAGCCTGGCTGGATTTCAAGACAGCTACCTAGTTCATCAGCAGCCTGAGAAGGGGGTTAGGGAGATCCCACCAGAAGAGAAAAGAGCAAAACCTAGCCAGTAGGGCAGTGACTCTGGGTGCTTGTAACTCTGGGTGCTTGTGGCTCCAGCCTATGCTGGTGGCTGTAAAGTTACAGGCAAATGACTTTTTTATGAATTTGTGCCCCAAACATTAGGCACCAATTGTAGTACAAATAATAAAAACCCAGAGACAGATATTGGGGTTCAACCTGAAGATCAGAAAAGCAAAGCAGCCAGCTACTGACTCTTACCTCTACCTCAGACCCCAAATGGGTGATCCTGCCTCCATGAATCCTCAGATTGAGACTGAGCTGAGACCTATCTCTTCCCATTTTATACACCTCTCTAGTGCTAGGATTAAAGGTTTGCACCACCACCGCCCAGGCTCTATGGCTAACTAGTGTAGCTGCTGGGGTTAAAGGTGTGTGCCACCACTGCCTGGCCTGTATGGCTGACTAGGGTGGCTGCTTTGTGCCGATCTTCAGGCAAGCTTTATTTATTAAAACACGAATAATATACCACTATACCACATCATGACGAAAGTCAACAAAGGCAGTGTGTGCCAAGGAGGTTTTAGATGATCTGAATTTCTGGGACTATCCTTCACATCAACCTAAGCTTCCTTTGTCTTGTCACTATAGCTTTCAGTTTGCAGCATGCATATAATCTCTCACTCATGGCAGCCTCTGTGGTGGGAGTGAGCAGAGTCCCATGCTGGAACAACCAGCTTCCCTGGCCAAGATCCTCTCCCTGTGTTAACAAACTCCCAGTAAGAACGCTTTGAGAGAAGTCAACCCCTCAACTCCCCATTCCCAACTCCAAACCCCAACCCTCAACCCCTACCACCTTCCCCAAGGAGGAAAATAAAAACCCAGATACCCATGTTTTCTCAGGACACACCTTGGGACATATTTTGGCATACAGATAAATAGGTAAAGTCCCAGAACACCTCACCATGGAGCCCCCACAAGATATGACCCTTCACTAATGTAGACTGTAGAAGAGAGCGCTCCAAGGCAAACAGGATAGGATAACAGTGTGGGCCGAGACACTGGAGGGTCTAATCTGTTTATGCTGGTTACCTCTAGACTGTCTGTTGGGGTCATCTAAGGAAAATGATTGCTTTGGCTGTGAAATGAATTGTCCACATGAGTCCTTCTTCCTGGCAGCCGTGAGTGACTGGGCCTCTTGTTGATTCACACCATTGCTATTTAATAACAGCAAAACCATGCCTTTTGCCCAGAGGGGAGGATATCATTTATTTTTTCTGACATTAAACATGGGGAGTACTTGTGATACCTTGAGTTGGTATTACATCTTTTCATACCAAATCTCTAACACTTTCAAATCTACTTTATTGGCCTTTGAGATCTTAACTGTTTTTTTTTCCCAACATAATTTTAGCAATATAATTAGAGGAACATTTACAGAAAATATGTCCTTGTTAGGATAGTTTGCTAAGCTTTTGCAAAATCATTGTGTATAATCCAGAATCCTACAGTTTCAATTATTGAAGACTGTTAACACTAGGTAAGGTGTCAGGAAGTAGCGGATCCTTTTTCTAGACAGATATCCAAAATACAGTTTCCTTAACTCCCAAGGGTCACTCCTCTTACTGATTAGTTTTACATGGGTCGTTGTTAGCATTTCTTATATATTTACATGGACAAAATGGTTCTGGAGAGGTATTTATTTCATTCAGATATCGCCATGATGATTAATGAAATGTATTAGGAAACTTCCAAGCAATTAGAAAGCGGGGATTCATGTGCATGCTTGGAAGGCCAGGGAAAACTCCCACCATTCCAGTTTCACTAGAAATGTTGGCTTGCTGATCTTCTCAGAGATGGATACAGACTCCTGAAGGAAGAAGTCTAACATGCCAACACTCATTCCCTTTATCAAAATTAAAAAGTTTTTCTTGGAATCATACTCATTACCATCCCAATGAAAATACCCGGAGGACTGTACTTGGTTCCAAAACGAAGGCCAGGCTTATAGGGAGAAAGTGTGGAAATTTCCTGTTAAAAAAATAAAAACCCAAACATTAAAGCTTGAGATGTAAAGAATGCAAATGTGGGCTGCTCTTATCATGTGATCATCATATTCAGAATCATACTAATACTCCTTGTCTTTTCCAAAATCAACATTTTACAGCATATTTATGTCGTTTAATGTTTGCGTTCTTTTTTATCGTCTTTTTAAAATTATTAAAAACAGATTTTTCTCTCATATTATACTTCTCCCTCCACTCCGCTTACCTCCTTCCACCCGCATGTAGATCCACTCCGCTGCTGTTTCGTTTTCAAACACGAGCAGGCCTCCAAAAGAACAGCCAAACAGGCCAAAACCCAATAGGAGGAAGGGTCTCAAGAGCAAGCAAAGGGGTCAGAGACACACCCATTTCAGCTATTAGGGGCCCCACAAAAACACCAAGCTAACAGCCATAACATAAACGCAGAGGACCTGGTGCAGAACCGGGCAGGCCCCGTGCTTGCTATTTCAGTCTCTTGGAATCCATGTGAGCTCTGCTTAGCTTATTTAATGGGCCATGTTCTCCTGGTGCCCTCCATCCCCTCTGATTCCTACAGTCTCCCCACCCCTTTTCAGTAGGGTTTCCCATTCTCCAAGGGGAGGAACTAGATGGAGACCTCCAACTGAGACTCTCTGTCCACAGAATGCCTATTTGTGGGTCTCTGCTCCTGCTCCCGCCGGCTGCAGAAGGAAGCCTCTTCTGGATAACCACTGGACAAGGAAGGCACCAATCTGAGAATAGCAGAATATCATTTCATTGTTTGTTTGTTTTGTTTTGTTATGGTTTGGTTTGCTTTTAAGACCAGTCATGTTTGATTCTAGCCTAGGTCTCTGGGCTATTCAGTCTCCCGGTTTCTGAACAACCAGGCAGTGTCAGGCATGGGCTCCCTCTCGTGGAGTGGGCCTCAACTTAAACTAAACATTGGTTGGTACAAGTTCTACGCCACCATTACCCCAGCACATCCTTCAGGCAGGATAGATTGTGGGTGGAGGGTTTTGTCGCTGCGTTAGTATCCAGGATTGTCTTTCTGTAGAACAGAGAGGTAAAGGTTCCAAGTCTGAACCAGGTCGATTTCTATGTGCTCTGTTTTCAGCAGGTAACCTTCTGTCCGAGTATCAGTCTATATTGTTTAGGAATCTCCATAGGACCTTCTCAGCCAACAGCCCAGCATACTGTAACCCAGTCCCACCACTGGAAGCCTTGTCTGGTTACAAAAGATAGTCTAGACTCTGTATCCTTCATTACTAGGAGCCCGCACTAGGGTTGCCCTCTTAGATTCCAGAAAGTTTCCACTGTTCTGTGCACTTAAGATATGCATAAGATGTATATAGTATGATAATTATTATTAGAGATTATTCACAGTGTGTTTTTATGGTAACAATTTGGATATTAAAAGTGCTGTCACTGTTGTATTTTATCCATTGAAATCTATTGCTGCCTCAGCATATTTAGAGTAGCATGTGATAACTTGGGCCTGGAAGGGAGTAAAGAACTTGCTCAGGACTCAGCAACTTTCAGCACTAGGAATCTGTTGTCCTGAAAAAAGTCTTCAGTTCTGGGTGAGTTTAGAGCCATCTTAGCCCTGTCCCGTGACTGTTTTCCTCTCTATCCGGTATCCATGAAACCTAGTGAATGCATTTGGAGTGACAGTGTCGTGAGCATTAGATCATTCCTAACATCTACTACACCCAGTAAACTCTGGCCGTTTTGCCAGGGTCTTGCTGGAAGTGGGAAGGGCAAAGCCTATTTGGATGGAAGAAGATTCTTGCTAGGGTCTTCCAGAAAAAGGGACCTCTTACTTAAGAGGAGCAGTGCACAGAAAAGCAACCTCCCTTTTGTCTTAAAACCCAATACTCCTGCCGGTCATCCTACATCTTGAAGAAAAGGTAGGCTTAGACAGAGACCAGCGGCAGCAGTAGTGACAAAGGGGGGGGGGGAAACTGGGGTTTTCATGACCTGGGTAATAAATTAAATGTATGAATCCCAAAGTCCATACTACTCCAACTACTTGTCTACGAACAAATGACCTAATGTTTGAGGCAGGCTTCCGACTTATTTTGTAAGTTTGTTCCAGCTGTAGGAATTGTGGGTCAAGGACAGAAAGCAAAGGACCTTTTAATTAGTGGGTTGTCCTGATTAGATTAAACCTCAGCCCTAGTACCAGACGGTGATAACACAAGGATGCAGAACTTCTAGGAACAACTAGGACAAGGAGTGGGAACCAGAGGAGGACAAGGGATATGGTTGGGTGGACTGTTGAACCATGTTAGGTAGCTAGAGGTTGCACTATTTTCATTCCTGAAGTTGTTCTGCAAAGTTTATATGCCTTCTAAAGGAGCCAATATCCCTGCATCCATTAACAAAATCTCCACTATGATTTCTTCTCCCAAAGTACCTTCGTGCCTTTCAGATATCATTTGCTAAATAAAAATACTATTTATGACATTATAAATATGAAATCAAATAAAAAGACTAAGTATAAAATTGAAAGATACTTTGTATGAGAGAGAGAAAAAGAGAGAGAGACAGACAGACAGAAAAGAAGGCTAAGGACAAAGAAAGATGATGAGGGAGCAAGCAATTAACTATTTTGCTTTAAAGTTATCAAGAAAAGTCAACTTTAGCACTCCCATACTACAGAGACCACAGGATAGCATCATGTCTTTGAGGGGAGAGAGGAGAAAGTTGACAGGAAGTAACATGAGTTTAATTATCTGTCCTGCATCTCAAGATGGCATTCACTACAACGCCACAACAACACAGAACATTGTCAGCAGGTCTCCATCTCAAACTGCCTGGACCAGTATAAGCAACTCAGTCCTGAAACGGAAGAAAGCATTCTTTGCATTGCACTATTAAATGGAACACTTAATCAGCTTTTTTTGCCAAGAGAAAACTCCCCTATGGTAATGTAAATAGGGCTGAGGGGGAAATATTGTGACGGAAAGGCTGTGGAGCTGCATCCGCTGTCTTCAGTTGTTCAGAGACCTAAAGTCAGCATTTGTCAGCAAGAGGAGCTCACAGCGGTTCTTACAAACCTGGGTTTGGGTAGTCTTATTTATTAACTTCTCTGAGGTTGGATGTCCCAAGTTGGTAAATAGTGCATTTTTCAGGGCAGATCTGTCAGCGACCTCCCTTGTGCCTCTGCTTTCATCCCTGCCTTGTCTGCATCCATTTCCAGGTGTATTAGTATTATTCCTGCTTTCCTGCACTATGTCATGGAAAAGCATCACTAGGATTTGTAAAACGCATTGCAGAACACAACTTGGAGGAAGTCAGGCAAATTTACCCAGGTTTGGGGGAAAAAAGTTAATGTTTTACCAAGACTGCTTTAAATCTCCTTTTCCAACCTGAGATTTTTAAAAATGTAAACCATAAATATTGCTCATTGCAGGGCAAGATCCTGACCTGAATTCAGGGAAGAATTGCTTTCTCATGCTTAATTCACAAGTCCCATCTATTAATTAATAAAATCATTTGCAGAAAGCACTGTAGACCATGCTTGCTCTTCAAAAGAGGCCTTTGAAATTCGCCTTTTAAGTGCATCATGGAAACTGATCCGTTCTCCAAATGTGACCAGTGTGGCAATACTGGATGAGCGGATGGGTAGGCAGTGAGGTTACAGTCGATTCTGTTGCTTCATAATCAATCCTAGACTAAAGTCCTTCATGAACTGGATTTATCTAGACCTGGACTTTTCCATAGCAACTGAGCAGATAGCTCTGAGTCTACGGATTTAGGCAAAGGTATGCAACTGAGCTCAAGAGGAAAAATTGGCCCCATTTAAGAGGGACACATTTTTGTTTCTTAGGATCTGTGACACAGATGGCCGTTGGATGAGTACCATCCTAGAAGTAAATGAAAATTTACAAGCTTGCTGTTGTTATGCATAGGTGATGCTGACATCAAAGGGGAAATGCAGGATCCCTGGATGCTGTCTGCTGTTCTCCAGATGTTCCTGAACTTGCTTATTCCCCTTGAGTCTGGCCTTTCTCTAGAAGGAACTCTTTGATGCTGATCAGCATTTCAATTAGACCAGCAAGGCTGGGAATTCTTGAAGCTGGGTCTTACCCCCAAAGAGGACTTGGATGGAGCTATCTGCTGTAACCTAAGAGGCAGGGGGATCATACTTTAGTCAATCAAAAGAGCATTTTGTCCTTTGCTTTAAGCTAGAGGCTTGCTTCTTGGCATGTCAGCATTCATAGCTGATGATAGGATAGTTAGAAACCATGACTACAGACACATAGCTCTGTAAAGAAATGGTTACGTGTCTAAGCGCTAGAAACCAAGGTACTGCTCCTGGATTCACCCAAAATGGAATTAGACCATAGCAGAGTCCTTATTATTCCTTGTGTTGGGTAACTTTTCTTCAGTTAGCATTGTTGAGTGCAAGTAGAATACAACTCTGGTCGGCTTAAAACGTACCCTCCATTGTAAGAGCATATATAAAACTACATTAGAAATAGAAAGATAAATGAACGAAATATGCAGTAATTATGGAGATATTAAAATCTTCATTGGTAACAGCTTTTTTGGAATGTAATTCACACCCTACTTCTTTCTTACTGATGCTGCAACAAATGACTGCAAAGTTAGTTTCTTTTGTCTTTCTTTCTCTCTTCTCTCTCTCTCTTCTTCTGGTCTTTTGAAACAGTGTTTCTCTGTATACCCAGCTGTCCTAGAACTCTCTCTGTAGATCAAGCTTGGCCTTGAACTCAGAGATCCACCTACCTCTGCCTGAGTTTTGGGATTAAAGGAATGTGCAACCACATCCAGACAGAGTTAGTTTCTTTCTTTTTTTTTTTTTTTCAAAATAAAGATTAAAGGAAATTTAATTTTTTAAAAAGTTGAAAAATTAGATTCATTTTGGTGAAATACAGATAATTGTTACAACATACTATCAAGTCTTATCCCCACCAAAAGACCTGAAAACTCCAGAAGACATTTATAAATATATGACCTACCAAAATTAAACCAAGGGACTATGACCTTTGTGTGTGTGTGTGTGTGTGTGTGTGTGTGTGTGTGGCATTTTCTTTTTTTAATATATTTTTTCATTGAAAAAAAATTTCCGCCTCCTCCCCGCCTCCCATTTCCCTCCCCCTCCCCCACTCCTCTCCCCCTCCCTCTCCAGTCTGAAGAGCAGTCAGGGTTCCCTGCCCTGTGGAAAGTCCAAAGTCCTCCCCCCTCCATCCTGGTCTAGGAAGGTGAACATCCAAACTG
>NW_026067976.1:3730089-3829303 GCF_014885135.2 Alexandromys fortis | reverse complement strand
CTCGAATTGTGACAATAAACCAATAGTGCTCTTTTTATTGTGGTAAAATATTAATTTATAGTCATCTCATCTTACTTTGGCCTAGAAGCATAAGAAGGGTATAAAAAGCTTGTACAAGCTCAAGCCAGAGAGAATTCCAACGGGAAGAAAGGAAATAGGCATGAGTCCCACCCCTACTTAAATAATGATTGGCAACTGTTAGCTGTGAAAGAGAGAGTTAATTTGCTTGAAGAATAAAGTCCCTGTTGGGTTGAGCACCCTCAGTGAAGGCCACATATCCAAGAGTACATCAACAGCACCAACAGTGTTATGAAAAGATACAGGACATAGAGTTGGGTGGTTAGAAAAGGGAGGATGGGTGTGGAAGGAGGGGGATAAATGATATGTTTGACGTTTACATTGCAGAAAAATCTAAATAAATGAAAAAATGAGGAAACTATATAGAATAGGGGGCATCACTTTTCTAAAATAGCCCCTTCCACAACAAACAGATTTTTCATGGAGCCTTTTTTTCTGTTTTCTGTTTTACTTTGGTATTTGCTGCTGCAACAGGAGAAGGCTGTTCAGGAACAAATAGAACATACAGTGGCCATTCTCATAAGTTACAGTTTTCTAAGGCATGCAACCAACCCCCTCTCTTCTTCACTTTAACATCCAGACCTCCAACAGTGTGCTGCCTGAGAATGCGCAGTCACATACCCCACTCACCTGGATTCCAATGAGAATGCCTTTCTGAGGAATCTTAAACCCGGTAGAGAGCATTGCCTTTAGGAAGGCTGTGTGAATACCCTCACCAAAGCATGCCACCTGTTAGGATTAAATGAAAAGTACAAAGTTAAAGGAAGATAAACTAGTCAAATACACATATACCAAAATAAATAAATTAAAAAAAAAAAAAGAAAAAAAAAAAAATAAATAAAATATTGTCAATAACAACAACAAAAATGTGGTGACCCTTGCACAAAAGTAACTTAACTGTGGAAATTTAATCACGGACATTTTGCAAATATTGTCTCAAATATTTCGTCTGTCACTTTAAATACTGAGTATCAACACTTGTTACAGTCCTGAATAAAAATCCTTGGGATATTGCTTCAAGTCTAATTGCAAGTCTAATAGTTTCAAGTCTAATACTTACTTGTATTTTCAGATTATTTAGGTCCTTTTACTTTCTAGAAAAAATGCACAGGGTTAATTTTAATTTCCCATATTATGCCATTAACAGAGATTTGTTGCTTTTCAAATAAGATAAAAGTGTAGGTTTACTTAGATTCCTTATCCAAGTTTGATTTCCTCTTTTCCCCGACTCTGTTACTCTTGTCCACACGTGGGGGGTCTTGATGATTTTCCAGAGGTCCAGAAAGGCATGTGTCTGAATGCAAAGTACCTCATTTCCTTTCCAATGCGATGCTATCTTCTCTAAAGGAAGGCACTCCTGCCTCCTGCCACTCTTCCCAGGGAAAAGGGAAGGGGCAAATTCCCTAAGCTTTGCAAGTCCCTTGTTTCTTGAGCCTTGAGGCACCAAATTGTTGACCAAGCTTTCTGTCCCAGAATTCTCCTGTTCTCATCACCCCACCTCTACTTCCTGCCTGGCTACTGGCCAATCAGTGTTTTATTAAAATACAAGTAACAGGGTACAGACCACTGTCCCACAGCACCAAATCAATGAGGCCTTGATGAAAGATGCGTCAATATTTTATTTGCATCCCAAACAAAGAAAAGAAAGCAGGAAACTGAAAAGAAAGGGTCTAACAATAGACTTGTGCATGGCAGGGATATATGCCTGTTGTCTGAGGAAACAAACAAGAAACCTGCCGTGGAAAGGCGGACAGCAAGAAAACGTGTCTTCCTCGGCATAGACCTGCAGGAAGAAGAAAACAATTCTTCCCTAAGAATTTCAACTAAAACCCAGTAAAGACACAGGTCTTTATTTTGAATTCCTGAAATTGATTGCTTGTCACTATTGGGTTGAAAGACCTATCTCAATTCCAGATGTTGAAATACGTAAAGAAAAATCTTTGTTTTAAAAATCAGTTAAATACACTGGTTTAAATTGTTTAGGGGATGTGTTTGCCTCTATTTTCTTAACATCTACAAGGTTTGGGTAAGCATCTATACTTCATTGTCCTCCTCCAAACTGGATTTCCAGATGTCTTGAGGTCATTCATCACTGAATAAACCTCACCGGATTCAACTCAGTACTTTCTCACAGCCTCTATAAAGATGGAACACTTTGAGTCTAATGCCCATAATGAGGTGTGTATGTTTTAAAGACCCCTGGAGCAATGCAGAATTGTCTTGCCTAGGGCAGTATCCATCAAGATGCAACTGCATGTAAAATGACACTGGAAATGTATTCAATCTAACAGCTGGCTTTATGGTCTGGTTTCAACACTCTCTTTCCTCTTTCTATCAGGTCCATGATAGACTATCTTTTTTCTAAATTCCTCAAATTAAGCAGAATCAGACTTCTCAATCCCATTGAATAGTTATCCTCCCACAGTGTCTGAAAAAAAAAAAATATCGTCAGTCTGTTAAAATAGGAGTATGAGATCATGTTGAGCTAAAATAATTTAAAATGTTTCTCTACATGCTAAGTATGACCAATGTCTTTGTCCTGTACTAGCAATCTACATTTTTCTCTGCTTTGGTCTACACAGGGTTTTCCTTTCTGGATCTAATATTAGACTAGTGGTTAAAATTAATTAAATCTGAAAAATTGTGCACATTCTGTTCCCTCTTAAAAGTTATCATATGCTAAAACTCCAACAGGACCTGTTCAGGAGAACTGTAAACTTTTCAGTAATTTTTACTATGAAACTATTTTTTTAACCATAGAACATCTTCATATTTTCTGTTCTCCATGTAAGATGAGGACCTGAGTCTTGATGATTTCTCCTCCACAAGGATTAGAGAGAGAAGCCGAAGTTGAGTCTAGTAAGGTGATGCCACATGCCATCCCCATGATGCAATCTGAAGATAGTATATTGGAGGTGTCATAGCTGTGAAATTCAATCCAGCACACACCATGGTCCAGCTTCTGCACTAGATAGGCTTTCATTACTAGTTTACAGAGGTGGATCTAAATATACATTCTGAGCTGTCAGGAAACCTACAAACTTGCAGGCCAGAGTTGAAAGTAAAAGTATCACTGCTTTTACCTTGCTCTAAAACAACAACAACAACAAAAATACAAGACCTCAAGACTAAAGGTTATGAATATCTATAGGTCTTTTCACCTACAACAGCTTATTTAATATTTCAGTTCTCAGTTTAGAATATCCTAAGCCAGAGCTTTATTAGAGTTAACAGAATCCATAGCTTTAAAAGTTCCTTGTCCCAGCATAGAAGCCAGTGCCTCCTCTAGTTGCCTTGAATCCTGGGTGATGTCCTGCTTTGGGTTCCAATGCAAATGGTTCTCACCCAAACTCCTTTCTTGAAGGCGGGAATCTGAAAAGGGTCTCTACTCATACATGCACAGTACAACAACAACACTCCAAAGACTAGTGAGATTCACTGCAACTGCAAGTAATAGCGGTTGATGAAAGTCACATTCAGAAGAAAATGTGACTTTAAGCTTGGACTTGGAGTATCTAATACTGTGTTCCACTACCTTCTTAAACACAGCACTAGCACCTCCCTCTTTCTGGTGTCTTTAAGTTAGGACACAAAGTAATAGTTCCGTTAATTATTGACCTGCCTCTATAAGGCTCACTATACATATATGAGTTATATACTCTTTAACCTCCCAATCATGTCTTAAGAAGTTAGTAATATTATTTTATAGCAAGCATAGTAGTTTAATCCAGACTATATTGTGTGGAGGAATCTCCCAAATCCCCTGACCAACAACTAGAGGGGGAAGTATCCCATACCCAGCACTAAGAGTTTCATTTGGTGACCTCTGTCTTCTAAGGGGAGCATCATTGCTTGTATAGGGAAACTCCACTGAATCTCTCTCTCTCTCCACTTCCTTCCCTCTCTCTCCATGTGTATGTATAACATATTATAAAACAAAGGACATAAAGCAGGGAGCAGCTAGGGGAGTTTAGGGAGAAGAGTGTGATTGGAGTATGATCAAATTGTAATATATATGTGTATGTATATGAAATTCTTAAAGAATTATGGAAAATATTATGTACATATATATGCATATTCATATGCTCCATAAACATAGTACTAATGCCCCTCCTTGGTAGAGATTCATCAAGACTTGAAGTTTTGGACTCATGGACCTTGCATGTCTCGTGTCTTATCATCCTCTTGTTTCAGCTGACTCAGTTGGCTCTCATGGCCCTAACCTCCTTAACTGAAGCTTTTCTGTTCACTTTGTTCCTGTTTGCTCCGTTTTTTCTAGAACTGGTTGCTTTTGGCTACCAACCCTTGGGACTGTCACCTGTGACAGGGTGGTGAAGAGTTGAGAATAGCATCGCATGCACTAAAGAGGATTGTCTCCAAGTGCCACCAGCTTCTTCTAATGTCAACAGAGCAGGAAATGAGTCGAGGAAGAAGGGCCATGTGTAGTGATGGCCCCCTTCACCCCAGAGTAACGGTAGAGAGATCACTTGGAAGAGAATGCCATGTCTTCATCACTCTGTCCCTTACAGGCTTCCTTTCATAATGAATCCTTTCACCAGAATGTTTGTAACTGTCGCCTTGATGCATTTCCTTAAAGATGGTTATAAATGCACTATTGTGAGGAAAAGAGCTGCCTCCAACTCCAGCTCTGCTTTTGTGTGACATCCCTTTAATACTTAGAAGACATTCAGCATCACTTTAAGGGGTGTGGAAACACACGAGGTCCATACTCGGCATTTCTAGTACCTGTGAATGTTAAATGCACACGTGTCATTAAGAAGTCTCGTCTTGCAAAATGTGTTGTGTCTAGCAAAGGGAAGCAGCATGGTTATGCACTATATACCAATGTGTGAATGTTTATCTTCTTCTTCTCCTCCCCACCCTGTGAGAACTCTCAGATAACTGTCTCTATCTGAATCCTCTTCTGAGCTTACCCGAGATTGTCCAGAACACCCGTCAGCTCACGGTCACGCTTCTCGAGAAGCACTTTTTGTGCCGTTATCTATTTCACAGCAATAATACCACCCTCCTTCCCTTCTTATACCAAAGGCAGAGTTTGACTTACACTGCTGCCTTCTTGTTTAAGTGAGCAATAAAATGTAACAATTCCAAACCAGCCATCTCTCTAATCATCTGTTTCTCTACAGCTGTCACTCTTTAGCGCTGCCCTTGTCCCACCTGGTGAACTCAGCTGGCCACCCTGTACCTAGTCATCCTTACACCCTTTTTGCTTCCCTTGTTTGTGCATAACTCATGTTGAATGTCTGTGAATTGTCTGCCCCCATCACTAACCTCTTCTTGTCCTTTGACTGGTTATCGCTTTTCTGTGGTTCCCTGGACTTTCAGAATGAAGTCCAACCTTTTCAACATCCTACAATATATTTGCATCTTTATCTGCCATCTTTCTTTTGACATTTTGATAATTTGGCTCCATTGCACAAGTCACACTATTAACTGACCTCAGACTTTTGTTTCAGTTTTTAAAATGACTTTCTGTTCTTCGTTACCCAGCTTAGAGATTATCATTTCCCGAAGACTTCCCTTGACTCACAACTCACAAGCTGTTTATAAAAGACCTCTTGCCATCACCCCCCCCCCCCGCATACACCCCTGCACTGTGGCTACTATTGGATGAGGGTCAGCATCAAATTTATTGCTGCTGTTGTCAAAATTAATTTGTCATGATTGAATGCCAGGGCTGTCATTGATATGCATTTAATCTTCACAAAATCAAGAGGCCAACTTATTTTCTTTACCTAAAAGATGCAGGACTTTGTGAAATGAATGAGTTTGTCCAAAGCAATACCTCTAGTAACTGGTAGAGGTAGAATCTAGGGCAGGGCTTATCTAATAGATTCCAAAGCTACTTTGGTTGAGCTCAGCCTAACTATAACCCATTTATCATATTTCCTGTTGATAATAATTTTCCTTATTTTTTCACCATTAAATGTTAAGCTGGTCTCTCAAGGGAGGAGACATTGCCTGAGCCCCCTGAGCTTCTGCAGTGTAAAACACTGAGCCAGACATGTGGTAAATTGCCCTAAAACAGCTTAACTGCCCAAATGCTGAAACAGAAGTGAATTAATGAATTGCTTTGGCTTTCTAAAGACACTGATTAATTGGATGTAGATATCCGTGTAAAGTAGAGTTTACCTTCCTCCCCCCGACACCACACATACACACAGCATCCCATCGCCTCCCCTCCCCCATTTAGCATCCCACCTCTTCCATCTCAGGTTCCTCTTTTCCATTCAACTGGCACAATCTTGCCTTGTGTTTCTAATTTTTCTTTCTCGCAACGCCCAGAGCATTTTGTGTTACTCAAGAATATTTTGGTTCATGGAGAGTATTTCTACATTTCTCCTCAGAGGAGGTTTTGGTGGGCCGGTGGATGATGATGGCAATCCATGAGGTGTTGCTGGGAAAATAAAGCTAAAGGGATTTCCAGAATGTGACAAGCTAGAAGGGAGAGGCAGCGAGGCTGTGGCCCGAGTTCCATTATGCTGTGACTTAGGAAAAATCACACAGTCGTTTTCTTCAGGGCAACGTTGCTGTGCCTTTTCTTACAGGAATTTTTCTCATTTATTCTTTCATGCTCCATCACACGCTAAATCAACTTAAGTATCTACAGGGTTATGATTTTTAGAAAGCTCTTTCTCTACAGAAGCGATTTGCTCTTTATTTCACCCTTCATGATTAAGTTGAACATCTGAAATCCTCTTTCCTCTTGTGTTACCAACTAATGAAGTAATTATGCCAGCTAACAGAATGGAGAACTGTATACATATTTGAATCTAAATAGCCTCCTTCTCCGTGAGCTCTGGGTGTATGGCTTTAACATATTTCCAGCTGCTTTGGCCCCACAGGGACACTGCTTTAGATCACATTGGGGTTTTGTTAACCAGGCTCAGGGCTACCTCTGAAGTGCTGCCCTGTTCATTCTGATCTCTTCCCGAGTAGCCCAGTGATGAATTCGCCCAGGTTTTCCTTTCCAGCCCTGTTCTCTCAAGGCACCTAGGCATCTTTCAGCAAACAGTCTGAGTATCTTAATCAGTTTTTCTCCTCTCTCATCACTTCTCCTCTCAGGGCCCTGGCGTTCTGCCCAGGGAAGTAAAACCCAAAGTATTTCCACTGAAGTTCATCAGTGGGATTTCCATTATGTTTCTAGGTGCCACCATTGAGAGTTGCGATGGTTCCCATTTCAGGAGCTGAACAAACAAGTGTTTTGGGCATTCTGGCTCACCGAAATGGAAACCGTTACTCATTCCTTTGTTCCGGTTCTCCATTTCTCAGATTGTCTCCCCAGGTTCCAAAGGCACCCTCCCCCATCTTCATTGATCTCTCTCTCTCCCTTTGGCTAGTGACTCTGGATTAGGATTTCTCTGATCCTCTCTCTACCTTCATTATCACCTTTAGACTCTAAGTGTCTGGGCATATGCTGTCTTCAGCCCTGTGTTACAAGGGTTAAGGCTTTACCTATACGCTATGTAATTTCCTCCTTTGTACTATACACTTCTGGCTGCATTGAAACAGAAAGTGAAAAGAATTTCTTCGGAAGGCAAAGAATCACATGGCTTGATGAGTTAGTTACCGCAACTACCTCTTAATCCACTGATCTATAGCATAAAGCTCTCACCTCAACACGGTTTCTGTGTTTTATTCATTACTTAAAGAGTATTCATAAAATCATCCTCAAATTCTGAGCCATTCAAGGAAACAGGAATCGAAGACAAGGATGCCAGGGACATTTCCCAAGCCTTTGTGAACTCAGTCTAAACCCCAGCCTCAGGTTTACAGGCTTGGCTTTGGACCACCCAGAGCGGTAGGATAAAAGATTCTGGTCCAGCCAAGCAGCAGTTCAGGTGAGAGGAAGAAAGCCTGCCACGCTCGTGTTCCTACAGGCTTTTTCTTTGACGAGAAAAAAATGGGGATGAGAGAGGAAAACTTGGAAAAACAGAAGAATGGAAAAGAGTTGCATATGGATCAAGTTCATTTAGCTCTGGTGTGATACTGCTGTAACGATTATGGCTATCTGTGATAGACAGCTATACAATAGCTATGGTATTTATATAAAGAATTTCAGAGAGAGGAAGTGAAATAGTAATTATGTAAATTAATGTTCCAGTGGCTGTTCTTCCTTTTCTCACTATTTCATGGCCTTAAAGAACTTGTTTTGATTCTCTTTCCTTAAATATTAAAAAAAAAGTGTGTGTGTGTGTGTGTGCACGTGCGAGCGCGTGCGTGGGTGTGTGTGTTTTAGAGTCTGTATATATTCATGCAGGTATCTAAGAAAGCCAGAAAAAGTCTTCAGATACTCTGAAACTAGACATACAGGCAATTATGAGTCACCCAGTATGGGTACTTGGAACTGAACTTGGGCCCTCTGTAAAAATAATTCATGTACTCTACCACTGATCCACCCTTCTTAGCTTTCTCTTTTTCTCTACTTTTGGAAAATGCTTCTGCTTTCTCTAAAGGATAGTAAAAGATACAGAAAAGTTAGCAAAATTGTCATCAATATCTTTAAACATCATAGTTTCACTCTTCTTAGAAATACCAAGCCCTGGGCAACTTAAATGATCCAACAGGCAAGCCACACAGATGGAAAACAATCCAGATGTATATTCTCAGCCCCCAGCACTTCTCTGAACCAACTCACGAGGATGGAGGAAAGTCTACATTCTGTTTTGAATGTACTGCAGAGGGGAGAAATCACACACCCTTTACTTTTAAAAACTGCCTTGTAGAAACATCGCACTCAAGAGAGCAAAAAAAAAAAAATGGTTTAGTTCATTGTAAGGAACTCGTCTTCCTCAAGGAATAACATGTCTCTCCTCCATTTCTGCTGATAGCCTTTTAGTGATTTGAATAACCCAAACCTTTCTGTGTGGTATCTATTTGCATTCTTCTCAGGCTGCTCGGTTGCATCTTGGTCAAATACTACGACTAAAATCTTAGATAAACAAAGACAAGGTTTGGATTTTATGAATGCATATTCAAGGAAAAACTGTGTGTTTTTCTTATTTATAAAGAAGGTCAGAGCAAAAACGGCTTCTCGGAAAGTGCATCAGGCAAGTGCTTACCCCTAAGACAAAACAATTACGGAAATTAACTTAGTAAGAGGAAAGCCGGGTAGCACAAGTGGTAAGTCATGAAGACCTGAGTTCAGATCTCCAGCACCCACGTGAAAGTGTTTGGTAACCCTAACACTGGGGTCAGGGCGAGGACAGGTGGATCTTCAGAGTTCATTGTCTAGCCATTCTAGCTGAATAGCTGGGTTCCAGATTCAGTGAGAGACGCTGTCTCCAAAACTAAGTGGGGGAACAATTGAGGAGAAAGGATTTGTACAGTGCAAGTTCTCCCGTTCTGGAAATTGGAAGCGATGTACAATCTGAATCTAACCCTTTCATGAGTAAGACATCCGATAAAATAAAATAAATTTAAATAATGGATACGGCATGTAATAGAAATTCTACTGGCTTACTATGATTTACAGAAGGCCACATTTAAATTTTTTCTTGTTGTCATTTCTGATTGACATAGTAATTATACTCAATTATGGGATACAGTGAGATATTTTGAATTCATACAGAGTAATTAGCATACTTATAGTTGAAATTTTTGTCATTTCTTTATGATACTATACTTAAAATTGTCATTCATCTATCTCCATACACATACACACACACACACACACACACACACACACACACACGTATATGCGTGCAAACAATGCAGCCTTAATCGTATCTGGTTCTGAACCATAGACCAGAATAATTTTTGCAACTGAAGTAACAATGTGCTCACCAGTAACCACCATTCTCTTTCCAGTTTCTAGGCACCCCCACTCCCACTGTGACATATATGCAGACCTTTATGCAGAACACAACCATGACACATATGCAGAAGACCTAGATCAGACCCCCATAGGATCTTTGACTGTTGCTTTCATCTCTGTGGGCCCCTATAAGCCATACTTAGTTGATTCTGTGGATCATGTTCTCATGGTGTTGGGAAATAACCTTTAAAAAAAACATATGTGGTAATCATTCTCTGAATTTATTAAGATTATAACAAATTAGAATTAGATGACTAATATATTGAATTTCATAGGCACACTTTCTAGCATCAAACAGAGTTTAACTTTTTAAATCAATTCAACATTATTATAATACAGTATTACCCTTTTATATTTTGTAGATTGCTTATCAGAATTACTAAATATATACTAACTCAGAGGAGTGGAGTACCTCCTAATGTCATGACACACTTCAGAAGTCATTACATGGGACTATTCCTATTTTAATTATCCTTCCTCTACCCAGTTTATGATTCAGTGTGATATTTTAAAAATACAATCCTAAACAATAGGCACGTCATCTTATAAAGAAGTATTACAATATGTACAACTGACTCAGGCATTTTTTTAGAATATGCTAGAACCTTTCCATTATTATATAAAGTAAATTTGTGGAAGTACTTGAATATAAACTAGAACTTATCTTATAGTCCTATCTTCAAAAATATTCAGATGTATCATTTCACATCATTTTGCTACTTCCAAATCATTAATCAATGTTAACTGTGTGTTCATAGTCATGGTTGGTCTTGGGGCTTCTTTATTCTTTAATCATCTCTTCTGCTCTGACTTCCTTTTCTTCATTATAATTAACTTGTGAGAACTGAGTCATTGATTCTTAAATGTTCATTTGGGGTTGTATGTTGTTTCTTCATGGTATTAGCTTCTCTTTCTTTTTATTTTTTTCCTTCTTTCCTTTCTTTTACATCCCAGCCACAATTTTCCCTCCCTCCTCTCCTCCCAGTCCACTCTCCCATTCATAACCCCCCCCAATCCACTTCCCCTCTGTTTCTGTTCAGGAAAAGGCAGGCCTCCCATAAGTATCAACAAAACATGGCATATCAAGTTGCAGTAGGACTAAGCACCTCTCCATGTATTAAGACAGAGCAAGGTGACCCAGTATGAGTAGTAGGATCCCAAAGGCCAGAAAAAGAATTGAGTCAGAGATGGTTCCTGCTTTCAGGGTTAGGAGTCTCTCAAGAGGACCAAGCTACACAATTGAAACATATATGCAGAGGCTTAGGTCAGTCCCATGCAGCCTCCATAGTTGTCAGTTCAGTCTTTGTGAGCCCCTATGAGCCCAGGTTAGTTGACTCTGTGGGTTTTTTTATGGTGGCGTCCTTGATCTCTTTGGCAACTACAGTTCTTTCTCCCCCTCTTCTGCGGGATTCCCTGCACTCTATCTAATGTTTGACTGTACATCTCTATATCTGTTTCCATCAGTTGCTGGATGAAGTTCTGATGACAATGGGGCTGGGCACCAATCTATGAGCATATCATAATATACTTAGGCATCATTCCATTGCCAGTGACATTTTTCTTCTCCAGTTGTGTTTGGTTCCAACGTAGATCTCTGGGTCATCCAGCCTGTGGGTCCTGGTACTCCAGACAGTGTCAGAGGTAAACTTGCTCGTCTGGCATGCTTTCTAGGCTATACAAGTCATTGGTTGCCCATTCACTCAATTGCTAGGCTACCCTTACCCCAGCACATCCCATAGACAATACAGTCTGTAGTTTGAAGGTTATGAGGCTGGGTTCTCTTTCTAATCTTTATTATTTTTTTTTTAGCAATAGAAACTCAGACCTGAAAGCATTGGGTTTAGATCCAGCTTTTCTAGAAGCTGGAGAAATGGCTAACCAGTTAGTAGCTCTTGGTGCTCTTGCTGCTCTTGCTGCTCTTGCTGCTCTTGCAGAAGACCCTGGATTCAGTTTCCTCCACCCACATTGCAACTCAGAAATCACTCAGTTTCTGGGGAGTCTTGATACCCTCTTCTGACCTCCAATGACTACAGGCATACACATGTTTCATATGCATGCATGCAGACAAAGCATTCATATGCATAAAATATAAATAAATAAATCTTCAAATCAGCTTTTCAGGTAAAGACTACTCCGTAAGTGATGCTGTATGTAGTTATGACTCTGATTCATCATGTTCTATTTACAATTAGCTAATTGTCCCAAACACAATCTTAAAATTAATAAATAAACCCGGGTAAAAGCAAAGTAATTCTTCTTCTGTAAAGTTTTCCTTTATTGACTGGTTTTGGCATCCAGCCATATTACACATATTAAATTATTCATTAGGAATTGTAAAACAATGGTTTTCTAATTACGTAATTAATTTTACATCTATTACCTAACTTCTTTTCCATAAACCTTTTCCTCATCAACCTTACAACGAGATGGAACTCATGCAGGAAACATAGGATAAACACTAGTTTCCTTCTGTTTCTCAGTTTTCAAGTGTATGCTTCCCCTATTAAATAATATTGATAGCTAATGAGGCTGCGAGGCTTTTATTTTCCTATTTTCAGCATCACTGAGGATGTGTGTGCTTTGATGTGCTCAGTCCAGTTGAGTTAGTCTGTTTTTCTTCATGTGTCTCAACAAGGTAAAACCTTTCCCCTTCACCAAGAGGATACCCTGCTCACAGAGTTCTTTTTTTCATCCTCAAAGTATCCCATGTTCAGTCAGAGGGAACCCCATCATGGTTTAGCCTGGTTATTTTGATTTGACACCATTCCATTCGTCTTTAAAAGTGTCCTCCGACTGGGCTGAGCATGCAGCACGAGGGCAGCGTGCTTCCCAGCAGGAAGCAGGACCTAGTTTTGTCTTCAACATACTTGGTTCCTAAGAATCATAATTTCTTTGTTTCTAGCACAAGATGTCTCAAGGAATGGGAATCCTGACTCTCTCTCTAGTGTATAATTTAATATTTCCTGTATAATTTTTGTATTTAGGCTCAAAATTGAGATTTAATATGTGTATAAAAGAGACAAAACTCATGTTAGTGGCATCACAAAAGATTAAGGATTCATTCCCCTCGTTCTGTACTCTAAAGTAACTTTTAAAGAGTGGGATTTTCTATACTGTAACTGTTTATTTACCTGTTAAGCTTCCTTGGGTAATGGGTTCTTGGTGAAAACGTGTTTATACACTGATCCCATGTCTATAATTATTATTTTACCACCATCTCAGTAATGATTTAAACAAAGGAAATCATTTTTAATATTTTTCATTGCGTTTTAGGTGTTTTCTACTGGGAACATTGTCTCAGCACATCTGGTACAATATATTGACTCATGTTTGATTTTTTTTTAAGCGGGGGGGGGGAAGATATAAGACAAAGTTTCAATTGCCCTAGAGCCTAACTCTTCATTCTCTTTTATTGCTGAATTGCTGTGGCTTCAAAGTCTCCGTTGTAAAGTCTTTTTCCTCACACAACTTCCCGTCCCATTTCTCTTGCTTTCCATCATGGTAGAATTATTTAAGACATGTTTATGGGGTTTCCAACAGAGCTCTAAAATAAAAGATTGGCCACAGTGTGATACCCTGACTAAATTTTCTCTTTCTCAAAGAAGAGAAGAAAAATACATTTAAAAAAACTAAATCTTTTGGAAAATTGCAAAATCCGCATTGTTGGAACACTACAAGTGGCGGGAAAACAAAAGCAGCTGCCATTTGATCTGGGCAATGAGACTGTAGGCAACTTTGCTATTTTTTAGTAGAGTTAAAAAAAAATCTCTTGGCATCTGACTATTCATAGACATTCTAATGCCCTTATCACATCAATCTTCAATTGTAACTCTTCTAAGAAGCCAATTCGTCTGTATCACATAAAATACAATGATTAATAAAAGTATCAGGTTCCAAAATATGTAGGCTATTCCCTCTCTTAGATGATTCTAAAGTGTTTATATGAAAAACAGGATATTCTTTTCTATAATTTTTATAGTTTATTTGCAAAAAGATTTTCTTTCATACAGTGTATTCTGATCATAGTTTCCCCTCTCCTCAGATATAATATTATTAATATGTTTTCAACATAAATTGCTCTATTAAGTTTTGGAGTTTTTTGGTTTTTCTTTTTTTAAGAAATAAAGTGTATGACATAGTGGTACAATTCCGGCGCTTCGAAGGCTCAAGGTCAGCCTGAGCTATACGAAAAGACCCTATTTTAATAAATAAAGAGAGAAAGAAAAGGTGGAAGAAGAGGGTTTTCATTTGTGGCCCAGATGGACTAACAGAAACCAATTTACTCTAATGCTCGAAGCTAACTAAAAACAGACAAGCTAAGCAATGGTTTCCAAGACGCTGGATGCCAGGCAAAGGGAGGCAGTGACCTCTCACTGGTGCTAAACAGATTAGGCAAGCCCTGTGATGGCTCCGGATTACCTCCATGAGTGAATATCCTGGTTGCGGGGTAAGAAGAGGAACCTGGGCAGCACCAGCAGCTTCACTGCGTTGTGGAAATGAGCTGTGAACTGGCCAGATCAGCACAAAATTCACATAACACTGACAAAGAGAAAATTGCACAGGCAGAGACAAGGCCACCTCTGACCTGCCTCCTGGGGTACCCAGACGAACAGATCACCATGAATGGAAGACGAAAGAAATGGAGAAAGACAGACAGAGAGAGGGGGGAGGAAGGAGAAAGAGGAAGACAAGAAAGAAAATTAAACAAAGACACCTATTGCCAAAAGGATTAGAAAGCAGAGTGCCCTGCACACAAAGCATCAAGGGGTGGTGCCTGCTTCAACAAACGAAAGATCTTCACAGTTGGTGGGGTTTTGAGAGTGCTAGGAAAGTCTTACTCCAGTAAAGGGGAATAATTAGCTTTCCCCTAAACTTGACGCTGATCCTGCCTAACAAATCCGAAAAGCAAGACCCAGAAAGACAAAGCTTTTTCCAAGTAATTTGAGTGTAACTCATACCAAAGCTTCCAAACGTTCGCATGGCTACTAACACCCCAGTCCTGAACAAGGTAGAAGTCACAATGGTTGGCATCTATTCAAAACGTAGCCACGTGCAAGAAAGGGGAAAGTAGAGCCTATTAAAAAAAAAGGAGAAATGCGTTCAGCCAAAGCCAATGGAGAAGTGTCATAGGTAAGAATCACCAACCAGGCTGTTGATTTTTGCTATTGTATTCTTTCTTGTGTTAAAAGGATGAAGCACAGATACAATGGATAGAGAGGGAAAGAATCCAGTGAAACTTCTGAAGATAAAAAACTGTAACACTCAAGCTTTCTGGGCGGGATAGGATTAGCCACTGCAGAAGAAATATAATTCAACAAGAAGATATGGATGTGAAAAGATTCAAAATGGAAGCCCGGCGAATCCCAGCACTCGGGAGGCAGAGGTAGGCGGATCTCTGTGAGTTCGAGGCCAGCCTGGTCTACAAGAGCTAGTTCCAGGACCGGAATCAAAAAAAGCTACGGAGAAACCCTGTCTCGAAAATAAAAATAAAATAATAATAATAATAAAGATTCAAAATAAAGTGTAGAGTTGCAGAATTAAAATTTTTACACAAAGCACCACTTAACTCTGCTATGTCATGTGGCCTAATAAGCATGAAATTTGAGCTCCTGGAAAGGCAAGGAAGGACATACCATTTGAATAAGTAATAGCAAGAAGTTTTCAAAGTTTTAGTTAAGCCAAAGTACAGATACTTTAGTCCCAGTAAAGATTCCCGGTAAACTCTAAGTACAAGAAACAGGAAGTAAACTGAACCAAATTCCATCATAATCAAATAGTTTAAGGCTGGTTGAAAAAAATCTTAAGTGCAACTAGCATGTTGTATGCAGTAGCATGTTGTATGCAGAAGAACGAAGTTACGTATGAGAGAACCCTTAATGAAATCAGCGTGTGAAAGATCACGAGGGAACACCACTTTGAAATTGTTCATATCCTAATTACACATGTTAATACTTTTATTGTAACATTTTCATATAGTGTATCATATAGCTTTCTGTATTAACCCCCCATGACCGACTCTTGTTCTCCCCCTACTTCTGCAGGTCCTGTTGCTCTTCCTAACTGGTCACTTTCTGGTTTCATGGGGTTTCATTTGTTTGTTTGTTTGTGTTTTGCTATTTTTCTGTTTGTGAGTCATTAGGGTTCCTTATAGAATCCTCTGTTAGGGACTGCAAAATTGCTTACAAGACCACAGGCTCAAACCTTACCGCACACAAACACTTCCATTTCATCCTCCACTTTCAAATCTCATGTACTTTATTATCCAGACCCTCTAGGCTCTTCCCCCATCATGAGTCTCTTTCTAATTTCCGGGCTCCATATACACCCAATCACATACAACTACACATATAAATAATTATGTTTATATATATGAATATATATATAAATTAGCAGCCATGATCCCTGAGAAAACACGTGTTATATCTCTCCCTGCTACTTAATATTACTTAGTATAATACTTTCCAGTTATATCCATTTTCCTGTACATTTTGTAGTTTTTTTTCTTCTTTTCTTTATTTATTAAAGATTTCTGTCTCTTCCCCACCACCGCCTCCCATTTCCCTCCCCCTCCCCCAATCAAGTCCCCCTCCCTCGTCAGCCCAAAGAGCAATCAGGGTTCCCTGCCCTGTGGGAAGTCCAAGGACCTCCCACCTCCATCCAGGTCTAGTAAGGTGAGCATCTAGACTACCTAGGCTCCCACAAAGCCAGTACGTGCAGTAGGATCAAAAACCCATTGCCATTGTTCTTGAGTTCTCAGTAGTCCTCATAGAGACCCACATGGGAGCACCGGACAGAAATCTCAAGGTCCAAATCAGGATCAGAAGGAGAGAGAGCACTAGCAAGGAACTCAGGACCGCGAGGGGTGCACCCACACACTGAGACAATGGGGATGTTCTATCGGGAACTCACCAAGGCCAGCTGGCCTGGGTCTGAAAAAGCGTGGGATAAAACCGGACTCGCTGAACATAGCGGACAATGAGGACACTTTGTAATTTTTATAGAATGAAATTTTTTGTTATCCAGTTGATGGACATCTAGGTTGGTTCTATTTCATAGCTATTGGGAGGGTATCAGCAGTAAAAATGAATGTGCAAGTATTTCTGCAGGAGGATAGATAAGAGTTTCATGCACAGGGCAGATAGAGTTTGGTTATACGGTAGCTCTATTTCTAGCTTTCTGAGAAGCTTCCGCATCGATTTCCATAGCGGCTCCACAATTTCCTTCTTCCACCATCAGTAAATACGGCTTCTGTTTTCCCCACCTCCGTGCCAGAATTTGCAGTCATCATTTCCTTAGTGATAGGCATTCTGCCTGGGGAAATAGGGTCACAGGTAGATTTAATTTGCATCCCTTGATGGTTAAAGATCTTGAACATTTCCAAAAATATTTACTAAACACTTGTGCTTATTTTAAGAACTCCCTGCTCAGTTCCTTAACCGTTTTTGTTAGTTTTCTTTTAGCTCTTTGTGTATTTTGGGTTTTTACCCTCCATCATGCATCACGCATGATTGGCAGGCATTTTCGCCCATTCTTTGTCTCTTTAATTGACTAACAGTTCCCTTTGCTGCACAAAAGCTTTGTAATTTCCTGAGGTCCCATTTTTTTCACCTGTTGTTCTTATTTCCTGAACTCCTGGAGACCTACTCAGAGAGACATTACCTATGCCTGTATCTTGAAGGACATTCCCTATGGAACACTCCTTTTTAATGTACCAGGAAAATGTCAGTTCAGAATACCATACCATGAAGAATATCTTTGAAACACGTTGATTATATAAAACCATTTCAGATATGTTAAAACTAAAAGAATTGAATAATAGCACATTCCTAGTATAAGCAATGTTAAAGGAAATTCTTGAAGTAGATTGGAAATGGTGCCAAGTGGAACTATGAGAGTGCACAATGGAATTTACAGCACTAAAAATAGCAAATATGCAAGTCAATGCAAACTATTTTTATTATATTGATAATTTTATTATGATATTGATTTTATTATGATACTATGATATGATAGTTGGCTAAACAAAAATAGTGCTGTGTATTCACAATGTAGATAAATAACTACCTTTGAGGGTTAGCACACTATTTCTTTTTTTTTAATATTTATTTATTTATTATGGACACACTATTCTGTTTGCATATACGTCTGTAGGCCAGAAGAGGACACCAGCCCTCATTACAGATGGTTGTGAGCCACCATGTGGTTGCTGGGAATCGAACTCGCGTTCTTTGGAAGAGCACACAATGCTCTTAACCACTGAGCCATCTCTCCAGCCCCCAGCACACTATTTCTTGAAGATAGATTGTGATAAATGAAAGGTACATACTACAGACATGAGGACCTGAAATCAGATCCCCAGGATCCAGGTAAAAGTGATGCACTACAGCATTTGTATCTGGGATCTCTGTCCCCATGGGAAAAGGCAAGACTCAGGCGGAAAGATCTAGGAGCCCATGGGCTATCCTGGCCTGTATAAAGTGCAGTCACAGAGTATGGTGGAAAGGCAAAGACAGCTGCCCAAGGTTATTCTCTGGTCTCTGCATGCATATCCACCATGGCACTCGAGTCTGCCCTCACACATGGGCACATAAACCATAAACATACACAAAGAATTGTTCTCTCATAAAAAAGACATAAATGCAAGAATAAACTCTAAAAACATACCACCAACATTGGTCTTAAGAAAACAACAATGAATCTATAAATATCAGGCCAAATATTAACAGATTTCACCATGGGGAATATCACCAACAATAAAGAACGACTATTTTAGTGATTAAGACAGTAGTTTATTAAGATGGCATATCAGCCTTTCCAAAATACCTGCAGCAAAAGACAAGCATAGCTAAAGCCCAGAGACAGATGTGAATACCCACCATTGGCTATTGATAGAGCCGCCAGACAAAACTCCAACAAGGCATGGAAGGCATGAAAAATACAACCAGCTAGTAACTTAGTCAACATCATACCAAGACAAATCACATTCTGGGCCATAAAACAAGCTTTAATAAATGTAAAAAGATCCAAGTCACACAAAGTATATTTTCTAATTAGAAAAGAATTAAATTAGATATGAATTAAAGAAATATTTCTTTTAAAATCCTAAAATATTTGGAAATGAAGTAAACATTGCTAGGAAGCCATGGTTCAAATATGCAATCAAGAACTCTCAAGTATTCACATTACAGATGTTACATCCTCCTAGTGAACTGTATGCAAATGAAAACGTGGCATATTAAAAACTGTGAGAGCCCTCAGAAGAAGAATTCAACATACCAAGAAAAGAGAAAGGGCTGCAAAATAATGACCTCAGCATCTACTTTCAGTTAAAAACTAGAAAGATTAAATTAGATCTGCAGAGAGAAGAAAGAACAAATGGTGATCAGGGCCCAAATTTGTGTATGTTTTTTTAAAAAGAATAAGAAAAAGAAAAACAGTAGAGGCCATTAATAAAAACAAATGTGGTTGTTTAGTTGGAAAGACAACGAAATGGAACATCATCTAACAAGGCCAACCCAGAAAAGGAGAGCAGAGGGCAGCTGAAAGGAAATGGATACAATAAGCCCCTCTGTTGGTTTGAACCCTTCAGCATAGATGAGATGCACCAAGACACAGGAAACCACAGACAGGGAGCACTCACCCAAGATGAGCAGATGACCCGAGCATGGTTCAAACTAGTAAAGAAAATGAGTTTGTAGTAATCCTGCCAAAAAAGCAATCTCCAGACCCAAATGGTTTCACTGGAATTTTCTTTCAAACATTTAAAGAAGGAATACTAGGGATTGAATGTAGTATCATCCAGGAGTTAGAGAAGGAGAGAAAATTCCCAAACTCATTTTATGAGGCCAAAGTGAACCCGACAGAAAAACCAAAGAGGGTCAGGAAAAAGTGCAACAGAATACAATAGTCCTTGGCAAAATATTATTAAAACTAACTGGACAATAGAGGAAAGGAATAAAATGACCAAGTGCAGTTTATTCTGAAAATGCTAGGATGTTTTTTTTTAGTTTTATGAAAACCAGTCGATAAACTGTAATCTTAATAGTTTAAGGAAAAAATAGCTGCCCATTGATGTATAAAAGGCTTTTAATGGGATTCAGTACTTACAATAAGATCACTCAACAAATTAGGAATAAAAGGAACTTTTGACTCTAAAAGGGCACCTATAGAAATTTCACATGCATAACAATATACTTAGCATGAGAGAATGCTTCCCTCTAACCAGGAGAGATAAGTATGGTTGAGTCTCAACATTCATACCTAAAACTTGTGAGAAATCCTAGCCAATGCAATAAAGAAGGGAAAAGCAAATTGATGGAAAAGGGTTTACTGAAGCTTTTCCTGTGTATAGAGCATGTGATTATTAATATCTCTGTAGACATCCAAAAATTAGAAATGAAATGCAGGAGAGATGGGTGGAGTGATTAAGAGCATTTGATACTCTTCTGGAGGACCTGGATTTGGTTCTCAGCACCTACATCTGGTGGCTGACAACTATATATAACTCCAGCTCAGGGAATCAAATTCCCTCTGGCCTCAGTAAACACATGCATGCACATGGGACACATATCTACAGAGACATACACATACACAGAAATTGTTTTAAATGAACAATCTTTTAAAGGAAAATTTAAAGCCTCTTAAAAATTAAAGAGCATTTAGTAAGGTTGCAAGTTACCAAAGGACTATGCAAAATTATTTACATTGTGTCTTAAAAACTATAAAATTTGAAATTGCATTAAGAACCACTGTTTAATAACTAGGGATATTCCTTCTGTTTCTATTGTGTGGAACAATTTGAGACATACATAGAACTAATATGGAAAGTAGAAAAAGACAAGATCTCCTGAGTAAATTGGGAGCATGGGGACCATGGAAGAGGGTAGAAGGGGAGGGGAGAGAAAGGAAAGGGAGCAGAGAAAAATGTATATCTTGATAAAATAAATAAAAATATTAAAAAGAAAAAAAGAACTATGGATAGAACCAGGCAGTGGTAGCACTTGCCTTTAATTCTAGAACTCAGGAGGCAGAGGCAGGTGGATCTCTCTGAGTTTGAGGCCAGCCTGGTCTACAGATCAAGTTCCAGGACAGCTAGGGCCATTACACAGAGAAACTCTGTCTCGAAAACAAGACTAAAAACAGGCAGAAAACAAGCAAACAAAAATAAACCTAGGGATAGAATGGAGGGAAACAAAATAGGGCTACATCTAATAAAGTGTATGTGCAAAATACATTTCAGAAACTAAATAAAACGCTGATAAATGATATCAAAGAAGAACTAAGTGAATAAAAAGGCAAGCCCTACTCACAGCCTAGTGAACTTAAGATGTTGAAGACGGAAATTGATGCCCGGATTTTCTGCCGTTCCAATCACAATTCTGAAACGGGGAAAATTTTAAAGACAAGAACATTAGAACGGTCAGAAGAAAATTTTGAAGTAGAGTTTACATGACTCAGTTTAGGACTTTAAAAATGAAGTAATCACAATACTGTAGGAAAGAGAGAGTCCACACACAGATCCACACAAATACGCCCAAAATGACACTTTGGGCCATTTCAACACAGTTCAGGGGAAATGGAGTAGTCTTTTCAATAAATACACACACAGACACACATGCAAAAACTTGATGTCTATATGCCGGAAAACAAAACAAAGTCACACCATAAAGCCTTTATAGGCATACAAAAATTAACTAAAAAGTAGAATATAAAACCATTACGTTTTTCAGTGAAAAATGGAGAAGAAAAATCTTTGTGACCCAGGTTTGGGCAAAGAGTTCTCTGTTGTAGCAACAAAAACAGAAGCCGTAAAACAGGAGGTTAAGGAGCAGAGTCAACAGAAACTGCTGTTGTCCTCTCAGGAAGATGAAAATATATTCACCATATAATTGAACAGTCTCCCTGCTGGACATTTAGTCAGTGTAACAAAAGACATATTTGGGCAAAAACATGTACATGAATATCTGTAACACCTCTCTTTGTACCATCCTCCCAAATCTCCAGGATGAAACTCAAAAACAGAATGCAGAGAACTGGTCCATCTGTACCAAGAGACAAATTACTGACTCTTGCAGTAAACGGTGATCTCGGAGGCACTGTGCTAAGTGAAAGGAGCAAGTCTCAGAGGACTCTGTTAGCATCAGACGACCCGTTCATTTGACACTCTCTGAGAATAAAACTAGTATCTCAGAACAAATCTGTGTTTCCAAGGTTTGGGGAAGCAGCCAAAACTCACTATAAACGCATAGCATGAGAGGATTTTGGGTGGAATAAAGGAATTCTTTGGTATCCATAATGTGGTGGTAGCTAAGCCTTTGTCATATGACCTATAGCTGTTAAACATGCAGTAAAATTGACAACTTATAACCACATCCAGATCATCTTTGTTTCATTCTTCCCGAGTCTCCTATCAAACCTCCCTGGTGGTTTTCTTCAGATACAAGTGTACCATGACCAGCCTGTTGGCTAATGCCTTGTGTGTTCCCTTGAAAGTGGGAAGTATACTTTGCCAGCTTGCTGTTCTCTGAGTTTTGATAAGGTTGGTGGAGTTCTTAGGCACATCTCAAGAGGCCCATTCTCTCGACCCAATTCCTCAGTGTCTCATGTTAGCTCTTCATCTTCGTTTAGATCAGGAAAGTCACGTGGTCTCCTCTCTGAATAGTGTTAAGCTGTGGTTCAGAGGCACTCAGCTTCCCTGTAACTCCTCGTTAGTTTTATCGCTTTGTTACTAGTCCATTCCATGACCTGGCTCACACCTTCCTTTCTTCTTACTCCAGTGAATGTCCTGCCCTCCACCTACCGTTTCTTCAGTCTGGCCCCTTATTTCTTTCTATTCTGGGTATTATTCCTAGTACCCAGAATGCTATTTCCTGATTCTTGGGTCAAACTGACCCAGCCCTTCAGACCCTCCTGGGATATTTCTCAGAGGTGGCAGATCTCTCCTTATTGTTCCTACAGCATGTGGTGTGGCTGCTGCTCAAGCCATGATCACATTGCTCAGTAACCTTTCTGCTATTTTCCCATCATCCC
The DNA here is from genome assembly GCF_014885135.2 of Alexandromys fortis. Classification (NCBI taxonomy): domain Eukaryota; kingdom Metazoa; phylum Chordata; class Mammalia; order Rodentia; family Cricetidae; genus Alexandromys; species Alexandromys fortis. The sequence goes on along the minus strand of NW_026067976.1, from coordinate 3,806,358 downwards.
ACCCCTAAAGGAAGCCTCTTGTGGAAAAGAGTTTTGTCTTCCTTCTTACTATAGCCTTAATTCCCATGTCTTGGTCTTACACAGAGCATGACCCAATTGAAGGCTGTTGAGTTACTCCATATATTTTCCTGCCCCTGCTGTTCTTCCTTGTGGTTGACAGCAGCACTGAATTGTTAATCAGTGCTAATCATAGAGGCTTCTGGAGGGCACCCCTTGTTTTCTAGACTTTGGTGTGTTCTGTGTGGAAGACCTCCGTATAGGATGTGGGGTGAGGGCAAGTTCTTTAATTCCTTTCCCTTCCTGGAAATCTCTTTAATTAAATTTTCCACAGCCATTTGCTATTGACCTACAGGTTCCAGGGGATTATTGCATGTGTAGAAACTAACCTGGCTCTCGGCCTAAAAATAGTTTATTGCTTCAGAGAGCAAAATTACTTTCTAGACAATTTAACTGGATTTTCTTTTGGCCTATACTTTAGAAAATAATGGGGAGAAAACACAAATTATCCAGACCCTAGAAAATAGGGCTTTAAGTGGTTATAGGTCGTTTGGATAAGCATGATCCTTGTAAGAGATTCCAGCAAGGAACTGACTGCTCTGCAGACCCTAGGCCAATTACTTACCATTGAGATCTTACTTTCATATCCAGTAATTATTAGATAAATACATGCTCTCTGAATGTTCTGTCTGAAATATCTGTCTATATACAACCTACCAATGATCTATCTGTCTGTCTGTCTGTCTGCCTGTCTGCCTGCCTATCCATCCATCTATCCATCTATCTCTCTCTACCTTTGTCCCCATTTCTCGAATGAGAAGGGTCTTACCTGAATATATTATTCACTTAGTTACAGACAGAGATCCAGTTAGAGACAAGAACTACAGTAAGTATTTGGATGGCTGCAATTCCTTAAGGACAGCACAGGTCTATTGAAGAGGTACATATCAAAGCAAAAGTGATGTACATGTTAACATAAGTATGGGAGTGTACTTTTAGAGGTCAGAGTAAGAGAAGGTCTCATTTGCCTGAGTTTCATTATGGACCGTTGGATGTTGAAGCAAAATTTTGTAAACTATGTAAGAAATCTGTATCTTGTTTTCAATGCAAGGACAAAGCAGGGCACTTTCCATGACCTTTTAAAAGAATCTGAAGCTTTTAAATGTATATATATCTTAAGCCCTAAACTTCATATCTTCAGTATTCCAATATGAGATTAATATAAATATATCCTCTAATGGCATTTATTCTTCATGTCTTTATCCCACAGGCTAATGGGTAGGGTTTTGGTATGTTAACAGTGCTTCTGAGTAAAGAAAAAAAATGTAACTCAACATGAGAACATTTGAATTCCTTATTCAAGGATATGCTAAATTTAACCTCAAAGAAATTATTACTTCAGTGCTATCTCTGAATGTCTTCTAAAATAAGATCAATTTCCCTGTGTCTGGGATATTTTAGATATGGCCTGGCCTAATGGTGAGGGAGTGAACAAGAAACCTGGCTATTAATGTTTCTTCCATTTCCAAGTCTCTCTGATGGCCTTCGCAGCCAATCAAAGGCCAAGCAGGCAGAACTGGAGAACAGTTGCCCTGTTGAACTCTCGCTGTGAAAAGATCCATGCCCTGCCCAGTGACACCAGTGAGTGCTCTGGACTAAACCCTGTAGTCAGCAGAGACCGAAAGGCGACTCACACAGCCCCCATGAGAGTAAGCACAGCTCAGCAGAGCAGCGGTAAGCAAGTATTACCATAAATCAAGCCATAATGTAATAAATGTCTAATTAAAGTGAAGTAACTACCAGAGGGTAAATAATTATCCAGGGAAGGTCCCTCGGAACTGGTGGTGTTGGGGAGTATTCAACAATGAGCCCCAAAGTCAGAAAGCAGAAAAGTTCAAATGCAGTGTGAATATGAGGGTAAGAAAACCCTCCTGTTCTGATTGTTCTTTTTTTTTAAATTTTTTAATTTTACATCAAGAGAAGGAAAATAAACCTAAAGTAAGTAGTTAAGACAAGCACACACTTCAACAAGATAGAAGACCCTACACAAGAGCAAAAGCTTTCAGAACCAAGTGCCAATTCCTTAAACAAATGAGTTACCTGGGGACAGGAAGGGCTGCAGTAGAAAATGCCAATCCCCCACTAGCACAGCGTTCTAGTTTGGTTTCTGTTGCTGTGGTAAACACTGCAATCAAACATGGCTTGAGGAGGAAATGATGTATTTCAGCTTCCGGGTCACCGTCCATTGTTAACAGTGTTCTGATTATTACACAGAACTAAGATTCTTCCTCCCATCACAGCAGACAGCGGGAGGCTTTGCGATATCTTTCTGCCGGTGATTCATGTTCATTGTCATGGTTTGAATCTGAAATGTCCCTCACAGGCCCACGCCCGCTCCCCTGTTGGTGATGCTATCTGAGGATACTAAGTAACCTTTAGGAGGAGGTCACTAGTAGAACTAGGCCACTAGGAATGAGGCTTTGAAGGTTATGGCCACTTCTTTGGTGCCAGTCACCTGACGCTGTTTCCTGGGCCACTTTTGGAGGGTAAACGGCCACCACCACCACACTGTCTTGCCACAGTGAATGGCGCTGGTCTGCCATTGTTCACGCTGAAAGACTGAAACCTTACAAAATGTTGCAATGAAATAGTTTTCCTTCCTGATGTGGTTTCTGGCCAAGTACGATCACATTGGTGGAAAGGTAGCTAATAGGGACACACCTCGCCAGGCTACCTGTCATAGGGCAGGAATCTTTCAAGGCAGAATGTTTAGGGTGTCCAGCTCCATGCTTTCCTCTGTAGACCATAATATCCCTTACATTCACGGCAGGAAACATTGTGTGGCTATTTGTCCACAGCGCTTCCTTGGGTGAAGCTTCAGTTCACATTTTCCTGTTGGTTTCTGAGCACTGCTAGTGAAAACATCCTAGCATGCTGAAAGTCAGGTTTTTTTTCCTTGTTTTGAGACAGAGTCTCTCTCTGCAGCTCAGGCTGGCTTGAATCTCACAGTACTCTTACCTTAACATAAGGGAGGGCTGGGATTACAAACATAAGGAAGAATTTCTGGCTCTAACAGCTTAAATAACAAGGAGAATTGCTTCTCAGAAACTGTATAGACAAACATCCCATATTAAGGAACAACAAAGAGCCCAATACAACAGAAACAATTTGAGGACTCAATAATACTTATCTGGCCATATTTTAGTTCATAGGCCCATTCAACATTATCTTGCTTGAACTAACATATGCATCTCTAATAGATTCATTTTTTTAAGGGAATGGATTAAAGGGCTGGTGATCTCAGAGGTATGTAAGAGAAAACGCAACTGTAAGCTGTCTTACTAATTATTTTATAACCACAATGACCTAGTACAGAAGATGTCTTGTACAAGACACAATAAAGATTCAAAATGAGGTAGTCCCTGATGAGGCTGAAGGGCTTTCCTCTGGCATTTGGATTTTAGGCTGCAGTCTTTGTTTTTGGATGAACCATCTGGTGTTAGGCACAGTGCATACTTTCAACTAGATCTGAAAAGAAAGGTGGCCACTTGACCCAGATAGAAGTAGACGAATTGTTTGACTTCCCATGTCACGTAACCCTTGCCCGTACTGCAGTGTTAAGTGTGGCTCTACATCTCTCCAAACTCTTTTGAGTTATAGCCAGGCATGACAAAAAAAAACCTTTAATCCCAGCATTCAGAGACAGGTAAGTAGGTTTCTCTGAGTTCCTGGACATTCAGGGCTGTATTGTAAAACACAGTCTCAGAAAGAGAGAGAGAGAGAGAGAGAGAGAGAGAGAGAGAGAGAGAGAGAGAGAGAGAGAGAGAGACAGAGAGAGACAGAGAGAGAGACAGAGAGAGACAGAGAGAGAGAGAGAGAGAGAAGAAGAAGAAGAAGAAGAAGAAGAAGAAGAAGAAGAAGAAGAAGAAGAAGAAGAAGAAGAAGAAAGGAAGGAAGGAAAGAAAGAAGGAAGAGAAGGAAGAGGATAGATGATAGATAAATAGATATAGGTAGATAAATATCTTGGAATTATAATATAGAAATTCTCATAGAATTAGGGCACAACTGAATAAGATGAAGTTAAAGGCCCTAAGCATTGGATTCTTAATTACTTAAGAGTAGACTTTGTAATTATCAACTTTGATTAGAAAGATTCTCCACTTAGATTTGTATTAGGTGGTTGAATCACTAAATGTGGATAAAGTCAAAATACTTAGATATAATTTCATTTTTAACAGTATTTGGGGTTATTTGTTCATTTGTTTTTAAGAAAAGGCCCCACTCTTTAGTCCTGGCTGCCCCAGAACTCATAGTCATCCACCTATGTCTGCCTCCCAAGTGCTGAGATTAAAGGTGTGAACCTCCCTACCTGGCTCAGATGCACTTTGAATGGGTGCTTTTAGGTATCATTACAGGTATAATTCTTGTAAATTTTGCTGAACAACAACAACAACAACAAAACAGGTAATCTGGCTCTTTCATAGATATATGTTCACAAAATATTATTGTAACTTTTATATCAAAACAAATTATAAATATTACTATAAGCACATGCTTTTGATTTGTACAAAAATAAATCAAAGTAAATTCAAGGGAAATTGAACTTTTAAAACCCTCAACAACTTGGTACCTCTTGACTAACAAAATCTTAGCGCAATTTGGCTTGCACTGGATTGCTGAGCAGCACTTCCCACATTCTTCTCTTGGTTTCTTAAAGAGAAGTTCATGCTCTGACAGGAGCCCTGGACCTGCCTTCAAGCTTCAAGGGGAAAGCACAAAGTCCTCCAGGTCATGGTTTGCAAAACCTTTCAGTTACCCAAAGAGTTTTACTTGTGTTCAAGGCTCTCTTGGCTCTTTGCTCTAAAGCAGGGGTGGAGCCTGCTGTGCCATTCAAAAAGAATAGAAAGATGATGAAACCCATTCAGTTCCCACTCCTTTCCCATGACTCTGTTCCAATAGATGTGTTTTGTACTTAGTAGAGTACCTCTTCCTTCTCTCTGCCTAACTGAGGCCTTTGATGTCTAATGTCTCAAAGTTCTGCTTCAGCAGAGCTGTCAGGCAGCTGGCTACCTTCCTTCTCCATCTACCTTGCACCCCCTCCACACAAAACTAGGGGATTTCTTGAGGGTTACCTTTTGTTTTATACATCCCATCATCCAACCATGGCAAAGCAATTTTAGATCATTATATAATTTTTCCACAAAATTCAATAGGCTTTTGTAAAATCTGTCATATACCTGGCATCGTGCTTGGCACTGAAGAAAATATAGAAGATATGTTACATGGTCCCTGAAGTTTACAGAGATTCTCCCATTTGCCAAGGAAGGAAGGAAAGAAAGAAAGAAGGGAGGGAGAAAGGGAGGGAGGGAGGGTGAAAGGAAGGAAGGTGACAATGGAAAATTAGAACATATATATCAAAGTTAAGAATATTCAAACAGTAGTATCTAAATAAGAAGAGATAAATTGTTCAATATATAAAAAATGAAGCAATATACATGATTTGGGGCCATTTGGGCTGTATATTTCTTTAATGTCCATAAATAAAAAGGCTCAGTTCTTTTGAATGCCTTCTTTCTTACTCATTCTGATCTTTCTCATGTAATCCGTAAGAGGCCATTGCTTCCTTCATAAATCTTCTGTAATTCAAAGCATAACTCGGAAAGTTCAGAAGCTGAGCAGATTACCTAGCGCTGCTCCTCACCGTAATGGTCGGGGTATAAACATTCTCCCTGGAGCCTCAGCTACAGTCAACGCAAAGTAAATCAAAAGTCAGCTGAGTTCCAATGACTCATCAATGAGATTGTTAGTGGTGTGTGTCTGAATTATAGCATTATTACAAACCCTAGCACCAACTGCTGCCCCCATGACTTCATAGCATTGTAAAGCATGTAGTGCTTTACGTACATGTATACATATTCATGCATGCGCACACATATATTTGCATCTATCAACTTAGCATTTGACGATGACATAGTTTTTGCCTCTAGATCAGCTGTATTATTTTTGGAAACATTACTCTCCTTGCTTGGAAACCATTACCTCTCAGACGATCTAAATATGACTTCATAACTTTTACAGCTTTCACTCCATATTTCTGCAAAAACCTTATTGTGACTATAAAAGAGTTCTCTGGAGTTACATGGAGAAGGAATAACTTCACATGATGTATTTTTTAAAATGCTCAGGGTTCTGGGTTGGTGTATGATGTGTTTGAGTGAGCAAAAAGTCTTAACAGGAAGGCTTTTAAGTCACACTGACTCTGTTGAATCTCTACTTACTAATTAAATTACAGTTGAATCATCAAGAACATTGCTTTCAAGGTTTTTTGGACCCTGGAAAGAAGATTAAGAGTAATTTAAAATGCAGAGCACCATTAATTTTTTTCATTAGGCATAAGCAATTCTCTTACTTATTCATCATTCCTCTTTAGGGGAAAGAGCCTCCACGTTTCATTTCCATTTTTAAACAATAAAGTGTTATTTGTATTCAAAAAATTCCTATCATTTGAATTCCCTACTGACTTGATGGTACATTATAAAGCAATGATTTCTGCTCATTTTTAGATTCATGGGAATCACCTGAGTATCTCCCTGACATGCACATACTGATCCTGAGTGTCTAGAAGGTGTCTGGTGTGTGCACTCCTAAGCACCAATTGATGTCTCACAGGTCTATCAACAACACTGTGCAAGGCAAGGCTAAGACATCAGAACATATACTGTAAGCCTTCCCCAATAACATTCACTTTCTGTAGACAACATTGCCTTCCTGGGGTTTATATTTCTGAGTTACCTCTTTCTGGCCATGTTCAGAATTTTCACTCATTACATTGCTTACATTAAAGGTTACCAATTCAGAGGAATGTCCTTAAATAATGATAAACTTTCAGTCCAGACTTTGAAAATGGTACATAAATCAAAAGCTAAAGCATGTTTTGGACACATACTTATTTACATCTAAGTGGGTTTCATGGGCTCATTCCAAGGTTTCATCCCGTTCTGACCACCAGCATGATTCCCCTGATCTCCGCTCATTGCAGCGCTATAAGAAACTCTGCAACCCTCTATATGGTAATAATGAGAATATACTAGTTCACTGTCTTTCAGCTTCCCTTGTTTGGGCAAACTCTCCACACTGGCAAGCTCCCCTTAAGGCAGGATGAAAATTGTACTAGTCAGAGGTTAACAAGCATTTGCTGGAGATTGAAAGAAGTAGGAAGGAGATCCCATTGGTACTGCTAACCAGTGCTCATTGGGACTTCTAACTGGGCCTGGAACTGGGGGAGAAATCTGAACTTATAGGATTTGTGGGTTATCTATGTAGATATGAAACAGGAGACTGGATGGCTTATGTGACATTTGCATATGTTAGGTCCCCACAGATGGAGAGGAAATGTTGCCAAACTGTCCAGATGTATTCACTAGTTGATGAATGCCAAATAGGCTATGGAGCTAGATATGCAGAATGCTTGTAACATGTTCTTCGTGAAACCTGTTCATGCACCAAACCTGTCCCACCAACCTCTGTTCACCTACTAGACAAGATCAAACACACTCCATCGAGACAATGGGGATAAGTGTGGGCTGAGCAATGGTTCAGAGGTGCTCTTATTTGTTGATGTGCTAAAGTTATAAGTTTAGAATATAAATACAATCAAATACTGCTTGGATAGCTTTTGAGTATTTGGCACTATTAGAGGCAAATCCCATAAAACATCCTATTACTGGAAGAAGCTAAAAGTGCATCCCTATAGCAGACTGTTCCCAAGTCTCTTTTGGATTAAGCTCCATACATTCATTCAGAGAAAATTATGGCTATCCTCTGAGATTGTTAGAGACTCAGATTCTTAAGATTTGGAAGAAGTTGCAATAGGGATGAGAATATGTATGCAGGACACTATTCTAGAAACTCCAAATCTTAGAGTTGGAAGCAACACTAGAGGTCTTTAGTGCAAACTGCTATGCAAAACTGGAATCCTGAGACTTGTTGCTTGGCAGATGGTCACCAGCCTGTACTTCAATGCTTCTATCAGGGAGAAACACAGCACTTTTTGAGATGACCCATCCCTTAATACCAGTTCCAAAAGCTGAAACACTTTCCCCATTACAGAGCCCAAATATGCCTTTCTTAAACTGTTGGCTTTGGCTCAGCTCTTTTGACCTATAAAGTCTTCATGCTTTCCGTGTCTTCTACCCCCAAGTTCTGTGTACTTCACATCATTACCCCATATCTTACAACTTTCTTTCCAGGTCCAACAGCTATTCACTGGCTCAAGTGGGGAGCAGATCACTAAGGGTGACCTGAATTAGCACGAGTCTATTGTCTGTGTAATCTGGAGTGGTTCTCTTTGTGTGCCATGCAATTGCCATTACTTCACAAGCCAATAAAACCTTTGGCTTCTAATGAGTTGTTAGAAAACCAAAAATCTGCAACATTTCCCGAGGAACATTCTTTCCCTCTTGCATATTCGATGATAGAATTAAAACGGGACAGCTGAGTAGATCTTGTAGGTCACTGTCATTGATCAAGATGTTTTGAATTTACTCACCTCAGTTAAGTAACAACTTTAGGTGACATTTTTAATTGGATAAAAATGCTGGCTAGATCAAGTATGGAGTCTCTTATATACTTCTTTATATTGGCCCAGAGTTACTAACAGAGAGCCCAGTCAATAGGAAATATTCCTACTGAGTTGGGTAGGCTTTCATTTGAGTTTTATAAAAGACCACAAGGGATTATCAAAAGCTTTTCTCAAACCAGGCACAATCGTGGAATAGATATGAATACTAGGTAGAGGTAATCAACCTAGATTCGAACACTTTGTTCCCATTCTATTTTTAAATGCAAGTATTTTCTGCTATTGTGTGATTGCTATTACAAGGCACAAACGTGAGGTATGTAAAAAAGGCCAGTAGCCCTCCAAACCTTAGGTCTCATCATGATGTTTACCTCCTGATGCAGCCTGCTATTGCACAAGTCAAATAAGTGAGATTGGTTTAATAGAACCTGCTCTTACCAAAGCCATATACCCAACACTGGTAATAACTTTTCTATATCTTCATAAAAGAAACTCCAAACTGATAAGTATGTATCTAGAGCTCGCTGTTATTTTATCCTTAAATCTAATCCCAAGGCATTTCTTCTTTGAACCCCCTTCTTTCATTCCTTTAAGAAGAAAAAGAAAAACAGATGGTGAGGGCAATCGTTACTGTGTATATGAAATTCCTTAAGCAGCATGGAGGGGAATGCTTTATTTCACAACACTGATGGAGCTCATCCTCTGCAGGAGTTTCAGTATCTGTGTTCTCCTATGAGCTGAAATTAAGGTTACTACCCTTACTTGTGGAGTGTGGTATCTTCAAATGGCAGTGAGTGTTCCTCACTCCCTTGTTTCCAAAATTTTAGAAAAGAGGAGGATTTTATTTGTGTTTACTCTAAACATGCAACAGTCCCTTCTATACAGCGGTATCATAGTGAAAATGATTATGGCGCTCTCATCTGAAGTAGGCACAGAGCCTATGTTGAACATATACAATAACCTAGTTAGATGCTTTAAACTGACAAACTTCTTACCTATTTTTTAAAGAAACATCAGGGAGGCAATAGCCAGGGAGGTCAAAAAGGAGCTGCTATTGGCCTTCACCATTCTGGTCACAAATACAAGCACACCATGAAAGACCTCCGTTTTTGTATAACTGCAAGAGGCAAAGCCTGTGAACAATTTCAATAACCAGGAATCAATTCTCAATGCACATTCCTTAGTAATCAAGTGGTGTCTGTGAGTAGGCTTTATTTCCCCTAAACAGACAAACACCTTGATGACAAAGGACGTAGCAGAACTGTTTCTGGTTCTCTGGTAACTATTGGATTTTGTCTGTGAATTCCAACAGAAATCGCTGGACTTTCCTGGGGAGCACAATGGGGTGATGGCATGGAATTCTGACAGGTTTTGAACAAGCAGTGTTGAACTTCTCTGATGCTATGAAATCGGGGACCCAAGTTCCTTTTAGTAGCTCTAGTCTGGATGGATTTAAACCAGCCATACCCCTCAGAACTGACCGGCAACTATTCTAAAAGGTGCAATTTGAAAAGGAAGCCATGATTTTATAACCAGTGTTATATTAATCCCTGGGATCTAAGCAGAAAACTCGGTTTATTCACACTAGCCTAATTAAACCCAAAGCACTGGCTAGATTCTAAACTATTCCGTTAACAGCAAACCAGGAGAACTTTCAAATCATTCCACAAGTTTCAACCAAATGGCTCATAAAACTCTATCAGAGCTGGCCTACAGTGTGTATATGTCCTGACACACAGAGCATGGAATTCCTATGGCTTCAACCAAGCATGCCTGTAGAATACTTTGGTACTTAGAGGAATGTTATTTGCTATCCTTATCTCTTTCCATGATTTCAAAGACCTGTTAGAAACTGTAAATCTGAGTGTTTCACACAAGTGGGTTATGATAGCAAGTTGTCTCGTGAGTCAAGCCTGAAGCTTTGTGTGATGGCTTCAGCGTGGGAAAGGCATTTGGTAGACCACAACACCAGCATTTTGGGAGGGCAGTCATGGGGAGGAACACGCATCCACACTGTGTAAGACAACTCCCAAGACACTGAATGTTCAAGGTCCTGTCTTTTAGGAAAGTCTTGTGCTGTAACTGCTTGCAGAATACGCCTATAGGCCCATTTTCCTAGACAAATGAGACAGCTGTGGCAAGTTAGTCATGAACATGTATTAGTTCCAGAGGCCCCAACATACAACTCCTGCTTACTTCTCAACTTTGTAAACAAAAACTTCATTTAGCAGACTCGTATTTCTGTCTACCATGTGCTAGGAACCACTCATTGCCTATGGTAAAGAACTGGAAAACCAGGTTTCTGGTCTTGAGCAGGATGCCAAAGCAAATGAGAACAGAAAATGTGACTGATAAAGGATTAGAAGAACACAAAGTCGGTGCTACATATAGTGGTGCATAGCTGCAATCCCAGCACTTGGAGGCTGAAGCACAAGGATCAGGAGTTCAAAACCAACCTCAGCTAGATAGCAAGTTCAAGACTAGTCTTGAACAGATAAGGGCTTGTCTTGGTAAACAAACAGAGAATGTGGTGTCGTGGTGTGCAGAGTAGGAGATGGCCGTGGACTGAGAAATTACTCAGGAAATTATATGAGGTTCTCATCTCCAAACCCTGTCTGCCTCAAAGACAGTGATATCAGAGGTAAGTATGTCACCGTTTGCTGACGTGCTTACTTTGAGTGAAATGCCAACACCATTTCCACAGTATTTAATATGACTCACTTGCTCTGGTTTTACCATCTTCTGCGATCTTATTCTATATCCCACCAGTTTGCTATCATCACGCCATTCGATCTTTGGCTTTGTGTGTCCCTTCGGGTTTGTGAACAGGGTTGAAGTTGCTCATATGTATGACTCTTTACCATTTGAGTTCACTTCTAGACTGGGAACACTAAAAGGATAGGGACCTTGCTGGGATTGCATGAGAATCAAAGTCTAGGGAACTATTCTCACAGAGTCCTAGGGAAAATGGAAGTCAGTTGAAATTTGAAGACGTCTCTGAGACCAAAACAGACAGCAAAGAAGAGTGCAGTGAGATCATCTGTGATCTCTTACTTCTAATACTAGGGAAGAATGTGAGCCCTTTTTTTCTTTCTTAGGCTCTGTAGATATATGCCCAACAGTTGCCTGCCCTGACTCTCACTTCCTCTTATTAATTAATTAAGCTCTTAATTAAGTCCCTGGCCTGCTGCTCATTTTTTCTCCCCACTGATCTTTTATGCTGCCTTTGTCAAGGCCCCTTCTTTGCATTCAGCACATGTTTCAACTTATTTCCCTTTACCTGAGGTATTTGACATAATGAACTCCTCCCTCCTCTTGGAAAAAGTCCATATTTAGCTCCCGGTACTACCTCTTTTTGGTTTTATCTGCCCTCAGTAAAATCATTTTTCTTTATTCTGTCTACTCCAACATTTGTTAGAAACTGTCTCTGTGATGGAGAACTCCCTGCAAAAAGTTGTTGGGGGATGGCTTTGGTAGATGTAGGACAGAAGGGGGGCCAGAGGGATATGAAGGAAGAAGCTGACCCACACCGAGATCAAAAACAGCTCTAAGAGGGAGCTCTGATTCTAGAATAACCCCAAAGTTGTCCCAGACTGAAGCCAGGGGCTGGGTATTGGATCCAGGCAACTGCTAGTCACTGGCTGTGGGCAACCCCATAGGAGAACTGGAATCCTGGGAAAGGTTACAGGCAGTGTGTTCAAGGGGTCCTCACTGTGGGACATTGTCTATTATGGGGACTTTACACTATACACTTCCAAGCAGAACTCTGCTTCGGACAGGGTCCTCTGGAAAACCCAGTCCTTAGGTTGCCAACTTTAATGCCAGGAGTGGCATCTGGTCCACCAGTCTGGAGAAGCTTCAGTCTAGCTTCTACTTCATCTCCTTTTCTTTGTATCCCATGTCCAAATTCACCATGTCCTGTAAATGTTCTATCATTAACATCTAATGCATCCAGCCCTTCTCGTCACTTCCAATGCTGGTCTTTCCTTTTGGCTCCCTCCATCACCGCACCCCCAGTTTCTAACAATGAGACTGCAACGGGATACGGTATTACACAATGCTACACTCCTGAACAGCCTTCCAACTGCACAGAGTCATGACTAAACTCCTTAGGAGATCACAGATGTTCTTTGCTGACCTACCTAATGCCACTGCCCTCTCCCTGCCTCGCTGAATTCTCCTTGAATAGTGTCCCCTAGCTCTGTAACGTCTGGCCACTAAACAACACTCTCTTAGGAGCAGAAGGTGACCCTAACACCAGATCACATTCTGTTTAGGAGTCATTTCTTGTGATCAAGCAGCAAAGCCCTTGATCCAGCGCCACGATAAGGAAGGCATTTTCCTAAATACCAGAATTAATCCCAAGAGATCACATGACCTTTTGGACTTCCCAGCCTTGGCAAGGAGACAACTAGTCCCTGTTTGCTTGACTAATCCCACACTGAATGTTGCCACTAAATCTTTACTGAGCAGGACTTATGCACCCAGCTGCTAACACTGATACACACTCAGTGCCAAGACCAGGCACCATTCCTCAGGCACTGATACATCCCTGCCTGCTAATCCCCCTGCCTGCTAATCCCCCGGCCTCTGCTGGAGTGACAAGGAGCTGAGCCAGGTCACCCTGAGTCAGTGGAGTGGGGGTGGAGGCTCTGCCACTGTGTGAGCGCATCTGAACTCTGCTGTTTGCTCTCCGCATCAAGGCAGACAACATCGAGTTGTCTTCACTGGCCTGATGTGACAGAAAAGCATTTGTTGCTTATTTCTGGCCTCAATCACGAAAGGAACAAAGAAGGGAGGAATGGAGAACAGAACAGGAAAGGGACAAGAGACAAACGTAGACAGAAGAATCGAACTTCTTAGTCTTAAAAATTAACTTCTGATGAAAACAGAGCCTACCCTGGAAAGCACAGCTATGGTTGGTCTTCAGCCTAGCAGCTCATTTTGGTCTCTGAGGGGGGAACCAACACCACCAGGACAGCCACCCCACTAACACTGAACTCGGCCTCCTGGTCCTTTGGATAGCGGTGGGTGAGTGTCCTTTGGGGTCAGGCGGACTTGTGGCAGGATTTCAGAACCACCTTCTCAAAGTGGCCCCATCATTTCACTGGGGTTTCCAGTTTGCCCCTTCAACACCACACCCTCTTATCCTGAGTTCTTCTCGAACTTGAGACTCTTACCCTGGAGGGATCTGCAGCCTTGTAGATTTCCTCCTGGCCGCCACCATTTGCTGTTGTTGGCCTCTAGTCCCTTGCCAGGAGCCTGAGGCACAGGAGTGAGGACCCCTGTGCTCAGCTTACCCAAACAGCAGACTGCAGGCAGTTGGCACATGCTGAGCAGCCGCCTCCTGCCCTACCAGCAAAGATGCCAGCGGCTGCATCAGATGTACAGTCACCTAGAGGGCCACAGTCCCACCTCCCACTTGCATCTATCCAGGGTCATGAGTGATTGACAGCTTGTTTCTCTCTCTTTTAATTTTCCCAGTGGAGCTATATTGTTTTTCAGCAAAATGTCTTTGAAAGTTCTTTGGCGGTGCATTCCTGCCAAAATGGCAGAGCATCTTTGTGGAACAGTGTCGTGCTCACTAAATAATGAATTGCGCTTGCAGGGTCTCCCTCGTTCTGCGTTGTCAACTGCGGCATCCCGGAAGCACCACGGTTTAAAGAGAAATTATCCCCGGGTCTTATCTTTTGTTTGCTTTGATTTTCAGCGTGGTCCCGCAGAGCAGTGAAGCATAGAACTTCCTTGTTGTGATCTTGCTAAGGATGCTCAGTTAGAGAAACGTTTGTGACAGATGTATACAAGTGGAAAGCCCCCACTATGCTAAGAAATGATCACAGCAGCATGGAATTGCTTCTCCCCAATCCTTCCCACTCTCCACCCCCACTCCCCCAGTGCCTGGCATTTGGAACGTCTTCAAACCATGTTAGTCTTTGTTTTTGTCCCCCATCAAAGAACACATGTGTGAGCATTTACGTATTATGGCTATATCACGACATAATAGGGTGCATGTTTCAGTGTGTATGAGTTATATAATTGTATCTGATATCTATCTGATCCATGCTCCAGGAGTCATAAGGAGTTATCAATAGTGTTTTCGTGAACTCCATATTTTGAAGGTAATACAACTGAATGCTTTGAACCATGACAGGAGATATTCTATATTAGCACTGTAGATTACGTGGCGATACAAAAGGATCTACCTTGGTGTTTGAATCATTATCCGTCTGTCCATCCATCCTTCTACTAGTTCAACAGCATCAGAGAGCACATGTGAGCATTTGTGTCACAATTGTCATCCTGACACCCTTACTTGGTGAAAAGTATTTTGCTAAAGTATTAGGTAAATAAAAGAAATATTTTATTCTAATAAGCAGTAGATAGAATCAAATGTACATTTCCTTAGTTTGAAGCTAAATTTTTCCTAGTTTCTTTGAAACTGGACTTTACTAAATATGTGTTACATTGAAAATTTATGCATAGGCCTTGAAGAGACATTGAACACACTTAGTCTTTCTAGTGATCACTGTTTGGTAAGGAAAGGATAAAACAATGAAGAGCTTTATCTTTTTAACACGGCAGAAAATACCAGTAATCTCTTGACTTAATGTCTTTGATTGAGCTACTAATAAGCTAACATCAAGTCAACAGCTCCCTAAGACCATTCACAGGCTGACACTGGCTACTTAACTAAGAAGAGTAAGAATTTACAGTGGGTAATTGGAAAAAGAAAATTTTAGCATATTAGTCAAATATAAAAAGAAGTGTTGAGCTGATTGCAGAATAACATAGTCAAACCCCAAAATATGCTAACTAAAAGAAATCGGGCACTGAAGGCCCTGCATGATTCCACTTATATTTGGTGTCCAGAACAGATAAAATCCATGGCAGTGGGGAGATGGTATGGATGGGTGACGAGGACGTTCTGGAACTGTGTGTTGATGATGATTGTGGGTGTGCAGACTTGCAGTCAAAATCACAGTTATTAAAGGAGAGAAACTTCCTCCTCTCTTCATCTTTCTAGCAACTGAACCTCTGTGGGGAAATTCATACCCGTGGGAGATTCATGAGGGTTGGTAGATATTAGTTTTCAGTTACAGGGCTGCTGTACACATCTTACTTCTGATCAGTTTTAAAACAAGACAGGATTTCAGCTGCTCCTTCCCTCTACTGGGGATAGAAAGGAAGATCTTTGAAACTCGCCAGGGACTGGCATGGGAAGAAAAAGAATTCACTACAGAAAATGCAAACAAAGCCAAAACCTCATGTGCAATGTCATAAGACGAACGGCTTGAGGCCTTCAAAGGCCTGCTGAGTTTGTAAAAGAAATCCACTTTTTTCTACACTAGGAGATTCTAAGAAGTCCTTGGAATGGAAGGGGCTCAGCCTAGAAGGAAGCAGGATTGGGGATATAGTTTCTCCACACAGCTGAGCCCAAAATTTTGAGCTATGTCACCTGAACAAAGGGGCTTTGGTTCAATTTCTACCTAAGTTCTTGGTGCTGGACAAGTGCACAGCTATCTAAAAGGCAAGAAGATGATAGATAACACTTACACATTTTAATGTGAGCTATAAACACAAGCGTAGAAATGTCCTGCTTTGGAATGGCTGGATGAGAATGCCTGTGATGCCAGCATGCATATGGATCAGCCGTGAGTACAGCTGAGCTGGAGGAGATACATGGCTGCTTTCCTACGGCCCGGCGAATAAAAATGTCCCTTCCCTTAACAGCCTTGATAGACGCAACTCAAAACATCCTGGTGTGTGTTCATGTGCGTTTGTGCACATGCGTGTGTGTATGTGGGTAGAGGCCAGAGGTAGACATTGGATGTCTTCATCAATCATTTTACACAATTCCTTGGCACGGGGTTACTCACTGATGTCAGAGTTCATCAGTTTGGCTAGGACGGCTAGGCAGCAAGCTCCACTGATCTCTCTGTCTCCCAGCCCCAGCTCTAGGCAAGGCCATGCCTACCGTTTTACATGTGTCTTGTTGCATGGGTGCTAGGTCCTCACACTCTTAGGTACTTCCTAGCTGAACCATGTTCCCAGTCCCTTAATAGATCGTCGAAAACAGCTAGAGTCTTATTCTACAGAACTACCATATTTAAGAGTCTGCTTCACACTTTAAAGGAAATGCTCACAGCAATTTAAGATACATACGAAAGCAGCCGGGCGATGGTGGCGCATGCCTTTAATCCCAGCACTCGGGAGGCAGAGGCAGGTGGATCTCTGTGAGTTCGAGACCAGCCTGGTCTACAAGAGCTAGTTCCAGGACAGGCTCCAAAGCCACAGAGAAACCCTGTCTCGAAAACCCAAAAAAAAAAAAAAAAAAAAAAGATACATACGAAAGGGTGTTCTAATCTACATAACACACCCCTAACTTCTATCTTCCTGTTTGCAAAATGTAAAAAAAAAAAAAAAAAGTTTGAAAGAGAGAGCGTTTGAGAGAAAAAGTGAAGAGAGAAGAGAAGAGACAAGGGAGGGAGAAGGGGGAAGGGAATGAGAGCGTGTGTTCTCTGGGATTTTTTTCTGCAGTGTACTGAGGATATCCGCTTAGATGGGCCTCTTAAGGCCTAAGCCACATCTCTGCAGTTTTTGAAAGGAGGCTATGAAAGCTCAAGGTTGTTAGGCACTGGCTTTCCAAAAGATTGGAATCTGGCATCTCAGTTGCTTGCTTTTGCTTCCAGTCCTAACCCCCACTGAAAAAAAGAAAAGAAAAAGAAAGAATGAAGGGAAGAAGGTAAAATCTTGAGCGCTGTTTTCTATGTCGTTAATATTAATTCCCTTAGGTGTGCTAGATCTTTGTTTCTACAGTCGTGTGGGCAGAGTTTAACTTCAGGATTTTCTCACAATGTGTTTAATAGCACACCTTCAGCTCCTGTGGTAAACCGCCAGACCTAACACCTTGTTCTTTTTTTTTTTTTTTTTTTTTTTTTGGAAAAAGGGTCAGTAGTAAAGAGAGCGCCACCTAGTGACACACAGATCCCCAGCCTGGTAGGTGCTGCCCTCCAGGGGAAAGAGAGCAGGGCTGAGGAAAAGAGTTTAAATTTCAACTCAGCCTTTGCTACCTGCCTCAAGTACCTGGTTTTAGGAAGCAGAAGGAAGAGTCGGGCTCCCTTCATGCCACGCCCTCCTGAGTGAGGACTGGCGTTAAAACTGCAGCTTTACAAGCCCCATGCTCCGTGTTTCCATTGTCGCTGCCATCTGCTTGAGATGAAACCTCTGGGGCCCGGATATACCTCCTTCCAAATGGCCAGTCATGCAAGGCTTTGAAGTTCTGGCCTTTGATGTATTTTATAGGGATAGGGAACCATATATTAAAGTCAGCTCCGCTCTGCACACTAGGCCACGTAAGTGGGTCAATACTGAAGTTGTAATTTCATCTTCAGCGTGGAGCTTAACTCTTCGAGCTCTCCTGCTGATGACATCATAGGAAGTCACTGATGAGCTGACAGTCTTTTATGATCTAGCTAAGGATACATTACTTTAGCCTCTCTCCTTCAGCATGTAATGAATACCAGGGCTTCTATAAATGTTAAAGAATTATCTGTGAGAGAAAGCCGAACCCTCTCAGTGAGCCAGAAGTAGATTAAAAGGCAAAGGCAGCTCTCGTCCCAGGGTTTTCTCGTTTGTACTATGATAAGCCGTGGAGGTCAGAGGCCTAGAGCTCACTCAGAATTGGAAGGTAGCACAGAGGGAACATTTGAAGAAGATGGAGGTCGGAGATTACGGGGGAAAATTACTTCATAAATCAGGGCAAGGTGAATCAATGGAATAAATTGTTAATTTATAGTTCTTTTCAGTATAGGTGTACACTGCTTTTCTGTTTCTTTGTAAGAGAATGGAAAATGCTGGCAGGTACTTGGGATCCAGCACAAGAATTTAGTATGCATGGCTTACGGCTCTGAACTGTCAGAGGAGAAACTACCAACTCAGAGGAAAAAAGCTAGCACAGTGTTCTGATGTCTTTCACAAAACAGTGTCAGTGTGAATTTGAAAATATGATCTGTATACTCCGTAGCAAAACAGAATGAAAATAAAAATGAATTTTGGGTTGGGGAGGTGGTTCAGTGGTTAAGCGCACTTGCTGCTCTAGCACCGACAAGGTGCTTCAACACCAGTTCCTGGACATCCAGGGCTCTCTTCTGGCCTCCACAGGTACCAGTCATGCACACAATGACCTTATATTCTTGTAGGCAAAACACCCATACACAGTAAATAAAAGGAAATATATTTTTAACTATCGAAATATAAAATAGAAAAACATTTTCATTAATAGACGAAATTGTACAGTATAGATAAGTAGTTGTAAAAGGGTGGTCATGTTGCTTCCCAATGGCAGAGATGTAGATTATTTTCATATTTAGATAAGGACAACCATACCATTAGCATCTACAATAGGTATGATCGTGTTCCTGTGGAGGTATGACTAGAAGCCAATTTATATGTTGTATAAAGAGACTAAAGGGAGCTTGTATGATGGTGGTAGGTTGCCATGGTATGACAAAGACATGAAAATGAAATATTGTCTTAGAGAATTCTCAGAGTCTTTAGATTCTTCCTTTGTGTGGTGAATGAAGAAGGGAAAATCACTAAGAACTTTCTAGAGGTTGTGCTCTGCCTGACGTGCTCCGTAAATGCCATTGAAATTCTCACATTGATCTCCTGAGTGACTGGGTAATGGTTCCCTTAATATAGAAGAAAAAATTAGAGCTCAGAGACTAACAAACTCCAATTGGCTCATGTGCTTACTAAACAGTGGATGTAGGATTTGAAACTCTACCTTCCTGGTTCAAAAATATATATTCCTTCAACATTGACTTAGATGTGAACAAAAGAAAAATATGCACATTATTCACATGCAACATTCGACCTGTTTTCATTGTTCTGAACTTTTGCATTAAATAACAAAAATACCAATCTTGAGGATTTCCCTCAAACAACTTTCAGTATTTCTTCTGTACACACCTTTATCTGTTCATCCGTGAGGGCAGAATGTTGAAATAGGAGTGGCGGGGCTGCGTCCCCGGCACCCGGCCGCCCGCATGGCTAGCTTATGCCCGAAATAATTACACAGAAACTGTATTCTTTCAAACACTGCCTGGCCCGGCTAGTTCCAGCTTCTTATTGGCTAGCTCTTACATATTATTCTAACCCATTTCTAATATTCTGTGTAGCCCACGAGCTGGCTTACCAGGGAGGATCTTAACCTGCATCTGTCTGGAGCGGGAGCATCATGGCGACTCCTCCACTAACCTTCTTTCTCCCAGAATTCTCTTCTGTATACTCCGCCTACCTAATTTTCTATCCAATAAAATGGGCCAAGGCAGTTTCTTTATTAATAAGAAACCACTCCCACATCAGCAGAATTCTGCTGCTAATCTCATATTAAATAATTTGTGAAGGAAGAACAAGATACAAGAAATGGGAATGTGACTAAAGAAATGGGTGAGACGTGGGCATGAGTGTAGGAAAGCATCCCTAGAAATTCTGTACCCATGCCAAAATGGGTGGGACACGGACATGAGGGTAAGAGAGTGTCCCTAGAGCTTCTGTACCTATACCAAATGGCCATATTAGCCTTTTACCTCCTAACAACTAAAAACAAAGAGAAAACTCCTAATCAACAAGAGCTAAGGCTATGGAGCACTTCCACTGAGCCACACCCTCCTCTCTATCTTTTACAAGAAGCATTTGATTTGCTTATTACAATCCAGTGCAGAGAGTACTATAAGTAACCTCATCTCACACATGAAAAGAACTAAAATTATGAAGTTAACGTGGTTTTCCAGAGTCAAATAGGAAGGTCTCAATCCAGGATTCAAACCTGGGCACCAAGGCACTCTTCCACATGACAAATATCACATTACTGACTGTCCATGGTAGGAGTGGGTTTTTCTCTAAAAGATTACAATTCTGCTTGGCTTTTTCTGACAGTGATGACCAGATTCTTTCTTTCTTCACTAGCTTAGCTTGATGCTTTCTAAATTTACAAACTTTGGTTCCAAAACTGACCCATCTGGTACTTGCGTGGAAAATCGTGCGTGCACAAGCACGTGTGTGTGTGTGTGTGTGTGTGTGGTTTTTGAAAAGTGAATTCCTTATGGGTCAGCAATATGGCTAAATTAATAAAGGCACTTGCCGCTAAACCTGACCTGAGTTTGATATTTTATGTGGTGGAGGGAGAGAAGCAAAACTTGCAAGTTGTCCTCTGAGACCTCCACACACACATGGTGGCATACACATGCTACCACATACACACTCACACAAAAAAGTAAAATAAATAAAAAAGTCTGAATTCCCCTCCTTTGATTGTTGGATGTATCAAAATAAATTGGACATTGGACTTGAAAAGATAAATTCTTTATTGTTCAGTGTAATATAAAATTAATTGCACTATAATATATCTTCCAGTCACAATATATTAAAAGGGTTCTTCTATAGCTGATTATATTTGTGTATGTGTACATTTTATACATGTATATTGGAGAACACATGTATGCATGTTCATGAATATGGAGACCAAAAGTCAACACTGGGTATCCAACTCAATTCCTTTCCACATATTATTTTTAGAAGGGTCTCTTAAAGAGTCTAGAGTTCATCAGCTTGGCTATACTGGCTAGACAACAAGCCCCAGGACTCCCCTGTCTCTGCCCCCCAACTAAAATTATAGGCATCCTTTTTTTTTTATAATGAGGGCACTGGCTTTCAAACCAGATCCTCAAGTTTGCCCAACAAGCACTTCGCAGACTATGGCATTTCTCCTACCCTATCTTATATGAAAAATGGCTAAGTAGTAGGAAACACCAGTGTTTGCTTTTTCCTAAGGTTGCAAAGTTTTGGCATTTTATATTACTAAGGAAGAAATCGAATAAGTAAAGATATTTTTTTCATAAATGAAGATTTAGCAGATGTACACCAAAAAAGAAAGTATTACTCAAGATTCTTATCTAAAAGTACAGAGATGGCTCAGTTGGTAGGGTACCATCTGAGAAAGCAGGACAATGTGAGCTCAGACTTCCAGATTCCACACATGTTGGTCATACCTATAACCAGTCTTGAGTTGAGGCAGAAACTGATGGATCCATTAAGTTCATTG
Organism: Alexandromys fortis; assembly: GCF_014885135.2. NCBI lineage: Eukaryota > Metazoa > Chordata > Mammalia > Rodentia > Cricetidae > Alexandromys > Alexandromys fortis. The sequence goes on along the minus strand of NW_026067976.1, from coordinate 3,784,678 downwards.
ACTACCCAATTTAGCTTGGGGTTCAATGTCTCTAAAAATAACGGTAGAAGAATTAAGGAAGGAAGCCATTGGGCTCCCACATGCATATACACACATAAGCATTCACACATATGCCCATGAACATATGCACATACCATAAATATGCGTCACACACAAGATACCCCATACAGACACATACATACATGCACACATACACAAAAATTTAACTGTTGGCCAGTATTTGCTTCTCTAAATGGCAAAACTTGAATTTTTCCATCCTTTGAATTTTTATTAAACAATTATTAGTTGACCTTTGCTTGTATCTGTATAGAAAATCCAATTTTAAAACACCTCCATTTCTTGTCAAGTGGAAAAACATTATACCTAACAAGATTCAGAGAAGTGCATAAAAGCCAAAAAGAAATAAGTGTTAACTATGTATATTTCTCTATCAAATACTTTAGACGGTCTTACACTTAATGACATTAAGCTAACTTCAAACTCATCAGCTTTCTGCCTCCATCTCCCAAGTGCTGCAACCACAGACATACACTATGCACTATGACAGGGTGTCCCTTGGTTTATAGAAGGAAATGACACCAGGAAGTTTGTTAACTTGCTTTAGATCACATCACAAAAAAGTGAAAGAACCAGGCTTTGGTTCCAGAACATAAGACTCCTCTCTCTACTGCACAGAGCACATTAGCTGAGTTGTTGATCACCTCCAGCCGGAAGGCAGAAGTTTAATAAATACCCAATGGAATAGGGAAGAGAAAAAGCAACTCAGCCATGATCTTTCAGGATTAAAGTTCCAGAAACACTATATGTGGGCTTAAGTCTAAGATGGAAAGTAAATCTCACTTCCAAATTCTCAGTGGAAGGTATGCCCAAGGGGGTGTTGACATCAATATTAGTTGGATTTGTGCTGGCATGTGCATGTGGTTCACTCAAAGCATTTTAAAAAGGTGAACTAAAATCGTGTGCTATTCTGGCTTTATTTTTCTTCCTTTAAAATGCAAAAATTAATCAGGTATGGGTTTTATGGGCAGGATTTAACATCAGTCAAAAGTCTATCAAATTATAACAAGTATTCCTCACGCAGAGTCAACAGGCAGGGGTGCTGAGCAGGCAGTTTGGGCTGACATTTTTATCGTACTGTGGATCTGCAGAAACTGGCCATACAGAAGGTCTGATGGGTCCATTCCAAGTCTGGATGATCGCTTCAAGCCCTAGGAGCTACACAGGGCAAACTAGTTCTTGAAAGAAGTGAAATCAGAAAAGCCAGTGACCGTAGTAAGAGGCTGCTTGTTATAGATGATTATCTATTAACCTACATTTCTTAATTATACATTATATTTTTTAATGAGCTGTACAAACAGAATACCTTAATCAAGAGCAGAAATATAGATATAACAAAATTGGCCTTAAATTTGTATCAATAGAACAAAATCCATACCAATGCAAATTTCTTTAACATAACCCCTTTTAAATGTAAGCAAACATTTATAACAATATTTGGGGAATTTGGGCATAGTTCTTTCCAGACTGCTTCCTGCTTTTTGTTGGGCAAAGTATTTTTTGGGGTGTTCACGGCGACCTTTCAGGGGCTCTTGGGCCATCAAACCACATTAGTCTGAAAGAATTCCACAGGTTTTCATCCCCTGTGGAGACAAAAGAAGACCCTCTTTTCCAAAGAAACATGTCCTTTAGACTAATGAAATGCCTCTCTGAACTTAGCTCCTTCACAGTCAAAAAATTCAAAGAAAACACAATTATATATATATATTTATATATATATAAAATCCAGACTCTCTGTGTATTTTCCATCTTTATGTGGCTTATTTTTCATTGTTCCTTTACTCTATGACTGTCTGTACTCTGTCTCTTTAAATATTTTGTTTTATTTTTTTAATGATTTACTTCTTTTTATAACTCTCTATGTTCTTTTTCTTCTCTCTCCAAAGCCTGCCTACATTTATCCAACACGGTGACCCATTTAGAGGTCTTTTTCTTATCTGAATCTGTCTTTATTGTGTATCTGTAATTTTTTTTTTTTTTTTGGTTTTTCGAGACAGGGCTTCTCTGTGGTTTTGGAGCCTGTCCTGGAACTAGCTCTTGTAGACCAGGCTGGTCTCAAACTCACAGAGATCCGCCTGCCTCTGCCTCCCAAGTGCTAGGATTAAAGGCGTGCGCCACCACCGCCCGGCTGTAATTATTTTCTGACCAGAAGTGTCCTTTTTATTTTTTTTAATGCTAAGCAGGCATGGCTAGGGCCATCACAGCCCTGCCTGCTTGGTCCGCCCAGTTCAACATGGCAGAGGCATGTTCACCACCTCTGCTAGCCATGCACCCCACCCCAGTTTCAAGTATGCAGTGGGTCTATGTCGCCCCATAAAGCAGATTGTAACATGCTGCTCACAAACCCCATTCAAGTGCTTAGCCTCTTCAAAGAGCCAGTGTTTGTGCTGGCAGCATGAACCAGGCAGCTACTATTTCAAATCTTCACAGCATTTTTCTTTTGCTACTACTGCTGAATCAGGAAGACTGTTCTTAAAGGAGCCATGCCTCTGTTTGCTTCTAGCAAACAGAGCAAGAAGCTGCATTAAACTCTGGTTTTTGGTGTGTGTGTGTGTGTGTGTGTGTGTCTAGAATTTCCCTTTAAGATCTCTCAGGCTTTTTAAGTGGATTTAGTCAGCCCACATTAGCACGCCAATCTGAAGTAGGAAGTCGCTTGGTTTGTTCCAGGCGGCAAGGCTTTGTACCGCATCTCTCTCTAGGCTACATGGCTTCTCCTGACTCCACCTTCATTCTCCCAGCATTCAGTTTAGTTTTCCCCACCTAGCTCTATTCTGCCCTACCACAGGCCCAAAGCAGATTCTTTATTAACCAATGGTATTCACAGCATACAGAGGGGCTCCCACATCAAGTGACACACGTTACTAGAGACAAATTCATCTGTGTGCAAACAAGTAGTCCTCTACACTGATTCTTGCCTTTGTCTTCCTCAACCAGCTAGGACTTTCACACTTGCTGTAATTGTATTTGTCAGAGAGCAAAACGAAATCTGCTTTTGGACCCTACCCAATGAAAAAGTTTCATTCCAAAACAACCTTGAAAATTATGATTGCACAGTGACATCCTGAAAAAGACAGTCTCAAATGTGAGTTGAAGACAGTGCCAAGGAGTGAGAGTTGCATTAAATTTTCAAATTGACATGAACTTTTTCTTCTTTTCTTTTCTTTTTTTTTTCTTTTTCTTTCTTTCTTTTTTTAAGCAAAACTTGCCTTTTGCTGGAGGGGAGGCAATCACAAGATCTGGGCCACACAATCACTAGGCTGATTGTTTACATATTTTTTTGACTAGTTTGGAACAATGGTAGTAGAGAGTGTTTTGAGTTCTGTTTACCACAAGGAACAAAAAATCAAAATAAATACTCAATTGGCTTCATAATGAAGCAAATATTTTCTGCATTATGCAGTAATGAAAGTCCGTGCACACTGTAAATAAAGTTTGCTCAAGGGCTTTGTGAGAAAAAAAAAAAGCCAAACGTGAAATGACAGCCAGAATTCTACTACAGAGAAAAGAGAGCTTGGAAATTAGTCACAATCCCCAAGGCCGAGTGTTGCAGAATGTTTGCTTTGGTGCCTTTTATTCTGTAGAAAGTGTAAAGGGCTGGTAGGATTGGCTTCGTGCCCTCGGTGACATTACTCATTGAGACAATGGGGGAAAATGAGCGCCATACCTATGGGGAGGTGGGGAAGGGAAAGACGCCACAGACTTCTGTGGGAGAGCTGAGAATCATCAAAAGAAAAAAAAAAACAGCAATGACGCGCTGTCCTAGGACTTCAGCTGGGCTCTTCTGGTCACCTGAGGTAGAACAAAATCCTGGTGGAGGCTGAAAAGGACCCTGGAAGGACTTGACCTCAGACAGACCTCTGGAAATCCTCACAAATGCCTAAGGTTGCTCCTTCCTCCTTGCAATAAGAGGCCTGGCTCTTCAACCTCTCCCCTATGTGAATGCTCCCAAGGGGGTGCTGGCAGGAGGTCTGTGGTGAAAGGAGCTTGAACTATGCTGTATGGAAAGGCGCAAGTGCTGAGAACTCGTGCTTGGGGCATGTGAGAAGGCCCATTTGGTTTGTCTGAAAACTTTCAGTCAAAAGCTTTGAAAGCCCTGGAAACATTTTCAGGACACTATCAAAACAAAAGATTTGCCTCCTCTCCCCAACCAGAAAAAAAAAAAAAAAAGGAGAAAACATAAAACAATTAATAAACAAAACGCTAGGCCTCAATAATGAATCCTTTTGTTAATGTCTGAATCCCCAGTTAAGAATCCCTCCAGGGGTTTTGTTCTTTTGTGTTGCTTTTGCTGAGCTACTCAGGAAAAATGTCAAGGAGCCTCAGAGAGAGAAGCTTGGCATGGAAAACTGAGGGTCGGCTGCCAGTGAGCCAACGTGGGAAGGACACAGGACGCTGGATGAGCTAGTCATCCACTCGGTGTCAAGGGAAAAGGATTGCTATTGTAGTCAGAGACCAAGAACCTTGAGAACTACAATGAGATCAGAGCCAAGGGTCCCCGCTGCCAGGAACGGAGAGGAAAGAATTACAAAGGTCATGACCTACCTTTCAAATCTTTCACTTTCAAGCACTTTCTAAACATTCAGTTAGAAAAAATCACATTTTAAACAACAGCACATTTTAAAGCAGACCTTAAAATTCATCATTGTAAATTAAAATAGTGGCCTGAAAAGTAAAGGCTGTGAAGAGTTAGTTATACGTAGTATGATCATTCTGGATGGTTTCTAGCAGACTCTGAATACCACACCAAGGAAATAATCTTATTGTCCGCTAAGGTCTGTACAGGACATTTGCTCGGTTCTTATCTCTGTGGGTCCCCAAATGATTCAGCCTCTTCTGAGACACTGCCTTGGATGAGCATCTGTCTGCCCACACTGTTAGCATCTCGCCATCATGTGCTTCTGTGTGAAAGAAATGTATTTATAACATTGATACCTTTTTTGAAGTTTCAGGGATTACAAGTCTCTTAGTGGTGAGATTATTTCAATTATTGTTTGTATTAGGTGACACAAATTTTGATGTCAAATACATTTTTGGGGGAAATGTATCTATGAACATAACATACGGGAACTCTCTTTGTCCCCAAGAAGTATACCCATTAATGGAGAAATGTTATTCATTGCCAGAAAGAGGTGTAGCTACTCAAAAATATTATTTATATGTATTTTTATTTAATTTTCTTCATACAATGTATTTTGATTATATTCTTCCCCTCCTCCTCTTCCCAGACCCTCTCCAACTCCCTACCCATGAATCCCCATGTACTTTTAACCCTCACCTTACTCCTGTAGGTGCTGAAGAGACCTGACTGTGTGAAAGGGAGGAACTGAGGGCTTTAAGGAGGAACTCTGTGATAGTGTAACTCAACTCTTTGAACTCCATTGGAAATAGATACTAGAAACCACCTATGGATTAAATAACAAAAATTATCATGAAAACATTGTCAACCACTCAGTTACTTAATTTAAAGGAAGAATTGTGAATAGCTTCACTTGTATAATGATTTGTCTGCATGGTTAAAGCGAGTTATCTTTCAGTTTCTAGAATATATACTGAAATATGTACTAGAACAGATGGCAATATTGAGACTTAATTATTTCTGCTGCTTTTCTCTTAGAGGCAGAGAGTTTGACTTAATCAACTCATAAATAATTAGAAAAAAAATCAAAGTATCATTAATATTGCTTTACTGGTACAATTCACTTTGATAAATGGTATTATTAAATCTCATTTGTCAAACTTTGTAAAGGCTTGGGTCTAGAATATATAAAGTTCTCTTACGACAAATAATAAGAAAATTAACAACTCAGCATAAAATCGACAAAAGATCTAAACAGTCAGAAAATAGACATGTACCATAAGTTCACATGAGAGGATTTTCAGAATTAGTATGCACTTTCCAAACTGCGTGCTGAAATCACAGTGACATACTACTGTAACACACCTAGTAGTGTGACTGGCACTTTAATATCTGACAGTGCCAGCTGCTGGCAAGAGTGCAAGGAAGTTGGTGCCCTTACCCTGTGGTGAGAATGTAAAACGAGAAAGCCATTTGGAAAACAGCTTAGCAGTCGCTTATGTTAAACATACACTTACCATACAATCCAAAAATCTATTCTGAGATATTTATTCAGAGGGATGAAAATATATCTCCATGCAAATAGAGAGAGAGGAATGTTTATGGCTGCTCTATTCATAATTATCCCAAACTGGAAGCCTCCCAAATATCCACCAGCCATTAAATGAATAAGTAAATGTGTTCTGTCCACACAGTGGGTAGATATTTGGTAATCAAAGCAGAGAGATTAACAAAGGGACACAAAACCCCCCCCCCCCCCCCCCCCCCCCCCCCCCCCACACCACCCCCCCCCCCCCCCCCCCCGCCCAGAGTGATAGAGACATCCTGTATCACGGTTGCTCAGGGAGTTACTTGACTGCATCTGTTTGTCAAAACACAGAGACTTGTAAGTTGAAATGGGTGGATTTGAATTATTTAAATGATACCTCACTAAACCTAATATTTTTAAAAAGTATGATTTGGAGGAATAGAATGATAATATTGTTATTCAATAATTATAGCATTTGTTATATGATTTAGCAACAGTCAATAAAAAATGCCAGTTTCATTTTTAATTGAAATAGGTAATTAGCTTAAAGAAACTTATCTTTTTTATTCTAGAAAGATAGGCTCAAGTGTAGCACAATTAACAAAAACCCAGAGTCAGAAATTGGGCTTCAACTTGAAGGGCAGAAAGCAAAACAGCCAGTCACTGGCTCTTATACCTCTACCTCAGTCCAAAATAGTGATCCTGCCTCCAGGAATCCTCAGAATGAGACTGACTAAGAGCTGTCTCTTCCTGTTTTATAATCCTCTCTAGAGCTGGGATGAAAGGCTGCACCACGACTGCTTGGTTTCTATGGCAAACTAGTGTGTTTTACTACTTTACTGGGATTAAAGGTGTCACCATTGCCTGGTCTGTAAGGATGACCAGGGTAGTTGCTTTATCCTCTGATCTTCAGGCAAGCTTTACTTATTAAAATACAAATGAAATATTACTATATGTATTAAATATATTCGTACATGCATCCAACAGTGCCTAGGAACACGTGATCTTTCTGTCACTGTGTCAAAATAATCTATCAAAAAGCAGAAAAGGTTTGCTTTGGCCACAGTTTTGAAGGCTTTGGTTCATGGTTGATTGATCCCAGTGTGTGGGCATATGGTAACGGAGTACATCATAGCAGTAGCACTTGGTGGGGGCGGGGTGTTCATGCCAGCCAGTTTCAGAGCTGTGTCCTGTTGACCTAAACTTCTCTACCTCCTAAGGGTTCCATTTGCCAGTAGAGCCATAAGCTGAAAGTAAACTTTCAATACATGGATCTTTGGGGAACACCAAACTTACCAAATTCTTCATTCTTACTAGATGTCCTTAAAAGCGATTAACATAAAAATATGGAGTTGGGAAACTGGAAGAAAAACAATATGGTTGAAAATTGTCATCAAGCATGATGCCCGTCTTCCTCAGTACAGCTAGACTCAGAATATCCTTATGTAGATCAAATATCCGCTTCTCATGGATGAAGAGATGGTTCATGGATTAAGACCATTTTCTATGCTTCCGGAGGACACAGGTCCAGTTCCCAGTGCCTATGTTTGTTCTCAGCACCTATGTAGAATGGCTTATAACTTCTTCTAAGTCCAGCTGTGGGGAATCTGCACATACCCACAGGCAGACACAACACATATTTTAAAAATAACAAAAACAATTTTTAAAAAAATATTCTATTAAAAAATAGACATTTTTGTTTGTTTTTTTTATATACATAAAGCTAGAAAAGACAAACACCTTGGTGTGAGTTTGTGGGGCTTTAATTCAAGGAGCCTTCTTTGAGGCTGCTATTTGGAATTGGTCTTTTATCTAGTATCCTGTGATTTTTTTTTTGACCCTAGATTTTTTATTTAGGAAAAGTTCAGATACTTTGGGAAATCCCAAGAAATGTGATTTAGAAAGTGGTTCTGGGGTTGCTGGTTAAATGTTGCTGTTCATGCCTGAGAATCTGAGTTTGATCTCTCATATAAAAAGTCCATATAAAAAATGATGTTTAGCAATGGAAGCCTATAACCCCAGCGCTGGAGAGGCAGAGTCAGGAGGATTCCTGGGACCACTGGTCAGGCAGTATAGCTGTCATGACTAATTCCCGCTTCAGTGAAAAACTCAGGATCATAAGACAAGGTGGAAAGTTATTGAGGAAGATGCTGAGTTGACTTGTGCCTCGACATACCCATTCTCACATGCACACACATGCACATAATCGCGCACACACGCATAAACATATATCAAAACACACGCAGAGCAGAGTAGAGAGGGGAGGTCATCAGAACATGTAAATGTATCTCCATTCTCCTGAAATTCAGATTGAGGAGGGAAGTTTCTTCCCCGAAAGCCATCATTTTAGCATGGATGCATGAAAGGCGTGAGGTACCCTCCAGTCTACCTCGACGTGAAGAACTCACTGATGCACTGATCCCCATGGTGTGTCGCCATATACAGTAGGTCTTCGCTCATCATCCTCATCACTTAGCCCAACATCAGTCTGAAGTTGATTTAACAGCCACAACTCCACCTACTTTGTGTCTGTAACATGGGGTATAAAGCCTATGTGTCTGCATGGGGCTATTTATTTGCACCCTTATTCTGGTCACAAATAAAGTTTCACTCAAAGCACTGCTTGGCAGCTTTCAGGAAAACTGTTGCCACTTTTTTTTTAATACTCACTTAATTGTGGGACTCAAAAGGCTCTTGTGTGAAAACATTTATCTGGCTACTCCAGAAATGAAATTTAAAATGTTAGCTCCTTGTGTTATTAATTAGTGCTATTGAAGTTTGTCAGTTTACTTTGATTCTTCTGGAAGTCTAAAAGGGATGGAGTCCAAAGCCTTAATGCAAACGTCTCAAGCATGCCTCGGGAATGCCCGATTACCTCTTTCAGCTTCTCTCCTGACAAGATAGCCTTGTATTCGATGCTATCTGTGCAGGGGTTCTAGTGAGCAGAGTTGGAATCTTGCCTGACTTCCCGTTTCTTCTGGCTCTCACTTTCTTGACCCATCTGCACTGGTCTCTTTCTTTGTGATAAGAGAACCAGGACTAATGAAATCTGAGGTTTCATTGTAGCCTATAAAATAATTATAGGAAATGAGATTAATGATGAGCAAATACAAATGATTGCAGGCATGTACCAAAGCAACCGCCGTTACCCGAAGCGATATTGAAGGGCATCTTAGGCCTCAGAAACAATGTGTTCTCTTACTGCTTTAACTATCAAGGGAAAATGAAGTTGGATTTTGTGTTTCACCTGTTTTATTAATGCACCACTTTCCCTGTTCCACCCGATTCATGGGGTTGAGTGGGTGTGAATATTATCTACATGCCTAATTACTCGCGAGTTTTATTACATCACTTCCTGTGGATCTCCTAAATTTATGTTTATTGAAAACTGCATAATCCATCAAGCTAAATTTGCTATTCATTGCGAAGTGAGCTTCAGGTATGAGAGGCTTAATATGGAACCTGATAGCCCCCTACTTATTAACATTATGATTTCTCTCAGTGCTTTATGGCTTGCTTATAAATACATTTTTTGTTCAAACAGAATAGTGCATTCATAGTCACGATTGTATACAGGTACACGTTGTTCGCCTTTCTCAAACATTTGGAAGAAATACAAACAAAACCCATATGTTTTAAATATTCCACAGAATACCTTTTCCCCATGTGCTCATATGCTACAAATGTTTTTACGCTGGTACCATTCCAAAGTAGTACCACTTACACCCTTATTTTGTGATACATATTCCTAAATATATTCATAAATGCATTTCACTTATGTATATTTTTTACAACTAGCATTCACATCCTAATATCTCCCCTCTCTCCCTCTTTTCCTCCCTCTCTCTTTCCCTCCCCCTCCCTCCTTTCATCCCTTGCTTCCTCTTCTTTCTTCTTTCCTTTCTTCTTTATGGTCTCATCCACAGAGGTCTCAAAGTTTCCAAAATTTTTCATAAGATACTAGGGAGCCTTGAATGGCATCTTTGCCACTCCCCTCTCTCAGAATGAGGTAGGTGTTCTGTGTCTGACTGTGAGACTGTGATGAGACTGTGGACTCTAAGCAGCGATTTTTAAAATCATATATGGCATAGACCTCATCTAACGGTAGCTGCCAGTTCTCTTCCTAGAAAACCAATGTGTATGTTTGTTGACAAATCTACAAAATTTCAGGAACTAACAGTCCCCCAACGCCAGCATTTTGGAAATGGTTCAGAGATCTATGGTTAAAGCCCCTGATTAAAAATTAAATAAAGAAACTCAAATGTGTGCTAGGCAATTCATTGTGTCTTGGATCCTTCATAATCTGAAATCCTTATCTCTAACGAAAAGCCCTCCTATTTCAACTTGTTCTCTTCATTGAGGTCATAAAGAACAGTTAGTCACCATTACCTTTCATATCCTTGAAGGCCACTTAAGCCCCACCTTGGATGTGTCCTCACCAAGATAAATAATCCAGGCTAAGTAACTCCAGTTTGGCTATACCTTTTCTCAGAGGTCCCATTATTCAATCCTTAATCATCTTCGTTGACTTCCTCTGAACAGCCTTCAAGTTTTCCGTACTCCTCTGAGGCTAGAGATGCTGTAATTATTCCTCAGGCTCCAGGAAAGTTCTACACGTGTGCTGTTGGGGCTTATCAAACCTCGTACAGCCCCACAGCCTGGGCATGGCCCTCACATACCCTCCTTCTCTGGTAGACAGCCCAATTCATTGTTGCGCATTTCAATAGTGCACTCTGACTGCTCAGGCTACTAGACTTTCCATCTTCCTCCATGAAATCCTTTAACCAGGCCACCAAGGTCATGAGCTGCACTACCTAAGAGATAATTTCAAGGGCACTGTTTGCAGGCTGAGCAAGAGTAAATGGATTCATTTATGATAAACATCTACAAAAAGCCACAACTGCTTGCACTCCTTCCTTTCCTTGTTCAGTGAATACATTTTTATTTCATTTCCTGTTTAAGTTAGAAAAAAATTAAAATAAATGTTCATTAAATGCTAATTTTCAAACCTATATCCTTTTATCTCTCTGGAAACTGAGGCTATGTCTTTTTTTCATTGGGATTTCCCCCCAAAGGCTACCAGCTTCAGAGTAAGTAGACTGAAGTCTTCTATATCCTGGCACTGTCATGAGCCTCTGCCAGATGTCTCTGCATCACCACATTCACCATTACCTGAAATTATCTGCTCCTTTTTTGTTTGATTTTTGTCCCATACCATTTTCCCAGAGTGCAGTATAAACCAGCACAAAATCAGACATTCTATCTGGCTGCCCCATCTGCTCTTGTAGCATCTAAAATAGCCCTTGGAAAATATACATATTTTTCATTTCAAAAGAAACTCTTCCTCCTCCTCCTCCTCCTCCTCCTCTTCCTCTTCCTCCTCCTCCTCTTCCTCTTCCTCTTCCTCCTATTACAATTTTGGTGCCCCATAATTCAAAAATTTTAAGTTTCATGGCCTTAGGAAAATACTTTAATTTGTATGTACTTTATTTACATTGTTAGTTAGTAGACATCAGAATTTTGTGGGCTTTTAAATTACTCAGCTAATATGGAATTGAGTTACAAGCATGGAAAATGATTTTGAAAGTAAGAGGGAATCCTGGCATATCAGTTAATATAAAAATGAAATAACAGAAAAAATCATAGGCACATTAAGCATATACGAAAACAACCAATTATATACAAAGAATAGAAGAACTTCTACATGGAATAGCTTCACCTCTGGAACATCTGTCCATGTGCTCAGGAAGCCAGGATGAATTCTGAACAGTTCTTCAGACAGAAGCACAGGAAACCAAAGAACAAAGTTGGGAAAAGGCACTGCGCCTCCCCTTTCCCCCAGGATATAAAAAGAATTCCTACTTGCAATTTTCTTTATGCACATTGTGTTTCAATTTTTAAAAGTTTTTTCTTTCTTTTGAGAATTCCTCAGCTTGCTTACGCTCTGTCTTAGCTCATGCACAATCACCAGTAGGCATAGCTGACATCCACTCTCCTCCGGGGACGGAAGAGAGGATATGCCTGTGTCTCCACAGTCAGTGCGATTCCATGGAAGAGCCTGGGGTCAGCTCTTGGCTCCTGGAGGTCTAAATCACTAGGCCTGTGCACTGCTGCCTTTATGTCTTTGAAGAGAAAGCCTTTCCATGCGCATCCTCCCCTTCTCTGCTGCTGTGGAAGGTACCCGTGGGAGCCCCAGGATTCTAAGGAAGAAAAGTGGGGTTTAAAAGCTTTTGGAAAACTATGTTTGCTGAAATCAATAGTTTGAAAAGGGTTTTGAGTGTGTTCATAGAAATAAATAATTTTTTTTTATGGTGGTGACTTAGTTGCATAAATTCCAACACTAACAAACACTCACAGAAAGAGAGAGAGAGTTAGTTTAACCAGACAAATACATCCATCACATCCTTACTAAGTGAGATACACGAGATATGTTCTCAGATTTTGTTTCTCTTGGTTTTCCTGCTGGTTGTAGCACACTACATGATTTTCTAACTTATTAGTGGTTCACCACTCAGGCTAGAAAGGTGACTTACTCTCCCCACAGAGGCGTGAGTATAGGGTGCGAGCACTTGGTTCAGGCTAGCTTCCCCTTGACTGACTTAATTCACAAGATTTCCAGTGCATTCTTTAGCGAAAACAGCTTAATCAAGGCTAATATATGCCGAGTAGGAGCGGGGCGGAAGAAAGCCACTGAGGAGGAGCTCTGTCGGGTGGCAACGAGAAATCGGAGCGGCTTACAAAAGCACTGTTTCCTCATGGGTGAGTTTTTCAGGCCAGAGCAATAAAGTCTTGGAACTAGAAAGGACTTGAGCAGCCCTTTGCTTTTATGACAAAACTATTTCCCTGCACGTTCTGAGTGCACAGTCTTGTTCCTCTTCCGGCAGCATTGTAATCTGCTGTCTTTGCCGCTTTGGGCGGATAGATTTTAAACTGCCGGAGCCTTTAAAAGATAAAGTTGCATGTTTTTCTAAAAGTTTTCATGATTACTGAATTGTGGAGGACACCCTCTTATTATAATTCACACATCTGTTTGAGACAATAGTGCTGTGTTCTCAGACTGTCCAATACTTTAAACTTTCATCAAATATCAACTTGAAGACATAGTATCAGCTGTCAAGCAGGCCATGCTGGAGTGAAATATAGAATGTTTTCTATGTTAAAATGATATTAGCCAAGAATTAATGCACCATAAACAAAGTGTCCTTTGTATTTCATTGGTCCTTACTGATAATTTATTAGGCGTATATGATATGCCACTTTGAACCCTACTTTAGCTACTTTACGACCTTGCCGTTTTTATTTCAAGCACACTGCTGAACTGAGGACTGAGTCTCACTCGTTATTGTAATCATAAGCACTGACTGACCTTCCAACAGGGCTGTTTAGGGTGCTTGGGTTTCTGGGGTATTCAGGAGATGCTAAGTTCCTGCTTTTAGGGAGTTTACACACGAGCGTCTACAAATTAGCACATGGTTACTTAATCGAGTTAGTTAACTAAACCTATCAGTCTTGATCAGATTCTATGGAAAAATATTGAACTCTGTCAAGTTTATTTAAAAAAAATAAGTCCCCGATTCTCTTAAAGGGAAAGGCCCACAACATGCATTTGGAACGTTATTTAAAAATGATAGCTCACTAGCCCGTATTGCTGCGAGTTTGGGACAGCAATCCCTAAGCCTGGTTTCTCCCATTTGAATTTAACAACTGAAGAAAAAGGGAGGGAAGAAAAGGATAAAAGAAACATGGGTGGAAGTCTGGCTGTGAAGAAGGACCGTGTCCTCAGAATGAAGAAATGAGCAGGTGAAGTGAGCATTGAATCAAGATTCCCGAGCAGATTATCCAGACATGAGCCGGCATGCTAAGGAGGAAGGCTACCGTCCTCCCGGCGGAGACGGTGGGATCTAGCACACGCAGGGGAAGCAAGCGCCGGCCTTCTCAGTCCAGAACTGCATTGTTTGGATGCTCTGACTCAAGTCTGAAGCATGACATTTCATGATCAGTTAAGCCGCTGAGCCACCACACCCTACTCTTGGCAAAAATATAGATCATATTATATTACGAGGGAGAGCACAATGGAAAGTTTTCTTCAAATAATAAATAAACACTGTATCTTATTTATAAATCTTGTCAAGATTCTTCAAGGACTTGCCCAGCTCCCTGACGAAAGCTCTGTTTGTTTGCCGTGGAAGATGCTGCAGGCAGAGGAGCTGTCTGAACATCTCACCCGCTCTCGGGTTCGGCTTCCTCAGCCGGAATCCACTGCGCAGTTCTTTTAGTGGTAAAAGTAAATGCAGGTTTATGGTTGGAGAGAGGCCAGGGCACGGTGAAGCGAGGCAGGCAGTTGTAGCGAATTCTTTACGGCAGGTGCTGTGATGCCTGTGTTGTATTCCGACTTAACAGGGCGAAAACAAAATCTGAGGCAGAGTGATTCCAATTCCCAAGTTTTACTAGGTCTGCGAGCAAGCTTTACATTGGGGTGCTGAGGAGTCACCCCCACCACCACCCAGGCTTCTTCTCATGGCTTTCATAAGTTACAAAAGTTCTCCCTTGAGTAGACCTTTGAAGGTTCTGCATGACAACACTCTTCATATCCACAGAGCAGAAATTTCTCCTGTAAACAAAATCCCATTCAATTGCTAAGAAATGTATCACTAAAGTGTGTCCATTTCAGTATCGAATTTTATTTTATTATATATCATATTTTAAAATATCTTTTAATTATGGAATTGCTAATAATACACCATGGAAATCTTTTTCTCTTTAATGAGCAAATTAAATAACTAGACCATGGTAGTTGCTTTTGATTTGTTAATTATTGACTTACAATAGAATTTGCTTATTTTTAGACAACATGTACTTTCATTTTCTTTAACAAATAAATTTTGCACATCTTTATTACAGACAGCATATTTTTTTAAAAAAAAGTGACTTTGCAAGAAGCTAAATTGAACCAATCAGCACGTAGTTTACCTCACATTTGTCACCACACCCCTTCTGCAACTACTGACAGATAAATACTAATGTTTATCTCTATTATTGTATATATATATTACATAGTAATAATGTACATATATTATTGTTCACAGTAAGGTAAAGTTAGATGAACTGACTTTACATTTTAATTTATTCTGTCCAACTTCTTTCATTACAAACCTCGTATCCCAGAATAAAATTTTAAAAGAGAACGGAACTGCATTCATTTGTGAAGCAGTGTGTTATCTGACCTGTTTGTTGGAGACCTCATCTGTGAAAATAACAAAGAAGTGGACCATGGCACGAAGTCACAAGCATGGTCTTTGAGAAGTAAGGGAAAAGGGAGCCGACATTTTTACCTCGTTGGGTAACAGGTGGAAGGTATTTAGAAACATTTGTATAGATGTATGTAGATGGGATATGTATGTTCCTTTATATGAAGTCTACATGTAAAGTGTGCCTAACATGAGCACACCCATTACGTATGTATGTGTTCACATCTGTTGAGTGCTGGCTGTTTGCTAAGCCCGCTGGTAGATTCCCTCAAGCACACAAATAGATACAATGCAAATAGACTGCCGCTGGAAACCATGATCAGCTTAAGTCCTATGCAAGAAAGCAGACTGAGAGATGAAGAAGGACCTCCTGGAGACTGAGTATAGAGACCCAGAGAGCAGCCTCAGACAGCCCTGGAGAGTACTGAGGCCCATGTGCACACGTGAAACAGTATGGGGGAGCATATCCTCAGCTCTTGCCACCTACCCTCTGCCTTTAGGATGAGACAACTATGAACTGATAAAACTGGAGATTTTTTTCAACTGCAAGAAACCCAGTATTAGGCAAAGTCATGTGTTCATCCTCACAGCAAGGGTCAGCTCTTTCAGACTCGAGAATTTCAAGCTGGACATAACTTGTATGGACTTTATATAGGTAGATTTCCGTTATATTTTTCCTTCTTCTTTAAAAATACTTTAAGCATACATACCACGGAATTTCCCAGTGTAACCGTTTCAGGTGAACAGCTAAGCAACGCCGAATGCCTTCATGCTGTTGTGACGCTCATCATCTTCTGCCTTCAAACTTTCTCGCGCTCACCATCTTTAACTCAGAACCATTCATACTAATTTCTCCGTTTCTCCAATTCCTGGCACCACCCTCCCCTCTGTCTCTGTGAATCCTGTTGTTCTGGGTGTACTCAATAGGTGGATTACGCATGCCTCCATGGCTCATCTATGCTGTAGCAGAAGTCAGAACTTCCTTCCTTTTTCAGGCTGAGTAATATTTCATCATAGGTAACGTCCTGCTTCGTCGCGCATTTGTCCGTGGCCATCTGGGTGGCATCTGTCTCTGACTACTGTCCACAACACTGTGTTGTACATATATGTACAAACACTCGTTAGATTCTGCTTTCCTTTCTGTGAGGTGCATACCCAGAGATGGGGTCACTGAACCATTTCAGGATTCTTTCATGTGGGGGTAATGAAGCTATTGCTTTTAATTATTATTATTATTATTATTTTGGTTTTTCGAGACAGGGTTTCTCTGTGGCTTTGGAGCCCGTCCTGGAACTAGCTCTGTAGACCAGGCTGGTCTCGAACTCACAGAGATCCGCCTGCCTCTGCCTTCCGAGTGCTGGGATTAAAGGCGTGCGCCACCACTGCCCGGCTTGCTTTTAAATTTTTAACTTCAGAAGACATTGATTGGGTTCCAAGTGGGGACAGACAGGATGCACTGCCTTCAAAGACCCTACTTGAATGGCTGGGTATGGTGGTGCACACCTTTAATCTGAGCGCTCGGGAAGCAGAGGCAGGTGGATCTCTGTGAGTTTGAGAACAGCCTGGTTTACAAGAGCTAGTTTTAGGACAGTCACCAAAGCTGAACAGAGAAACCCTGTCTGGAAAAAAAAAAAAAAACAAACAGACAAAAACAAAACAAAAATATACCCACAAAGGTCCTACTTGAGTGTTCTATAATTCTATCTTTTGGCAGTAATAACGACAGTTAATACTCAGACTATCTTTTCCAGACCCCTAGAGACACACGTCAGGCTTGGCATCCCAATCTCTGTTCACTTCAGGACTGTGAGCAACCGGACAACTAGAACCCAACACAGACTCATTGCGATTTCACAACTCAGGTTATCTATGTGTCTATTCTGTCTTATATCACCTAACACAGGAGATGGGGGAAATTTACTCCAACTAAGTTAGAGACTGGATGAGTGAAAACTGTATAAAAGAAGCCAGGGTTCCATTGTATGTTATTTGGGTTCCACTAAGTATTGGTTGAACTGGATGATGAGGCCACAAGCCTGTCCATTTCAATGATATTGTTCCGAGGAAGGGACTCGTAAAGAATAATTGATTCGTATAAGGAAAAATACAAAGCTTGGAAAGTTAAACGAGTTATGACAGACAACAAAACTCAGCTTAGCCACCCCAAGAACAGTGCCACGGCACCAAGGATTCACTGTGTGATTGAACAGTCTCATTCCGTGGCCATCGAGCCCCGACTGTCTGTCAGAATTACGGTGCTTTGCTGTGGCTGTTGCTGCTGCTGCTGGCGGTCGTAGTGTTTCTAACTCGTCCTCTCCCAAATAAATGGGAAACATGATCACAGTGCAAAACTGGACAGCAATGGGACAGCAAGCCACACAACTCAGACAACGAAGGGTGAGAGAAGTGTTTGTAACTCGGGAGGGAGGGAAATGAAGCAGCTGAACCCAGCTACTGTTCTGAGCTTCCTAGGAAAGGAGAGAGAGAGAGACTCGCGGGGCTGTGCTTCTTGTTACTTAAAAAAAAAAATTCACTAACCTGGCAAAGATGTATGGTCTATGTTCAAATATTAACTTCTAAAAATTTGTCACAGGGATGTTTCGTTTTATTTAGCAGGATGAACAAAATCATCCTACATAATTTTATAAGACCTTAGGAGTACATACCTAGGTGGGTTTCTAAACTGGACATTAGCTATAGTTCTCATTCATAGACCATCTGAGGTTTCTGTGCAGAAAGCCAGGGTCTGGGGCTGACTTAGCTCTGCCTGCCTATTTCATTGTTTCTGCAGGCTCTCGCCACTCTTGTCTTTCAAGCGCATGTGCACCACACACTCATCTTTCTCTCGCTGAAGGCTGCAGGGGGAATTCCAGGTGCAGTGTGCTATTTGACAGTGTCAAGAATTGAAGGCTCTTTCCCCAGTGCAGCCTTGTGGTTCGAGAAGGCTGTTCCAGTCTTCACACCATCATCCTAGCCACAAAAGTAGGAAAGATCAGTCAGGGGATGACCCCTCCCTCTGGGCATTTTTTAGAGTGATGGTCACTTCCTCTGTTTCCATCATCTTGGTGAGATTTTTTTCTCACGGGCACACACATAGATGCAGAAAAAGTCTCTAGCTGGGATCCTACCAAAATTTTGCTACCAAAATGCAAAAAGAAAAGATATTGAGAGACAGTAAATGTTTTTATCACCAACGTCTTACTTAAAATTCCCTTGGAAATGCAGGTTGTGGTTTAAAAATAAAACTGATACAGGCAAACGTATATGGCAATGGTGGCAGAAAACACTTTCACGGGACCACTCTGAATCAGACAAATGCATTTCTGCCTTGGTCCAAGGAGTAGAAAGTAGAAACAAAGGGAGGGAAGGAAGGCACAAAGGGGAAGACACTGTGACCACACCAAGATAACCCCAGGCTGTAGAACCGTTTGCATGGTGATGCTCTTGCTTCTCCCTAAGGCAGACTATGAAAAAAAAAAAAAAAAAAAAAAAGCAGTCTCTGGCACAGAGTGGAATGCCACTCTTTATTCTGCATAGCCATGTTCCCACCAAGGAGTCTGTCTCTGAGAAAGGCCTTGTGTCACACAGCAAACATGCTGGCTGCTTCCCTTAAACACAAGAATCATCACGGGTGGCACCGGTATCCTGTCCAGCTGTTTCCCAAAAGCTCCTGCGACCAGCTGCCATCCTACAGTCTGAATGGGAACAATGTAGATCCTTCACCCCGGACTCAACTCTTCCCGTCACTGCTCACTTCTGTGCTGGGAAAACAGATTTGGGTTTTAGTGGGGAGGAAATGGACGTGCAGAAAAGACAAATCTCTGGAGCTCTTTACCTGGGTTTGTCTACCACACCCCATCTTTCCCCATAGGACACCTGCATCCATGGCAAAGGTTTTGCTGTTGTTGGCTCCTATCCAGTTCTCTGAGTTGTTGCCTTATTTTGCTTTCCTTTTTTGCCATACTTACAAGTTCCAGATTCCTTCACGAAAGTCTTTACAGAGAAGGACCACCATGATTTCAAGAAGGAAACAGACGCCAAGTCCTTTCTAAGAATTAATATACATATGTTAACTCAGCGTGAGAACAAAATCAGAAGTATAATGCTTGTGTTAATTAGCTTGCTTTATCTACTTTACAATGTACAATTATTATAGACCATTCTGTTGTATATTAAATACATCTAATTTCTGTCAAATTTAAAAAGCAAATAACTTAGAAAATATGCCACTCATATTGAATGAAGACTTTCCTTTTACCCTCTCATTATTTAAAAGGGCCCAAGGGCTAGCTCTTTCTCACGATATCTATAACTGTCACATCAGAGTAGCTTCGTTGTGCATGGAAACCATTGGTCCCGTTGTTATTAATTTGGAAAGACAACTGAAATAACAAACAAAATGAAGAACAGTGACCTACTCTGTCTTTGAGGAACAGGGTCCTGCGCTGCTGAAATTCAAATTCAGTTTCACATTTGATCTACGTCTTGTCAGTTTCAGAGACTCTCTTTCCCTTCGCAATTTTCCTGTTTGCTTTTGTGATGATTCATTTTTTTTTCCTGTCTTACTTTTCTCCCTCCCCTGCCCTTACTGTATCTGTGTTAATCCACTCACACCAAGAAGGAAGTTTGTCAGAAACACCTGTCCACATGGGGGAGCAGTTTCGCAGGGGTTCAGGGAAAAATGGTTAAGATTTGCTACTCAAGCTGACTAGACAATTAAATTAAACTCACAATTGAGAGTGTGGAAAGAGACCGTCACGGGGGAAAGAGAGCCTTTAAAAAAGCCTGATGAAGTCAAAGAAATCAGAAATAACAACGATCAGATGTTTAAGCATCTACCCTACAAAACAGTATTGAAATAGATTGATAGTGAGAACTTTTTTTTTTTTTATCACAAGAAAGGCTCATATTGGTGATGGCTAAAGAATGTCAGCGGAGCAGAAAGACTCTGGCTGAAATGAAGGAGGTTTGCAAGTGGCATCTATATAAGGCTAGTCAATGTATCTGCCCTAAGGATTGACAAAAAAAAAAATGAGTGTCGGGGGGGTGGTGGTGCTCGCCTTTAAGCCCAGCACTCAGGAGGCAGAGGCTGGCGGATCTCTGTGAGTTCGAGGCCAGCATGCTTTACAAGAGCTAGTTCCAGGACAGGCTCCAAAGCTACAAAGAAACCCTGTCTCCAAAAAACCAAAAAGTCTATAAACATCTAAAAACATAAAGAGTTCAGCAAGCAAAGGGCCAAGAATGAATCTCGAAGAACAAATGCCTTAGAGGAAGCCTTTGTGGAGGTATTAACCAGCAGGACGGTGATGGCATTACAGTTCTCTGCAGCAGGGACAGCATGATCAGGGGCACAGGAGCTGCATGCCTTGGGACCAGGTAACAGGAGGTCCCCAACAGGCTAGAGGATGACTTCCTTCCCTGGAAGCAGGTCTGGGAAGTCCTTGAATGCCACACAGAGGAATGTGGCTTTTGCATTTCCATCTACTCACTCTGCATTGTCTATAAATCTGTTAACAGTCCTTCACCTTATTGTCTGGCTCTGGTATAATTATTTTATCTGTGAAGGATGATGTCATGGAAACAGTACGGAACTTAGAATCAAGAGTCGTGGACTTATATATTACACTTGGGCTTAGTATATGGATATTACAACCGTAATTCAAACCTCAGCAATTACATTGATAAGTCATCCTGTGTCAAAAGGGCTACAAAAAGCAGTCTCACTGTTTCCAGCATCCTTGGATTGTACCCCCCCACACAGTAGGTGTGCAGTAAGCATCCATGGAGCATCATTCAGTAGTAAACCTTTGAGATTCATTAGCTAACTCCAGCTATGTAGACCAATGAAGACCACTAGCTTCAAGCTTACATGTTGGGAGCAATTCCACCTTCTCAGTTCAGTCCAGTGTTCGACTCTAAGTTTTGCTTTGTGGTTAGTAAGAAGGAATCATGAACTGTGATTAGAGTCTAAATTATGATTATTTTTTTCTGCAGAATATCATTAAAATTTTCATATACCGAGAAAATTAAAAAGATCAGAAGACAGAGCGAGCAAGCTCACATATCTCTTCGTCTCCAGCTCTGAATGAGGCACAGCAAACTCCTCAACTCAATGCTGAATATAGACTTATGGTGATGTACAGCCTTCCCAGTGTTCAAAAGTTCACACCAATCAAAACCAGCAAACACACACACACCTGGAATCACGATGTTTCAAATATTTCTTTCCCAAAAGACCTTCAAAGAATAAGTGTAACAACTAGGATTTGAACCCTTGGACCCCAAACCAACTATTTTCATCCCAGCCATCCCCTGGATGAATTCACTTTTGCTGCTAGCTGGTGTCAAGGATTTTAGCCACATGTCTACAGTATGCAAGGCCAGAAATCAGCATTGTAGACCTTAGGGGGGGGGTGTAAGCTGACACCCATAGAGCAAATCAGATCTGAGTTCCCCCAGAAGTAACATGAATTAGGAGGATATTGTGGAGCAAGAACTTGCAAACATGCCCACTAAATAACCTGGGCTGCCATGGCAGGGGGTAGAAACACGCTCTCACCTTCTGGCTTCTGTTTTGTTGCCTCTTGGGTTGCTTTTAAAAAAAAAATCTCCTGCCAGTCTCTGGAGCCTTTGTCTTCACCCTCTGTCTGCGCTTTCCTCACTAGGCAGACCAGACATGATGTTGCTCAGTACTCTGTACTCCCAGAAGCCCCTGCCCCACACAGAGGTCACTCAGCTCAGTGGCTGGAGATAGATTTCATGAGCTCAAAAGGTAGCCTTTCCTTCTTGCCGGGTGTGTGAGCGTGTCTGTGCTCCAAGGTTCTCTTCTGTCAAAGGAGATATATCGGTTAGCATTCTTGTAGAGAACAGAATTCACCCTTGTCAATTTAAATGAAATGTGAGGTTGTAAGGTATTAAGTAACATAAAGTTTGAATTTCAAGGAGTAAGACTGCAATATAAGTTTTCCGAGGGGTCCCAGGCTACTTTTCGTCACCATGGGAACTGCTGGTTCCCCCATAGCCAGGAAGTTAGTTATCTGGTGACTGCAAAAGATGTGGGAACGAAAGGGTGACAAGGGTTGTCTGCTTTCTCTTTTCCAGTTAGTAAGATAAATGTCCCGTACTTGTCTCCAGATTCAAAAAGTCTGTGACTACTTTGCAACCATGTTGCTCTGTGATTATTTTTGTAAACAGTGAAAGCAAAGTACCATCTGCCTCAATTCCTCCTTCCAGGTCTTGTTGTAGTTTCATAGAGGGCAAATCTCAGTTTGATTCGCATCTTAGCTGCAAAGGAGTCTGGAAAACATCGTTTTGAAGTTTGTGGCCTCTGCTGAGCAGAAAGATCCTGGCTGAAATGAAGGAGGCTCGTAAGTGGCATCTATATTAGGCTAATCAATGTATCTGCCCTGAAGACTGACAAAAGACTTGCATTCGCTTATAGACATAAAGTTGTTACGGCTGTGCCAGGGGCCATGTGGAAGACAACAAATGTGGCTGTGACTCTGCCAGTTTGTCAGACCACGGTCCTTCGGAAAGACAAAAAGCCAGAGCTAGAGTCTTCAAAGTTCCCACCTGACAACACACAACTTTAACAAGCCTATTTATTGCACAAGAGTAGTGCTTTTTCCTTACAGCTACAGATAAGAATCATGCTCTTCCTTGCCAGTTTCTGCGCAGATTGTGCACAAAGGATGACTCCGAACTTACAATGAATGTGCTTTGGTGCTAAAGAGATGCGGGGTGAGCAGAAATCTGTGTTCAGAGTCCAGCCCCTCCCTCTGAGAACTGCAGACTGCCTCTGTCTGACTTCGGCCGCCACTTTGCTCTCTTCCGATGTCTACATTATCCACTAATATCAAAGACCTTCACGATAGCCCCAAGGGAAAAAACAAGGCTGCCTTGCTCCTATTTTGCCATCCCGGCCTCTTCAAAGGGGGACAGTGTAGGCCTTACCCAGCTCTTTGAAGCCCTTGTTCCTGAGACTCTCCAGAAACACCCTGTCGGTCCATGCTCTGCCATCTCTGCTACTGCAGGGCTAAGTAAAAGAGGTCCAACCTCAAGGACCAGACAGGTGGCTCTGGAGCAAAAGCTGCGAGGCATTTTCCTCAGGGAGAGAAATTCCGAAAGTTTAGCTCACTCTTTCCTGCCATAAAGCACGGTGACTGTTAACAGCTTGCCGCTGTCCAAGCTGGTGTTTTTTAAATTAAGTATTGTTAAATCCATACCGTTTGGACTGATGCTTCAGACAGGCCTGACACTCGCTCTTGCTGCTGCTTTCATTTCACCTAATATATTGTGCATGGAACCGGGAACCCGGCTGATGGCTGCCACAGCTTCTGGGGGCTGCTGTGCACAGACACTTGCAGACGGCTTTAATTTAGATACCTGAAGAGGGAAAAAAAGGAACGCGGCCAACGCCCTGCTCAGTGCCATAAGTGGCCCTTCCCCAGCTGCCGTGACTATGATCTGCACTGCCGAGGGTTTATGTTATTTTTCCCTTGGCCCTTAGACGCTCTTAGAAGTGACAAAGTTGGGAGACAGAAGCTGTAGACTAAAACAAGATACTTTCCACTGCCAGGTAACCTATATGCACAAGAAATTCTGGTCGTCTCCGTTTCAGCTCCTTCCCCATTTCCGGAAGCATTCCTGTCCACCACAGTTCCCTGCTCCCAGTGCCAACCTCGCAATCTGTTAGTGTGGAAATATGTAGATGTAAACGTATGTGTATAAGAGCGAGATGAGTGAATTTGAAGTTGAAGATCCTGTTTTGGGGGGCTAGCTCCAGCCTGTTGAGCCCTTCCCAGGTCGCCTCTCTGAGCCTCAACTTCATATGTATTCGACAGTAGCAGCTCTGTGACTACCCAGAAGTCTCCAAAATCACAAAAACTTTAGTAATTATCCGTTAACTCATTCTAAAAACTTTCCCCAATGTCTCAAAGCCAACTTGGTTTTGTTGTTCTTTTTTTCTCTAAGTGTGGTGTCTTCCTTGTACTCCATGAACAGGAGAGTGAGCAATTGCTTTCCCCCTTTTCTCTTGGTACTCCGCATAGGAAGGAAGGTGTTGCGAGTCTAGTGACCACACCTGAGACACTGGGGTGGGCATCCTCCACTGGTTTGACTCGTAATCGAGGTCTTGACTAAAATGTTGTGTTATTCTGGTGCTCATTGACGGGACCATCTTGCTGGACGCTGACATGACACCCAAACCCAGAAGACTATTTCCAGAAGAATCTGGACTAGTACAGAAGTGGTGTTTTCCCATCGTGCCAACGTTCTTGCCCTACAAATAGCATCCTGCTATTCCCAGTGTTGCAGAATTCCTTACTTCCGATAGCTTACAATGTTCCTTCCTCCATACCTGTTCTTCCTTCTAGTTTGACACTAAGAAGTGAGTTTTCATGACAAGAGGGAGGAAGTGGTGCTAAGTGAGGTGTTCCATTTTGTAGTGAACTCTTCAGCTGATGGCCCAGGGAGGAGAGAAAACCCTGTAACAGAATGCATAATTTCTCTCTCTCTCTCTCTCTCTCTCTCTCTCTCTCTCTCTCTCTCTGTGTGTGTGTGTGTGTGTGTGTGTGTGTGTGTGTCTATTTCTCTCTCTCTCATACACACACACACACAGGGAGGGATGGCAAGAGGGAGGGAAGGGGACAAAGGGAAGAAGGAAGAGAGAGAGAGAGAGACTAACAGACAGAGAACACATAGACTATGACTAAGGGTTTATTTCAGTCCATCAGCCCATCAACCTTTCTTTCATGTGATGAGGACTTCAGATAGTCATCTAACAGAGATGCATTTACTTGTGAGTACTGTTTAGCTTGTAGCATCCAGTACATTCTGGGCTTATAGATGTGTACTGTTAACTTTCCTAGTTTAGTACTTGAGGACCAAGGTAAGTCCTCATTTGCTCTAGACCAGTAATTCTCAACCTGTGGGCTGAGCCCTCCAGGAGTTGAATGACCCTTTCATGGGGGCCAAATACCAGATGCCCTGCATATCAAATATTTACATTACAACTCATAACAGTAGCCAAATTACAGTTACCGAGTTGCAGGGAAATAATTTAATGGTTGGGGTCACCACAGCACAAGGAACTGTGTTAAAGGGTCACAGCATTAGGAAGGTTGAGAATCACTACCCTAGACTTTCATGACAGGCTGAAAGTGGTTTTTTTTTTTCTTCAAACTCCTCTCTAATCGATACACCACATGGAAGGAGTAACCAAAGCTGAGCAACCTGCTTTTCTTCACCTCTCTGCAAAGCCTCCTTTGTATGAACATGGCAGGCCTGTGTTCACACGCCTATTACATAGTGAGGGGGTTTTTAGTCATGAAAGGGGGGAACATGCCTTCTAAGTGCCCTCTACCTCCAGTGCATATGTCTGGGCTGTCGGGCCTGCAAAGGAAACACCTCTCCTGTGCAAATGAGGGACGACATTTGCTTTTATTCTTTCCTAACCGAACGAGTTCCTGAGCGATAAGGAGGAAAGACGGGCTTGTTTGACACTTGGCACTATTCTAATACCGTAATAAAATCCTCCTGGCCCCCTCGGGCTTCCCTTGATGTGATGAGGGGGGCTCACAATCTTTCTGGCATTTTCCTTTGGCCTTGTGGTCACCCTGGAGCTCATTAGTACTTCCTAAAGCTGGATTGCACCTCAGAGGTCAACTGGTCCGACCCTCTTCCCACAGTGATGGAGAAAGAGACGGTACCCCACTCATCCTTTTCTTCTCATCCCTCTTTCCCCAGTGATGCGAAAGAAGCGGTACCACCCTCATCCTTGTCAGCATTGTAACAACTCTGAGAAAGCCTGAGTCAGGTGTCCAGTGAAGGCCTGGGGTTAGCCGAGGGTTAATTCGCCCTTTCTTTCCTGGCCTGGGCTAAATCAGATAGTTAGAAGTTGGCAAGGTGTCAAAACCCAGCAGTTGTTTCACCCCAAATTTGAGCATTTTGAAGTCTTTTTCAGGGGTTTCTTCTAAACTAGGGGCTTTCAATAAGTCTAATTGTACCTTTAAAACTCATAAATGGTGGATGTTTCAAATCATCACTCCACAAAGAAAGACTTTGCCAACTCTTTATGTTCAAACCAAGACCTTAAAACAGACAATAACCAGTGCTATTGTCGGGTCTGGTGTGGATCTTTCAAAACCATCTCTAGTATTCTTTTCCAAACTCAAAGGGGAAAATAAAAAGGCGCTTTATGGGAGAGGAGGAACATGCTCTCACCGAATACACTTAAAGGACACATTCAGTCCTGACTAGGGCTTGGTCCCTTTATAGCATATGTTCTACATTGACGGGGATTAAGTTTCTCTCCCGAATGGAACAATACACCGTCACAGGGAGCTACTGTACTTTCCAGAGCAACAGACACCAACCCAGGCAAATGGCAAACAGAATCGCGTCTCACACACAGAGCAACTACGCAGGTTGGTTCAGAGAGCAGCCCCGCTTACTCTTGGCGCCTTTGCTCTTCTGCCTCTGTGCCTCTCCCCAAGCTCAGCTGCTCTCTCCGCTGGCTTTCCGTCTTTTACCCGCTTTTCTGCTCACGCTGTTCACTTTCTCTTCCCCCCCCCCCCCACTCCCCACCAGCTTTGTTATTCAGCATGTCTGATTAGCAGGAGTCTGATTGGCTGGCTGCCTGCTCCAGAGAGATTCCATTCAGTTTACCCCCCCACCCATCCACCCACCCACCCTTGCTCAGGAAATGTGAGCGGGGCTGATGGAAGCTGATAGGCAGGGCTGGAGTGTGAGCTCCAGCCCTGGATGTGACAGCAGCCGGCAGAGGAGCACTTAGCAGCTTATCCAGTGTCCGATTTGGATTCCGGCAAAGGTCCAAGCATGGAATGCTGCCGTCGGGCAACTCCTGGCACACCGCTGCTCTTTCTGGCTTTCCTACTCCTGGTAAATGCCGTTTCATTTCAATATGTTACTTACTATTGCCACTTGGTCTGGGTGCTGCTGGAGAGTGTGTGTTTGTGTGTGTGTGTGTGTGTGTGTGTGTGTGTGTGTGTGTGTGTGTGTGGTTTGCAAACTGCAGGGTTTACAAAACCCAACAAACAAAATACAGCTTAACTCCTTTGAGAACTTGAACTCCAACTTTCCCTGAAAAATAAACCGTGAAGGTCTTTCTGAAATTAGTTACAGGTACATAGTGATACTGGTATGGAGATTTAAACTTTAGGATCTACTACTGCAGGGAGTATGTGCTGGGAACTGTATTATAGTTACGTGTGTGCATGGAATTTGGAAACAGGCGTCCTGAGATCAAACTCACTGTGGTGTTGGAGATTTTCTGAAGGACAGACAGTGAGGAGCTTGCCTGCTTCTTGTTCCCCCTGGGGTGCCTCATGCGAATTACTTTGCTCTATAGTAAGGGCTACTGAACCAGGTGAAGAAAAGAAATGAGAACACTGTTTACGGTCAACTAGGATTATAGCCCATAATTACTACACTCGTTTATGGATACAAGTTAATGCTGGTGTTTATGAATTGAAGGCTAAAGTCTTTGATCTCAGATCTACTTCGGAAGGCGATTAGGGATCAATGACTTCTTGGCCTGCTGATTTCCAGTCAATGATAAGGCTCTTCTCTTGAACATCAGCGCATACTGCATTTTTGACAAAAAGTAAATGTTCCTTTGTGACTCAGACTTGGTTCAATGGGCAGAAAATGAACATATACTGTCCAAAAAAATCTACACTCAAAATATTAATAGCAATGCACATTTCTTTCAAACCAGAGTGTTCTGGGCAGGCAGTTTAGCAAACCTCATCTGAAGGTTTGATTCCAGAATTCTTACAGACTGCTTCCAAGGAAATGTGAGTCTAGCTCTCCTTGTCACTACTATGGCATGCCAGAATGTCTTCAGAAGGGAGAAAAGCAGATAAAGAACAAGGTAAAATCGCAGTGGTTGTGCTGGACACATTGCTTTGTCGACAGAGAAGGAATATTGCATTCTGCTTTGATTCTGACAACTTGATCAATACTGGAATTTTGATGTAAGGGAAGCAAACCATTTAGGTACAAATTGGAAAATTCCAGGAAGGTCAATGCGATACAGTGACCAGATAGCAGTTAAATATTTCATACAGTGTTGTATCTTAATCAGTTGCATCCCAGTAGCTAAAAACTTGGATTACTGCTTTGTAATTAGAAATCGTTTCTATTTTCATGAACATTTGAACAAAAACTGAAGTGTAAGCGTGAGTAGAGGTGCTAGTTATGCCGAGGAATCGAACGAGCGGTGTGTGAGGTGGGCTTTATGGCTGAGCAGCGAGGAGTGTGGGAAAGGTGTCTCACTTTTTCCATATGGGATATGTGACTTGCAGACATCATGCATTTGTCTCATCTTTATTTCTTTGTGATTGTTTTTAAAGTGTATGCCATTCTCCCATTAGTTCGTATCATAAAGCAAATTACCAGTTCACATTCCCTGCTATTTCATTTTCATGTGGAAATACGATTTCATTATACTTAAGCAACGCTCTCTCATTCTGCAGCAGATTGATTTTCTATTTCATTTGGTAAATACATTACCCTGCTTGCCGATATCTTGAATATTCATATTGGAATCTCAGCAAGTAATTAGACTCACACTGAAAAAAAAGTGTTTGTTTATTTCAAAAGGATTTAACATGTTTGAATTACAATAATTATGGAATTAGAATGAAATCATACCCAGGTTTATATTATGCGTATGCTTAAGTGATTGTGAATTTGAAGCTTATGTTAGAAAAGAACTGGCTGCTGAGCACAGAGCAAAACCAGCATTAGTCATGCCTGCCGTGCAGGGTGTGTGTGAAGGTGTCAAACACTAGGTGACTTGTTTGAAAATCATTCTAGTGACTCCTCAGAATGGCCGTGTAAATCAGTTACTTTTAAAGCCCATTTTACAGATGAGAAATCAAGTTTATATGTGCTTTATACTGTGGCTATCAAATGCTTAGCAATTAAAGACATATTCTTCATCGGAGATATGTAGGCTTTATAGATCATAAAGGTCTTTAAAGATATACACCGTATGATGCACCGTCATTATACTTTGTCAGTAACTGCTTTGTTTGGCTTTGTAGTCAAAATGAATTATTGGCTTTAAAAAAAGCGAACTTTAGCCTGGCCTGTAGTTTACTTAGAACTGAAATATGGCATCATCAGCTCAACTTCCAGCATGATACAGAAATTGAATTGGAGGATTTGTTTTTTCTATAGTGTTTTGTGTATTACAAGAATCTGTCTAGTATTAGAGCTGACTACGCATATCCTGTCTGTATGGTGGCAAGCCCAGTTGTGGCCTGGTCCAAATCGCCTTCATTTCATTGGCAGCTAAATAATCTATATCAGAACTTGGTTCTTGAATGTGGAACAGATAAGGAAGGCTATAGAACCTTGCTGTTGTCAACAACCCTTTTCTCCTAGAACATTATTGCAGAGAGAATGAGGCCCCAGTGTGGTTTGTGTCTGTCTGAGTTTGCTGCCCATCTCTCAATGCACAGTAACCATGTCACTATAGACTTTGTTTTTGTTTTTTTTTTTTCACTTCACAGACTGTTCAAGAGGTTTCATTTTTGCTCTACCGGTCATACTGAGACACACTACCCATCTTCCCACTCTCCTTTCCTTTGTCTCAGTTGTTTAGATCACAAGAAATGTGGCAAGCGAAATCCATGGCCAGTCATTGACACTTGCGCCCATCCACTCTTGAAGTCAAAGCTCCCTGTCAGAGACACATTTAATCAAGCCTGCATTCGCTTTCTGTTTCTTTTAAGTAGCTATAAGGTCTCCCCCCCTCTCCGCTCCCCCCACTATTGTGAGAGTTGCAAGAGTAACACTTGGAATTATAATAAAGTACATGTGTTTTTCTGTTGGATTTCTTTCTTGTCTCTACACTAATTTATACATGGAAACTAGTCAAATACAATAGCCCATTCCTTTCGGCTCGTCTGGCATCCCCCTCCACTATTATCTAAGTGAATCTATCTTGGATGGTGAGAAGCACCATTAGCCTGTGGAATGAATGTTAAATCCCTTATTACAACAGATTGTGCTCTGCTCCAGAAGAGTGAGTGGGTGTGTGAGTGCACACACACGACATGCATATGCATATGCAAGTCCTTCTAAAGAATGTCTCACTCCCCATCTAGTTTTTATGCTCATATGTATACCATGGTTAAGTCAAGGCTGAGGATTTTTCTTCTAAGTCTATAGGACATAATGGCATTTATTATAAAATTATTTCTTAACGTTTTGTGAAGTTTCTGGTCTTCTTTGGGTTCCCATCTTTAGTGGTTCTGATGCTCAGGTCCTCAGCATCGTTTATCGTGAGAACCAATATACTTACATGTTAGTGGAGGGAAGAATGTCCAATAGTGGTCACTAGTGAACCATGCAAGAAACTTGTACTGGGGAAGTTTCTTTGGATAGTGAAGACTTGAGAGAAAGAGGGGTCACAAAAATGAGTAATGTCTGTCGCTTTATATGACAGTTAATCGTGTCGGTGTCTTCTATAAAAGAATGTGAAAAGCAGTCTTCTGAGCTAACTGTGGCCTGAGTTCTTTCTTACACTCTAGACTTCAAGTAAGGGTTTGTACAGCTTTATATCAATGTAAGATGCAAGTTTTCTGCATGTGCTACAGCATCTAGATGATGCTTTTGTACACAAGTGTGAATCCTGCTTATGGACCTGACTGCGAAAGCCAATAGGCTCTGTCCACTGCCGCCCCGACTCTCCCGGTTTCTGTCCTCTGACTTCATGCGCACAGTCCAGTCTCTCTGGTGAAATGACAGCCCTGCTTTTAATTTGTGTATCTCTCGGGTTCCAGGACTGACACTTTCTCGGGTTCAATCATTCAAGTCCCATCCTGCCCTTTCCTCAGCAAACGCACTCTGCAGTTTCTGAGGTCTCGTGAGTCGAGTGACCTTAGCGTGACCTTCTCTCGGGATGAGGACATGAGTGAGAGCGGCCCTTGAATCACCATGAATAACCCACTGGCTAAGTGTACAGAGATGACGCAGGAAGATGCCCGAGCGCGGCTTCGTTCTTGCCACTGTGACTCCTTTTCTTCAGAGAGCTGCCCCCGAGCTTTGTGTTCTAGTCAGAATGAGACGAATTTATGTCATTTTTCTGTCTCCATCATAAAACCCTACCATGTGGTTGAATTTTGGCTTGATTGGCAGTGCTGGCTCCTGAGCAGCTTAGGCCTGGCATACCGAGGTGATGTAAGCCTGAAAGGATTCTAATTGAAATAGGCCAGCACAGCTGTGTGGGGAGCGGGCCTGCTAACTGGGTAAGCTGTTGCTATCAACCCCTTCTTTCCATGAGCTCAAAAACAAATGACTAAATCTCCCCAGTTCCCGAACTTCAAGATTAAAACTTGCATCGCGGAATAAAGCTTGACTGTTCCGGCTTTCTCTCACTAGGACTTTGTTTGCTGCAGCACCCAGCATGGAAGGCAGTTAGTTTGTTGCAAGTTTTCTGGCCATGTCAAGAAGTTGCCTGGTGGCTAGCCTATAGCGAACAGTGACCACTGACCTTTCTTTCGTTTCTTCTAGGCACTCAGAAATTATAAATTGGGTTATCTGACTCCTATGTTCAGTAATATCCTCTATTTTTTGTCAAATAAACAGATATCTCAATAGCTAATTATAAACTTTCTTAGAAGCAATACCATAATTTCTGTGCTTGAATATCCCCGTCCCGTATTACGCTGATGCATAGCTGCATATATAGTCAGCTCCAAATTGTGTGTCAGAGGCTTTAAAATTATAATTCTCTGCTATGTCTAAAGCTGTTAAAGTGTAGCTTTGTAGTTCTTGTTTTGTTGTGCATCTGCTTCTGTCCTTGTCTTTCTTCTGTTTGACTTGGATTTATGTGTGTCCTACAAAGCTGTGAAGTGACAGCAGACTGGGCCATGAACTCCCTCTACTGCTATCAAGCCCTCTATAAATGTGTCTGAATGAGCAAGCATGTAGTAAGAATGACTCAGCAAGAAAGCTGCAGGTAGGGCGGAAGACCGTGAACACTCACTTTCATTGTGGAGCCTGGAAGCATCTTTCTGTTTTGAGTAAGCCCAAGTCAAAAGCACTTAATAAATTCAAAAGAGAAGACTTTTACTTTGTGTTTCTGTCTTAGCTGTGTACAGGCACCCAATGAAAAATAATGGAACAGTAATTCCTTTTGCTGTTGTCATTTAACATGAGTCACTTTGAATATTTCATATATTTTTTTTTATCCATCAAGGTCTCAAGTGCTTTTCCTTTAACAAACCTTGTCATAAGGAAAATGTAGTACTTATATTCACTACAGTTTCGTAAAGCAAAGTATTTATAGATTCCCACTTTAGTGGACCTAGTGTTATTAATTTACCTATTTTATTTTCACTACTCTGCACTGAGATAACCTGTATCTCTCAGTCTTCCCCATGTGCAGACCATGCTATTCAATTGAGTTCTGGTCATTATGGTTAACATGTCATAAGTAACTTTTGGGTCTGACCCGTCACACTTGATCCCCCAAGCATTCTCTACCTGTTTGCCCAATATGGAGGACCAAGCAGGGAAATGATAAATTCCCAAGATGGTCAGGCTACCAAGTATCAGGACTGGGTCCCCAGATGACTTAGTGGATTGTCACCCCCCCACACACACACACCACTCTTGGGAACCTTCACTGTGAATGTTCATTTAAATATAGGAAATAGCCTTTGTTATGTGAAAATCCTAAAATTTGTGGAAATGTGTTATATGTTCAAAACCTTTATAAATAACATATGCTTCAAATTTAGATTTTATGCATTCTAGTGCATGCTTATAAGCGCTAATACCTCTTTCCATTTATTATACAGAAAAAGAGAGCTAAGAAGATGCCACAGCATCTTAATGGTGGTCTAGTCTTTACAGTTTGTTATTTGCTGCATACTCCGAGTCTGCGGAGTAGCTGGGAGAGTGTCTGTGCTCTAGGTAACCAGGAGAAGTGGACCAGCTTTTCAACCAGAGACTCCATAGGGATGTGAAAGTTGGGTACAGGATGAAGAAAGCAACACGGGCTTGTAGTGAGTTCTCTGGGCTCACCTCTACAGGAGAGCACTAGACAAACTACAGCCAGAGAGCCACACAGAGCCAAGGCAAAGACAATGAAAAGGACAGTAAGGGGCCAGATCCAAGATGTAACGCTCGAGTTGCTCCAGTGGCAGAAGCTCAGGAATGAGAGAAAAGCAGACTCCCAAAGACAGAGAAATGCTCTCACCCAGCAGCGGGAAAAGCAAAACACACTTCCTGAGTTCACCTGAACTCAAGTTATCGTCACATATTTTTCTTTTTTCTTGCAGCAACCTACACCACTTTCCATCACTGTAGCAAAAGTCCTGGGAGCCACTAATAGTAAGAAGTTTCCTTAGTTCATAGTTCTGGAGCCTGAAAGTCCAACTGACACCGCACAGGCTCTCATGGGGGGGGGGGGGTTGTGTTACTTCATGACACAGACAACAGTGGCGAGGATGTGTGGAGAGAACAGTTTACCTCTCCAAGCAGATGCAAGAGTGGAGCCCGGCATCCATAGCCTCTCTTATCTACATACCCACAATGACCTTAAGGTCTCCCTCTAACCCCATCTTGTAAGGGTCTATGTCATTATTAACGCTTGCCATCTAAGGCCCAAGCTTCCAAGCACAAGGACCTTGAAGCTATTCAAACCACAAGCAAACTATAACAGAGCCAAGCGTCTATGGAAAAGCTCTGCTATCAGAAGGTAACAATGTGAATATTGGGCTGCAGTGCTGTTCCTGGCATCATCACCTAAGCCCATCACTGCAGACCTGGTCCTCTTCTCTCTGCACATTCATGTGTTGCTGTTGTACCTGGCTCTCTAGGGTGCTGAGACAGCAAAGCCACCATTACACACTTTAGTGGTTTTTGTAAACACGAAAGTGCTGTCATCCTTCAGGTGACTATGAACATTCAGACAAAAGACATTTGCCCATCATCATCTGCTCAATGCAAAGAAAACCTGCGCCAATAGCAAAAGGTGAAGGCTGGAAGACAGAGTAAGACATATTGCCAATAATAAAGAGCTCAGAAGTCTGCTTTGCATTTTATTTGTTTATATTTATTTAGTTATAATACTTAGAATATTAATTTTGCTTTTTAAAAACAATGTTTCCGTAGACAATATTTCTGTAACGAACATAATCATTTTCAGCTGTTCTCCAAATTGGTTCATTTGCAAATACCTATTTAGATGCTATCTATTGAACCCTTATATCTATGTGTGAATGAATAAATTACAGCTCCCCTCAGTCTGTGAACATGTTACTTTTATGAATGATATAAATCACTATTTGTCTCCAAATATTAATGGTTTTTAAATTTATTGCAGTTAAAATTAGAACAATTTGTATAAGAAAACACACTTTAATGCTTTTGTAGTTAAGATTAATTCTTTAAGGTAAATCTTATTTCAAAGCAAATCTTCCACCAGGTTCCTTGTGATTGCCCAATTAGGAAACTGAGGAAGGAGGATGACATACCAAGACCTTGTCTCAAAACAAGCAAAGAGACCAAAGTTCTTACTGTAAGAATGAACAGTATATATGAATAGTCTATGGGAAGTTATCATCTGCCCCGCTGTCATTGGGGGCATCACGCTGCCAGGTTAGTCTTCCTTTTTCAATATATTATACTAACAAGGCGATATGTAAATATCCATGCAAAACCAAACACACTCCATTTGAAATTAAAATTCCGGACATTCTATGGTAGGTGGTGCCTCCCGTAGTCATTAGAGCTTCACCCATTGTCTTCTTAAAATAATTTAATCATAATAAGACCAAAATGATCTTGTGTATCAAAGGGAGATGGCTGGAAGAAGTGGATCAACAGAAAATGTTTTGTCTAAGGCATATGCCATTTCTAATATGGATTTATTTTATGTCTGAAGCGAGAAATCGTAGGGCTCTAATAGTTTTGCCACCTGTGAATTATTTGGGTGCACCTCATAAGTGGGTTCTTTCTTCTATTTGTTTAAAGAAATGAGTGATATGCTTGCCAATTCAACACTACATTAATTTTCACGGAGTTTCCATTTTCATCTTCATTGCTTTTTCAGATTTTTTTCCAAAGCTTCTGCCATCCTTCTACCGAGGCTCTGGGTATTTTTCCCTCCATTTTTCCTCCCCTGAGGGACTTTCTTTAAGTTATTTTGGTCTGTTGGTATAAATATTGGGACAAAGGAGTATGATAACCCAAGATATCCTGACTTAAATTCCAAGAGCATGAAAGAAATGAGACAGGAAATTGTCAGCAACCTATAATAAATTCAAACTGCCCAATAAAATAAATGCACCTCATTTTATTCTCATAGGATAAAGTTGGGTATCTGATTTCTCAACCCATCTTGCAGACTATCGTCTCCGCCGCCATTTGAAGCCTTTACGTGTATTGTTTAGATACTGTACTTCATCAGCAGAACCAGAACTGAAAAGCGTAATGGAAACAATAGGAATACCTATTGTTCGGGTGCAATGGTGAGATTTGGAAGAGAACTTGGAAGAAATTTCCGGCTCTTTCCTTAAAGTTGTTGAGTCGTTAGGGCCATTGGCCATTGAGACCTTGCTTTGGGGCTTTTATCTCGTCTGAGATAACAAGCAAGGCTTGGATTTACTGTTGCAGAAGCAGCTTGAAAGGATTTAGACTGCCAGATCTTACACTCGTGTTTTAGAATTTAAAGAGTCATTGAGGTGTAAAAATGTGGCCTCCAATGATGGCAACCTCTTTGAAAGTAGGAATTTGGTATCATGTGTTTTTTCCAATACCTCTTCCGTGGCAGCAGAGTTTGATTTAAATGAGGTACTTAGGGTAAATTTTCTGTATGAGTAAATGAATCAATCGCCCATCATTGCACTTCTGTTTTACACATAATTAAACTTTAAATGCAAAGCATTGGCTGAGAAAGTCCTATCTGTCAGTAACATCTCTTAGGTAGGATCAGTCAAAGGATCCAGATTCCCTTCCTTTAGGTCAGTCTTTCCACTGAATTATTTCTAGAATTCAGGAGCTGTCCTGGGTTGGAAGATTAAAATAATTGTGACCTGGTAGCCAGCGAGACTTCTGGGCAACTATCCTGAGTTAGAACTCAAGACTTATTGTGGGTTTATAAACTTCCAGGTGACAAGCTGTATCACGGTAGTAAAGCCTTGCTTCTAAATCAACAAAAAATGTGAATCGTTTGCTGACCTGTATATGAAAGTTACTTTCTACGGGTCTTGTATATAATAGGTTTCCAAGAGTTGGCTGCCTCCCTTGAATCAATGTGAAATTGTATAATTCCAGGGTCAGCTGCATCTCAGAAGTATGTTTTAGTGCTGGGTAGATTGTGTTAAACAAAGCAGACATGGTGTAAAAAGTGGGTCTTTCTACGTGTAATATCAGAAAGGAATTGGGGCAGGGGCAGGCAAGACAGCAATTAACGGGCCGGAGCTTTCCATTGGTTTTATGTTGCTGTCATGATATTATTTTCTTTGAACTGTATATTTAACTATTGCTGATGTAAGGGTGTCTCTGCCTAAAGAAATAGACATATTAATTCATTATTTATAGTGATTCAAGAAAGAATGTGTTAGAAAAACTCTAAGTCTCTAAAGATTTATATTTAAGGTCATTTTCTGAGTTATGTCTTTTCCCCCCTGAAGTCCTTTCTTTCTTTTTTTTTAAATAGCCATACTGAAACCCAAGCTTAATGAGTGTATCATGCTATCCCTGTGTTTATTTGATACATAAACACCTGTCTTTTCCATCTTAGGGCCATGCTAAAGAAATGAAACCTTTAACCTAGTCCCCCCTTCAAGCCAGCAGCAGGCTAGTCAGCAGAATATAGGATGTGTAGCATGTTACTAGCTGTGGTCTTCACTCAAGAGGCTTGCTAACTCCAGGTGGGTGAGGCTAAGACAATGTTGGCTCCATGGGCTGCAGAATCCTTTCTGCCATCCTGGAGATTCCTCCCAGGGGTTTGCATATGCAGGGTAGGCACCTTAGCAAGAAACTATATCCCCAGCCAGACTACATAATCGTATAAAACACACAGTATTCTGTGCCTCTAACAATGATAAAGAACAGATTCCCAAAGTTTTGCATTTTATAGACCCCTAAAATTTCAAAAACAATTAAGGGATAGTTCAGGTAGGTAGGAGCTATAGAAAATAGACACAGTATTTCTGATTTTTTGCTACCTAAGAATATTAATAAAATAAATTACATGAACTAGTCATAGCTTGATTTGTTAGATAACCTGGGGTTAATACCAGAGAGCATGGTGGCATCGATGTAAGAACACTGCATATGTATTAATCTACCTTCTCCTCATAACAGCCTGGGACCTGGGGAGGCGGTCGGCCTGGCAATGTCGGGTAGGAGCAAGGGTCAGTTCTAAAGTGCATGGAATTCACTCTTCTCCCAATTCCACCAATTCATTTGTTTCACTCACAAAAGTTGAACATCACTTGAAACACCAAAAGTTCCAGGTGTAACTTTTCAAAAGAAAATAATAATAACATATGCAGGGCAGAAAAATATAACACACGGTTCTTGGCAAAATAACTTGGGTTCTTACTGTTTTCTCATTATTCAGTGTATCAGTGAAAATTTTACAGTGGATTGGCTTGCTCCTGCCAGTCCCTTTCCCTGGGTCAAAAGGAGGAAGAACAGAAAGGCTGCTGCCATTTCCTAGGGGAGGGGCCCAGGCTCTCTCCTTGATAAACAGCCTCTCTGTGGAAGGCAGGCCAAAGAGAAAGAGAAGTGGGGCACGCCCAGTAGAGAGCCTAAGAAGACAAGATGATGACTTCGGGAGACTGTGAGCCAATCCTGGCAGTCTCCAGGCACAGCCAGGCAATACTGTGCCTTCCAGGCCATGAGCAGGGGCAAGGAATACCGTTTTTGTTTTAGATAAACATTGTGGTCACCACATAGAGCGAAGATGACAGAGAGGAAGAGTCCAGAAGTTTCTAGTTACTGTCCCTCTCCTGATGGGGCACCAGGAAACCAACAGGAAAAAAAGCAGCAGTAACAAAGCAAAGTGCCCTGCTAGAAGGCTGCTGATCCATGGGGGGAAACCTACCTGTGGGCTCCCTCATCTTGAAACCCAGTGGTGACTAGCGCTCCTATTAGGTACTAGGGTTCAGGTCCCCACTATTTAGTTAAGAATCAGAGTTTTTAATTCTTTTACGATATGAATGTATTTGTATTTCTATGATACCTTTCATAATTTTTAAAAGATAGTCCTGTACTTAAGGTCACAGTTTTTAATGAGGAGACCTTGAGTAAAATTATCTGCTCTTGTACCACCTCCCATCTAGCAAGCATTTCCTGGTAAACCTGACAAAATGGGCTGATATCATGACATCATTTTTTGTACCTTCTCCTGATGAATGGAGTCTAACGCTACAGTGCCTCTTCATGCTGTGTCATTAACTTGCCTATTCTCTCACCCAAAGAGTCTACTGAACTCTTCAGGTTCATGTCGCGGTCATAAATCTTTCCAGGATATCAGCAAGTGTCTTTGCCCTCATTCTCAACATCCCCACACTGTCTAATCTGGCTTCCACATGTGGGGTTCCCTTTGCAGAGAGCTGGATCTCCGTAAAACTAGGGTACCCAGTGTCTACACTTACACTATCTGCTCTGATGGTACCCGCTGTGGTCATTAGAGAAAAAACCACTTTAGGTACAAAATTATGAATTTAGAGATTTTATAAATTTGCAATTTAACTGGAAAAAAAAGTCCTGATTTAGATAGAAAACTGAAACATATATCATATGAATCTTATTGTGAATCTAACTGGCAAGGGGTCAGAATTTTAATCGATCTGGCATTGGTACTTGAAGGTAGCTCTCCTTTTCCTAGTTATGAGCAAAGATTCTCTATTGCATACAAAGCTGTTCGTACAACTTTGGGACTAAGCTGATTCTAGGTTGGGCTTGCCTCATAACATATACTTTCCTGGCAACAACATCAAATAGGTATTTATGTTTAAAATCATATGGTTGTTTTTTCATAATAATTTTGGACATTGACCACGTTTACTTTCCTTCCTCAAAATTGACTTCAACAGCATAAACTTCTATCCAGATTTAGCAAAGATGTGATTTTTTTTTTTTTTTTTGGTTTGGGCCCGTGTGCCAAACACTGCTTTGTTTATCTATGCTAGGTAATACTGGCCACACCTATTTCACAGATAAGAAAACTGAGTCCTAAAGCCTAAAGGTGATGTGAATTTCTATCAACTTTTCGTCTGCACGTATTCAATTCTTCTTGCAAACAAATCACATTAAAATATGCAGCACAGATTATGTTCCACGTTGTTTGAGCTATGTCTTGGCCTCTTTTGGCAGGCACCTCCCCAACATGCTGAGTGATTTCCACAGTTTCTAAACCAAGTTCACGAGAGTTCACAGCTTGTACCGTATTTCATCGATCCTAAGATACACAGCTTTTATTCCTGACTTTAGAAACTTGGATGTACTTATGATAGTAGGTTCGCTGGGTGGCATTTCTCTTTACTTGATTATAATATGACATAACATAATAGTGTGTCTTCAATCTTCGGCATCTTCCATTTGCTAGGGTTTCATTGCTTGATGGTTTTTTTTTCAGTATTTAACTGATGAGAAGCAAAGGAAGGCTTAAAGTTTCAGTAGAGAGATTAGAGAGATATGATCATAGTCCTCCCCTTGCTAATTCCCTCCTAAGCCCTTCCTCTGGTATAGGTTGATTATTTATTTATTTATTTATTTATTTATTTATTTATTTCCAATCTCTCTTAATCTAGAGCAATGGAAAGTCTCTACATTGAACCCATGAGAGCCTATTCTTTTCCTTGTTAACGTCCGTCAACCTAGCCCATAGTCTTTATGTGCCTCAGTTTCCTTTTCTGTAGTCTGGTATAGTGTAGTAGTTGTTGATGCTTTTTTCACTTCCAAGTTAGCCAGGCACCTGCTACATTTCATCATACCTGGCCCCTCCCACTTGACCAAGCCTGGGCCTGGGTAACTGGTAAACTCTCCATATGATTCCCAAATACTCCAACCCTGACAGTTCCTGAACAAAACTTCTTGAGCTAGACTGCCTGATTTTAAATCTTGGTCTCACAACAATACCTTTCTACAGTGTTCTGTGCCCCAATGTCCTTGCCTGTTAAGACAGTTGTCAACAAGAGCATCCTCATCCAAAATCATAACGAAGCTAAAGAAAATGGTTCGCCCAACAGCGTTAGCACAGGACCTCGCCAGGGCCGGGAGTTCCCAGTAGGCATCAGCCATTGTTGTATTTCGCACTCCATGCTGAAATGTCTCTACCTCAGTCTCGGAACCAACCTCTTTTCTTTCCCTTCGTTCACGACAGCCAACTGCTTTGCTAACTAACAATAGCTCTGAGTACAATCTCAACAGGGATGAGAAGAAAAATGGTTACTCTTTCACTTGGAGGAGGGGCTCTGGAGCCCACTGAAACCAGGAAGTTTAAGACGGAAGAAAGACCAAGGTTAGCTTAAGAAAGTTATCCTATGAGTCCACTTATAAATGCTTTCCTAATTCTAGATTCTTAGATCTCTTCTTTATCAAAGCACTTGAAGAACTCTAGATTGATTGTCTGTCCAGCTGCTTGCACCCCCACCACCTCGACCAAGAACTTTAGCTCCTGTTGGCCTGAGGAAGAGTCCAAACAAAGATACTAAATAATTTGAA
Organism: Alexandromys fortis; assembly: GCF_014885135.2. Lineage (NCBI taxonomy): Eukaryota > Metazoa > Chordata > Mammalia > Rodentia > Cricetidae > Alexandromys > Alexandromys fortis. The sequence goes on along the minus strand of NW_026067976.1, from coordinate 3,743,544 downwards.
CAGGTGTGTAGCCAGGGGTGGGGAAAACATCGCTCTAAAGAAAGCTGAAAGGAGCCAGGCAGTGGGGGAGCATGCCATTAATCCCAGCAGAAGCAGGCGGAACTCTGTGAGTTCTAGGCCATCCTGGTCTACAAAAGCTAGTTCCAGGACAGGCTCCAAAAGCTACAGAGAAACCCTGTCTCCAAAAAAACAAACAAACAAACAAAAAAAAAAGAAAAGAAAATAAAAGAAAAAGAAAGAAAGTTGAAAGGATTATACAAACAGCTTTCCCCTGCAAGGTGACTATTGCAACATTGAAGAATCTTTGTAATACCCACTTCTCAGCTCTAAGATCCCATGAGCCTCATGACCTACAATAGTGTAGTGGTTCCTGTAGCTCATCCAGCAGATGGGAATGGACTCTGTATATAATTGTAAGCACACATATCAGACAGAATTACAACGCAGAAAGCATCAGCACTTGTCAGGTGTGAGGTCTCTAGTATAATATTAAAACTACTCATTTGAATATATAAACATTTTATTAAAATATAGAGGCCCTGGACAGAACAAATCATTTGGTACAAGATAGAAATTAAAGCCCCAGTCTGACTTGAAGAAACAAAGAAAGCCAAACAGACTCCTAGGCCTCCAGTCTTCCGAATCCACTTGTCATTTGCCTTTTTTCTCAATGGTCGCTGTGTCGGATTCAGTATTTTGGATTCTCCACTGCGGTCCTTGGGCAGCTAAGCTAAATTCCTGCCTGGATGACTTACTCTTACCCAGCTTATTCCTTTGGCAGCAACTTTCTCTTCCTCTTCTCTTTCCAAAACATCCATATACTTTAGTACCCGTAGAAGTACTGTGGGCTTCAGATGACGAGTGAAAGTACCTTGAAGACTGCGCGACCCAGTCCCATCATGCTTCGCTCAGCCGCCTTCTCTGGCTCCAGTTGGGACGCTACTCTAGGCCCAATCCCTCAGCCGGAACTCGATCTGAAACCACCATTGTAACCTCGCCCACAGTCTTCTTCCTGGAGTGTCTGGGCACACTTAGCCCTCGTGTGGAGGTGCTGGCCTGGCCAAGGTCATGAGCAATGTGGAAGGCCGGTTGTGTATCGTGTCAGCAGTCAAAAGAGTTCTCTCTGAAGCACTAAGGCCAGGAGTGGGACGAGGAGACAGGAGGGAGGTGCCCTGTGAAGGAGACACACAGCAGAGAAAACGGAACGTGTGAGTGTGAATACATGTGTGTACGGGACGGGATAGATGAAGGAGCCTTGAGGGAGGGGAATTATTTTATATTGATGTTTATACATTCATAACTCTGTGAGGGAGCCAGGCTACAAAAGAATTGGAGCCCCAAATATTTTTAGATCGAGTTATGTTGAGTTAACTGTGTTAAGCAGGCCTTTGGACGAGTGGGATAATATCCTAGAGACTGGAAAAACTGTCAGTTTGTAAATCACCAACAAACAAGTCAGCGCTGGAGAAAGTGGACCAGTCAAGAGGAACATCAGACTAAGGGTGGGGGTGGGTGGGGGTGGGGGAATACTGGGAAAAGCCCTCGGAGATTCCAGCACTTACCAGTACGGATGAGTAAGGAGACAGTGGGAAGGACAGGCAAGTAGTGGCTGCCAGGAGCCTATTGCACAGCAAGCTATGAGGAAGGTCAGAGGACGTGGTGAGTGACAGCATCCAGATGAGTGGCAGGGGAGCCGAGGCAGGCAAGAAGTGGGCAGAAGCCAGATTGCACCACGGGATGGAATTCGGGAGGGTTGAGGAAGTGGGTGCAGAGATGTGGATTAGCCTTTCCAGAAGCCTTGAAGTGAAAGGCAGGCAGGCGGGCAGGCAGGCAGGTAGGCAGGCAGCAGGCAGCAGGCTGCTCACCGCAGACAACATGGAAGGGCAAAGACCGGAAGGCACAGGCTGGGAGCAGGGAGATAAAAGTGAACTTGGTTTTAATAAAAGGAGGAGAAAGTGCTTTTGTCTTAATAGCTCAAAGAACGCTACTAGCAGCCATGTGTGAAATTGATTTCTGAGGCCCAGCACCAGAGAGAGTAGGACCGTGAGGCCATGCAGTAGTAAAGCATGATTTAATGCCTTCACTCTCTCGTCTTATTACAAAGCAGGCTCTAAAAAAAGATGCCTGGGGTGCGCCTCAGCGACCTTGATATTGTCTGTGGCCAGCATCCATTTTATTATATTCCTGAGGCAGCTTGGTGACTATAACACCACTTCACACGCTCATCTATTAACATGTCATGAAGCTAAGAGCGTTTTGTGCAGTGCACATAAATATTATCACTCTATTAAATAATACCGAATGATGTTTGAAGGGTGAATGTGTCTTGCTGGAAACATAAAGGTGACAGGTTTGTGCTTCCATGTTGAGAGCAAAATACCAGTTTTTTTTTAAGTCTCAGAACCGTTCAAACCCTGGGGAAACTTACGAGAACCACAGATACTCAGTTCTATTAGTCTATGTATTACCATGTGGCTATGGCTTACCAGCTAAAGTTCATTCCATCTGGCGTCTGTCTCCTGTGGGGGGCTACATGGCTTCTTTTGACTCTGCCCTTCTTTTTCCCAGCATTCAGTTTAGTTTTCCCCACCTACCTAAGTTCTACCCTATCAGGCCAAGGCAGTTTCTTTATTAACTAATGGTATTCACAGTATCCAGAGGGGAATCCCACATCATACACCTTCTTAAATGCTTTAAATTCAAACATGTGTACACACACACATATACCCAGTCAAACACATACAGACTCACATAGATACATACAGACACACACACCAACCCTCTCCCCCTACACACACATATATAAACTTTCTTTCTCTCTCTCTCTCTCTCTCTCTCTCTCTCTCTCTCTCTCTCTCTCTCTCTCTCTCTCTCTCTCTCTCTCTCTCTCTCTCTCTCACACACACACACACACACACACACACACACACAAACATACATACACATACACGTGTACACCAAGGAAACACTGACCGTTGGACTTGGTGCTATGCCTGGTCAGACATGAGGGTTGAGACTGAATGCCATTCAGTTCCTGTCTACCAGGATTTGGCAGTCTCTTACCTCTGAATATCTTAACATCAGAGCTCTAATATTTGATTTCGATTTATTTTTACAAGAATCTACTGTCCCTAATCTAGAACTCTTCGTTGTGTCAAATTTACTTTGATTTTTTTCTGATTAGTTGCTGTGACTAATTTAACTTTTTTCTATACTCTGTACTGCACTAACTAATTTGTGTGTTTACTTTTAAATGCTGTTCAGTTTTTTATTGTTTGCAGCCTTTTCCTTTGATTAACCAAGACCTCGTGCACCCACACTGTCCCTGTCTGTAACCCCTCCAATCCCAGCACACTCACCTCCTAACTGTGCACTTCCCAGATGGAGCAGAGAACAGTCTGTTGCTGACTGTTTGGTGAAGTGCTTTGACACATACTCACCTGGGACGGAAATTAGGCTACATTAAGGAAAGATATGACACATTAATTATTCAGCTTTAAATGTTTGGGGTAAATTCAGCACTAGCATAAAGAGATACATGAAGAACAAACATAATTCACTTTTTTCCCTGTATGGGCCAGGTTTATTTGTGTCTTCTCCCATTCTCTTGCTTATCTGCAGCTTGCATTATTTGCTGTCTGTTGAGAACCAGAGTGCACATGAACAAGAGAAAACTGACAGCCATTATGAATTAGGCCCTCAACCACAACCTGTCCTGGCCTGCCTTGTGCTCAAAGACTATTTACTGACACCGGTTAGATACTCAGAGTCCCACAAGGCACCGGGGGACGATGGCACATTTATCTTCGTCGTGGCCCTTACAAAGCACACAGTCTATTTCTGATGAACGCTGTGTCGGCAAAGAAGTGCAAAGCAGAGACTCCCAAATGCTAAGCCATCTATAGCATCAGATCCTAGCAATGTGCTCCAAACCTGCAGAAACAATGGGTATTGCTTCTGATTGAAGAATAGGAAATTCCAGTAGATAATGGTGTGGTAGCTGCACGGTAAAGCAAGGGCAGGAAGACACAAGTCAAGGAAAATAAAGCAGGTATGAAGAAAACGAGGAGGGTAGGAAGCTAAGCAAGAAGCTAGTGAGCACAGTATGAGAGGTCTGGCAGCATCTTGCATGAACAGGAAGTCAATGTGTGATCGAGGTCAGCAGGAATGAATTCGGGACATTTAAGGTCAAGTTAGAAAAAGATTTTATATTTCATTTTTGGTAATTTGGACTTTATTCTATTCCTAGTGATTCCTAACCTTTTTTTTTTTTTGAGAACCTGACGAAAGCTATGAATCTTTTTTCCAGAATTATAATAATAACACACATATGCCCAAAATGTTGCCTAGAGGTTTTGAGCGTTCACAGGCCACCTGGAATCTATTATTAGATCCCACCAACTGTACACGCTGGCTCTACAGAAAGTCTCTTAGTAAGGAGTGAACAGTTCAGCTGCGTTTTCCACCAAGCTAGCTGGCAATAGTATGGAGGACAGACAGGTGGGAGTGAAAAAAATAATCAGATGGTAGAGTTATTCTGAAACACAAGGTGCCAGCAGTAAGACCAGAACTAAGGGTTTGGAAGAGGTGAGGGTGGAAGAGAAAACCACTGCTGAAGTGGGATTGATAACCCCGAATCAACAGAGAGGATATTGAGCAAATGTTTTGTGGTTGCTTGTCCTTCTTCTTCCCATTCAAATATAAATAAAGGTTGATGTGCCAGCCTGGATTCACAACCAAGCTTGCAGGATTTGAACTCCACATTTATGCAGAAGCTTCAAGTCTATTCAAATACTCAGACTACAGGGGGGCTGTGAAGTAGTAAGTTCAAAGACTCAGGGACCGTTGCTGGTTGACACACTAAAAGGTAAAGAGCCATGGTAGACAGTAACTCTGGAGAGGAAGTAGTCAATGGTAGCCAACTACTGATTGCTGTCCCCCTCTTCCTTACCTGTGGCATCCTGATTCCAGAGCAGATTTGGCAGGTGGTTGGTTTGTTTTATGTTTTGGATGAGGAAATATTAGTAAGACCATCAAGTAGATACTCTGAAGGATTTATTTGCCCAAACGGTCAAACTTGCAAAACTGTTTCCACTACCCGTGCCTCCCCTAACTCCCTCTGATAGCAGCAGTCACAAGTTAAAGCTAGAATAAAATGCTATCAAAGGAACAAACATATACAGGAATCAAGAGGACCACTGCTTTTTAAAATGCATTCTTCTGAGCAAGAATAGGTGCTGAGCTTTGTTGGATTTATCTTCCAGTGCGGAGGACAAAGGAGATAATAGCTTCTTGAACTGGAGAATTGAAGACAGTCCTTAAATTTCAACATCCTTAGAAATCTTGGTACTAGATATTTCTCATGTACTTTCCCTCATTCCTTCTGTGTTTGTTCTGTGTTCTACATACGATTTTGGGAGACAAATGTAAAATAAGTAATTGAAGATGTAAAACTAAAGGAAAGTTCCAAAGGATCTCCCCATCTGCTCAATACATTTTATGACATTCATAATCATTTCACTTATTACCATGGGTAACTAAAATATTATAACCATTGCCTTCAAGGGGTTTGGTAGTTCCTTTGGGAAGGTAGTTGTCATATAGAATGATAACCTGGAAGAGATATCATGACTCGATCCCATGAATTCTCTATTAATTAGACACAAATGTGTGCATGGGACATGATGTACTTGTCGATTAAACAGATTACATTTGTTACAGTGGGAAAAGCTTGTCATTTGGCCACATTTTCTGAATGAAGACAGTCTAAGTGTGAGCAAAAGTGGAGACAAAGAATGTGAGGGGAAAGAGAGGAATGAAGGAACAAAGGAAGAAAGAAAGAAAGAAAGAAAGAGAAAGAAAGAAGGAAGGAAGGAAGGAAGGAAGGAAGGAAGGAAGGAAACCACAATGCTTTATCAAGAATATTTTAGATTTCAATTCTAAATATTTGTCTGAATATTGAAATGAGGACTTAAGAATATATCTGAGGTGAACACGGAAATGGAACCTAGATTACATTCAGAACGCTATGAAGCTTCCTTTAGAATCATTTCACCAAACTTCTCTTGACGTCAATGGCACAATGGTCAGCTGAGGACAAATGAGTTCTGCTGACATCTTGCTTGACAATGACGTGGTAACCAGTCATCTCTTCCAGTTTCTCTAGTATCAATTCTAATTTGGGCTTTTGGCTATCAAGTCCTAAGCTGTATTAATTTCTTAACTTTCCAGCTCCCTCGCTGAATAAAAAAAAAAAAAAGTTTTGTTTTGTTTTTTTTTCTCTATCAGGAATGCTTTCCCCATGATTCCAACCCCAACATGTGCTTTCCGGGGCCTCAGATGTTTCCGTAGCACTACAGATGTTTTGTAAATTCATTTCAGCAAAAGTTGCCAGTGCTGCAGAAACTATCTGTGGCTGATTGGCCCCAAAGTTTTGACAGAGTTTGAGTTAGATTAGGTGGAAATGGAAACTGAAACTTCTTGCTGGCTTGCCAGGAGCTCAAGAATTCACAGAGAGAGCAGAGAAGGAATTTGCTTGGAGGTGGAGTTTCCAGTGTGCCTGTTTTGGGGGAGCGGAGGGGTGTGGGAGTCCCTGGAAGGAACTCTTCACTATTTTTCTTGGGGTTGTGCCTGCATACTATTGTGCTCTGGAGGTTGCTTCCCTTTTCTCCATATGGGAAGAATCAACAGCAGTAGCAGCACTAATGAGAAAGAGTAGCTTCACTTTAGAACTCCAGGTGAAATAGCTCTTGCCTCACACCTGAGATGTCCAAATAGCCCTACATGAGCCACAAAGATGATGAGTATGACCGCAAAGATGGGCATGATGAGTCTTAAAGCTAACTGGTGACCCTACAGTTCACCTTTGTTCTCTCTCTTTGTGAAAGCCATGAAATTACTGCCTCCAGTCCTGGACTTGAGCAGGGGCTGGATCCAATACTTGGGCTATTATTGTTATGAAAATGCAAATTGTTAGAGTGGACACAGAAAGCAAGACAGTCAAGATATCTCCAGTAAAATCTTCAAGTCTTCAAGACCATGTATAACATATATCTAGATCTATGAACTGATATATCTGTGATATATTTTGATCTGGATCTCTATTGATAGCTAAGCTATGATCTAGATATATACTTTACATACATAATACATATGTTTGTATACTTACCCACACCTGGTTTACAATCTCTATCAGAAAAATGCATAGTAGTGTTTATATTAATATTTTATTGATATCATTGTGGACCTATTTCCTAAGTTCCTACTTTAAGAGTAACAAGCTGAGAAGGATAGGATATTTGAATCTATGCCCTCCTTAAGACAAGCTTACTCAAAGCACTGAATGATCAGATGCAAAGTTCTTGAATGTTATGCTTTCTTCACACCAGCAACTACTGCTTCTAACCCAGCTATCTAGGTGCTCTGGTAGACCTTTCCAGGAGGAGCAGAGCTTCTCAACTGGAAGAGCTGTGATCCAGCCTCATCCTTGGATAGAATACAAACACATCAACTTACTATAGTTCTGAAATGCAGATCTTACTGAAGCATTTGACATCGAGCAGAGTCATGGTTTTGTTTCAGAAAGAAAGAAAGAAAGAAAGAAAGAAAGAAAGAAAGAAAGAAAGAAAGAAAGAAAGAAAGAAAGAAAGAGAAGGAAGGAAAAAGAAAAGAAAAGAAAAAGAAAGAAAGAAAGAAAGAAAGAAGGAAGGAAGGAAGAAAGAAAGGAAGAAAGAGGAAAAAAGGAAGGAAGAAAGAAAAAGAAAACAGAAAGAAACCGTCTCAATTCTATCTCCAAGTTATTCCAAGGGTGGGAAGATGCTGAGGGCAAAACAATTTTAAAAAATTAGAAACAGCAGCATTAGCTCTTGTCATTTTACAATGAACACATGCACTGATAGATGCCTTTCAAAGGGGAGTGAAAAGCAGAGCTGTGGCTCACACTTGTTATCCCAGCACCCAGAAGCTAAGGCAGGCAATGACCAGCAGTTGAAGGTAGCCTAGGCTGCATAGTCAGCTCAAGGATATCCTGATTTCCAGCAATGTGGCAATACAGTCTCTCAAAAGTAGCTGTGGGACTAGAGGGAGGAGTGGTTCAGAGGGGATCAGATGCCTCTGGCCTCAGGACAACAGTATATGTTCATACCCACACACAGACACACACCTACACATCATTAAAATAAAAAAATAATTTTAAAAATCCAAACAAAATCAGAATTTGAAGCCATTCAACACTGAAGAAGACTATATGTGAATATAAAGCTTGCCTCCCCCGGTTCTAGTGGTGTATCTTGTAGGGGAGGCAGTGCTAATGTATTCATGGCATGAAGGGGAAGATAAAATGAACATCACCCACTTTTTAGAGCTACAGTATCAATGCTCCCACTTTGGAGATGGGAAAATCTCTGGCTCAAAGATGTGAGCCCAAGTCAAGCCTATTTGCATCTAGCTAGTGGAGTTGATCTGCTTCCCAAGCCGCCACTCTTCTTTCTGAACATGATCCAAGTTGTTCAACCTCCCAGAGCCTCCCTATTCTTATTTGTGAGACAAGACAGTGGCTCACACAATGGGCTTATTGTAAGGACTAAGCACAACTCGTGAACATCTTAGTGTTCTTCAGGGTGTGCTACTTAATATGATCCAGGGCCCCCTTCACCACTATCCCTCGAGACTTCAGTGTAAGGTGCCCTACTGGATTGTGTGGAGAATGTACTTGAATGTGTGCAGGGGCCTACGGAAGGAAGGTAGACAGGTGCCCAAAAGTCCCCTTATCCTGGATAGCATTTATGCCCTGTTACAGAATTGACTTCTTTTTTTCAGTAGCAAGGGACAGGCTTCATGCAGGGGCCTCTGTAAGACTAAGCACTGTGTCACTGGCAGTTCATCATATCCCCCAGCAGTGCAGCTGTGATAAGAACCAGAAGATTCTCATTCCCAAAGCAAAGCCAGCAACAAGCATCATCTGTGAAGGCACATGCCTCAATGTCCATATGCCATGCTACCTAAGGAAGCACACCAAGAACTAATGGACTTTTGCAAGAGCCCAGCTACTGCTTAATGTCTCTAAGCTCTCAGGGGCAGTGGACCCTCTAGCTCATGTTGTTAAAGAAGCCAAGGATTAGATAGTATTTTCAGAGACTTGATGTATGTAGGACAGTTAAAAACACAAACGGTAGATGTTTCCCCAAAGCTAGGTTCATCCATGGATAACAACATGTTTCTATGAATGTATTTCTCCACCATTCATGGGCACACCAAGGAAAACTGGTTCTACCATCATTGGACGAGCTGTCCCTGTGTGATTTCCATTTGTGCAGCACACGTACAGCTCCAGGTGGCTTAACTCACATTCTGTCTGTCATTAAGGAGAAGAAAACCAGGGGCTCAGGTACCTTCCTGCTGATATTACTATTGTAAGAAGCATTATTTGCTTCAGTCTGTGACTTATTTTGTTGCTTTTTGAGGTTCAGCTAGTGTCTGAAAACCCCTTTGCTTCTAACATAACATCAACTGTTTTATGACTTCAATTTTACAAACACCTCAGCACTTTCTTTCATTTTCATGCAGTTCTATATAGTTTAACCTCTTACTATACCATTTGAAAAAAATATTGTCCAAATACTCTACGTATGTCTGCCTCTCAGCTATTGTAACTTTAGAGACTTTCCTTGCTAATTTGTGCTTCATTCTCTAATACTATAAATCTAATTACCTGTACAGGTTCCAATGAATTGGGTTTTCAGTTAAATAGATAGGTCATTCTAAGGTTAAGTTTCTGTTGGACGATGACATACAGGGTAACTATTCCTTGATTTGATCCGAGTACTTAAATGTTATAGTGGTCAGTCTTGTAGCTGTTCATCTGAAACTTTGTTGGCATAACTGGTTCTGGAATTTACCACAAAATTATCAGATAAATATCATGTTTGGATAAGCCAGGAGTGGCAAGAACACGAAATCATTTGGGTGTAGGGAAGTTCTGATATGCACAGTGGTGTATAACAATCTACCACAGTCTGTATTCTGTGTGGTTGGTATTCCTTATGCTTTACACTTACTGACTGGACTGCAATGGTAGATCAAAGCTATTAGATTATTGATTGCTGAGCTTTCCAACAAAAAAAAAATACAGTTCACCAACCATTCCACTTAAAAAGTCAATACATGGCACCAAAGAACAAGAAATGGACAGAATGTTTTCTAATGAGTAATAATTTTATAAACATACTCACATTTTATATGATTATAGAACCGTGACTTGGGCCTTCCTTTTCTTGTTATTTGCTTGGTGTCTTTAGTGCTGGCAAAAATCAGATGCTCACTGACCATTCCTAATCATCTTAACCAAAACAAAATGAGTATTCCAAGGGCTCAGTTCAATACCCTTTGACTCTAAAATTATTCTTTTGTAATTTTATGCATGAATATGATATATTTAGGTCATATACAACTTTTCTTCCACTACCAATTCTTCTCAGACACTGCCCTGACTTCAGAACTTTATCTTTTTTTTTAATAACCCACTGAATCCAATTAGTGCTACCCATGTGCACATGGAGGTAGGATAACATCCATTGGTCACCTATAACCATCACACTGATAAAAGAATTGACTCTCCCACCCCTGGTAGCCATCAGCTTTCAGTATTTCCTCAACTAGTGAGCCCTATCCCTTTGTGATGGATGACTGACTTAACTTCTTCTTGTGAAGCTCTTAGGCTAGCACTGCACTTGCCATAAAGTGTGTGAGTGCAGAGGCCCTGTCAAACCTAGAAGACATTATTTTGCAGCAGTCTTGCCAAAGTGCAGTTCTAAAATGTTTCTGCTTTCTCTTCCATGAGGTTCTGAGTTTTGCTGTGGCAGGGTTGTGAAAATACATATCCCATTTAGGGCTGAGCATTCCACTTTAACCTACCATGAGTCTCTGTAGTAATCACTCTTTGTTGTACAAAAAAAATTGCTTCTCTGATGATGGATGCAACTTGGGTTGGTCTGATGATGTCGGGGCCCTTTGGCTGTTTTTTTTTTTTTTTTTCCTACTGGTGAAACATTGGCTTAATGACAATTTCATTGTTGTTACTTAGATCTGTCACTGGTGTTCCTAGTTAAGGGTATTGTCTGTCCCCTTTAACTCTGTTACTGGAATTTTTTTTACTATTTATTTATTAAAGATTTCTGTCTCTTCCCCACCGCCGCCTCCCCTTTCCCTCCCCCTCCCCCAATGAAGTCCCCCTCCCTTGTCAGCCCAAAGAGCAATCAGGGTTCCCTGCCCTGTGGGAAGTCCAAGGACCACCCACCTCCATCCAGGTCTAGTAAGGTGAGCATCCAAACTGCCTAGGCTCCCACGAAACCAATAGGTACAGTAGGATCAAAAACCCATTGCCATTGTTCTTGAGGTCTCAGTAGTCCTCATTGTCCACTATGTTCAGCGAGACTGGTTTTAACCCGGGCTCTTTCAGACCCAGGCCAGATGGCCTTGGTGAGTTCCTGTTACTGGAATTTTTTATCCTGCTTCGAGGTCTAATCTCATGAGCCCTGTTTAGTCGTGTGCATCGCTGTCTGAAACACTGAGACTACAGCTTGACATGTATGTGGTAAGAACCAAATGGGAACACACTGGCTTGGGTTTTGGTTTCTGAAGCAGCCAGTATTGCTTTTAGCAACCTGTTCCCTACCATTATTTTTCCACAAGCTTCAGTTTTCCAGAAAGATATGACCCAGATTTTACACATTTAAAACAATACTGCTTCAGTGGGTGACTCAGGATGTTTCAAAACAGGGGAATAAACTAGAAATGGGGTACCTATTGGCTGGAGCACAGAGCAAATTGGCCTTCAATGAAAAAATGAGGCCATGTAATTGAATCTACAACTTGGCCCCATATTAAAGAAAAATGTTTTTTTTTTTTTTTTTTCTGCTCTGAAGCACACTCTAGAGCTCTCCCTCTGCCCTTATCAACAGTTTTGTCTCACCAAGGAGAAATCCCTTGTTCCACACATCCATCTGAACCAAACTGAACCAGGAAGACCAGCCAGCAGGCCCTTGTCCAACAGTAGAGTGACTCCAAAGTCAGGCGGAGATTTTAGAATTTTGCAATTTGGATCGTTGTGGTGGTTCAAATGCTCTAAAGTGAAGCCAGTTTAGAATTGACAGTTCTTCATCTTAGACTTTAATTATGGGCTTCAGCGTCAATAGTTACATACATATCCGTGTTGGTGTGTATTTATGAGATTGTTTATATGTTTGTCTGTATATGGTTCCACTTTTGTGTGTGTGTTACATAATAATTTGATCAACTTAAAACACTAGGCTAAAAATTAAATGCCGCCAAAAAGTCAAAAAGGCTGCATACTCCAAAGAGAGAAATAAACAAGATTTCAATCAGGCCAGACACAAACGTTGCTTAGTCTGAAGACTGTCTTAAAGACTGCAATAAGCAAATATTTTGAATTTTAAATGATCCGAAAGGAAATGCTCAAATATTGTTTCTGGTTGTCTATGTAAATCTCTGGCACAGTGTAAAAGGAGGAAAACCACTTTCCCTAACATTAAACACAAATGCTGTTGAAATAGACTGTGTTTATCCTACTTAACTAAAAGAGAACTTGGAATTTCTTCTACTCTGAGAAACAGATCTGGGCCTTGTTTCCAAGACAGCACAGGATCTCTTTCAGAGAAACGAGAGCATTTATTGTGGTTAATTGTGATGGCACTTCTAACTTGCAGTGTGGCAAGAATAAAGTCAGGGAAGTCTCACTACAGAGCCTTTTGGTGTTGCCTTTGACGAAACGCATGAAATAGGCTTGGCAGAGTTCACAGAAAAGCATTCAACTCCCTGTCATTCTCTGAGCGTCTTCCTCAGAGAGGGACACTGCACGTTCGGCCTCACTTCACACGGAAACACGTTTGCATGAAGTTGCTACAAGTGGGATTTTTTTGTGTCTTTTTTTTTATCTTTTTATTGTCATATTTGGATCTCATCAAAGTTGTCACGCTCGTTTGACTCATTTCAGTTACTTCGTGAACCATAATATTTGTGCTACTGCTTCCGTCTCAGTTACGCTGTATTTGAATAAGATAAGAGCAACAGCATCATAAAATTGTGTATATGTTTCAGAATAGTTCTTTGGGAGATGCTATATCTCTCTCTGGTACCCCTCCCCCTTTAGGAAGCCGAGATGGAACCTAGCGCCTTGCACATGCCAGGCAAGTGTCCTGCTACCAAGCTCTATTTCCAGCCCTCATTTTACTTTGCTTAGAGATGAGGTCTCACTGAGTTACTCGGGCAGCTTTGATCTCTCCATAACCCAGGCAGAGCTTGAGCTTTTGATCTTCTAACCTCCAGGCTCCTAAAATAAACCGGACTTCCGGCTCTGTGCACTCAAGACCAGCTCAATGATTCTATCATCCACTCACAGAGAACAAATACAGTGTGTGTTCCAAAATATGCTATATAAGA
>NW_026067976.1:3725302-3729952 GCF_014885135.2 Alexandromys fortis | reverse complement strand
TATATTGCAAAGCAGGAGTGACTTTGGTGGTTACTCCTCTTGCACTGGGTGACCTAGTAAATCTGAGTACTCACTGTGGTGTTCATTGGACTTTGGAATTCAGTTCTTTAAGAAGGAGAGGGGCTATGAGGTCACTGATGGGGTTCTGTCACCCACGCTGTATGACTCCAGATTCTGGCAGCTCACACCACCACCAAGAGATGCAGTAACACAGATTTGGGGCTCTACTCTGAGAAGTGGGGGTTTCAGGGAAATGATACCTGAAGAGGGCAGTGCCTCAACTACACCCAACAGAAACAATTCTAGTTGTCTGGCAAGCACATTTCCTGTGGCCTCACAGGGCCCAGCTGTGGTGATAAAGAGTGCTAACAAGAAGCCAAGAATATTAAGACCAGAAACAAAGCTAAATTACATGTATATAATGTTGGAATGTACTTAAAACTGGCCATTGCAACCACTTTTAAGTTCACACAATTTTAGTGGCATCAAGAATATTCACATGTTATTGCAATGCTAATCACTGTCCTTCTGTGGAATATTTCACCTTTCTGAATGGAAATTCTATACACATTAAACATCAGTTCCTCAGGTCCTCTGTCTCAATCCCTAATAGCTATCCTTCCATATTTTGTGTCTAAACTATGGCTACCTAAGATATGTTATGTGATTGGAATCACTTGGTATATGTCCTGTTGTGTCTACTTTATTTCACTTAGAACATTGTCTTCAAGGCTCACCCATGTTATTACATGGGTCTCAGTTTCTTTTTAATGCTGAGTAGCATCCTATTGTAAGTGTGCACTACGTCTTGTAAGCATTCATCTATGCATGGACATTAGGTTGTTCCTACTTTGGCTTCTGTTTTCCATGAATTAACTTTCACCCCTCTCAGTGATTCATTAGTGTAAGGTATATTTAGCATTCACATATTTTTAGGATGCAAAAGCAACCATAAAGGGTCTATGTAGAAGTTTCTGCAGCCAAGAGGTCCTGGAACCAGGATATCCTCCCACAATGTGCTGAGTCGATCCTATTTTTGGCTCACTACCCTAAACATCTCAACCCTCCATTCAGTGATTTAGGACTGTAAGTGAAACCTATTTACGTTGCTGCAGAATACAAAATTTATGCTTGACGGCAGCACTAATCTCAAGTTAACATCATTCAGCTAATCACCTAGGTGTGTGTGTGTGTTGTGTGTGTGTGTGGTATCATGGCTAGGATGTTATGACATTATCCTTGTATGGTAAAAAGGGAAATTAAGGCATTTGGGAGTTACAAGTTATTTGATTAAAAGTCACTAACGCACAGAATCCATACCCGAACTCACTGTCTCTAGCCCCGAAGCATTTGCTAGTAACTATAGCACAGACAGTATCTGTAGAGCCTGTGAAGTACAACCCCAGAGCTTGACCATGACAGTGGCCACATTCACAGCAGATGCCCTTTATCCTGGGGAAACTTTAAAATAACAAGCCAATTCATTTGTCTGGAGAAAAAGTCTCTGCACTCCTAAAATCGTTTCACAGAATTATACCAATTAACAAATCTGAAACCTGAGAATGAAATTGTTTCATAAAAGAAACTGGTTATGTACACCATGGTCGGGCTTGGGAAGCCATGCTGGTGTGCACATGCTCCTGGAGCAATAGTCCCTCTGAGGGATGGATAGTACATGGATTGCAGTCAAGGTGATTTCAGTGTCCTCTGTCTTCCTTTCACCCAGATACCACTCTCTCTGAGACTTTATTTCCCAGTTGGTCCATTAGTGAAATCTTTTATCTTTTTCAGTCATTGCCCAGTGGCCTTAAACTCAAATACCTCTTGTAGTCAAATAGACGACGTACATTATTAAAGGGAAAAGAATCCAGTGCAGGCTTTCATTTCAAGTGTGACCATCATGGAGGGACAGGCACCCAATGTTAAGGATGGGTGTTTAAGGGGCTGAAGGGACATGATGCTAACCATTCATACTCTCTCATTTCTTGCAGAGTTCCAGAACTGCACGCTCAGAGGAGGACCGTGAAGGCCTCTGGGATGCCTGGGGCCCTTGGAGCGAGTGTTCTCGCACCTGTGGTGGGGGTGCCTCCTACTCCCTGAGACGCTGCCTGAGCAGCAAGTAAGTCCTGTCACCATTGCGGACTTTGAGAGTCAGAGATGGCTAGCTTGAATCAGGTTTTGTGGATAGGGTCATGCAAAATATTGTGTTGCTTCTAAAGTAAATGAATGGAAGGGGAAAGAAAGGATGGCACAGCAAATTAAGTTTTAGAAGTCTGAGGCTGTTATGACAATCTCTAACTAGTTGTTTAAATACTGTTTTGTGATGACAACAGAGAAGTTATATCATATCTCAGGAAAATTAAATTGCTTTAATGTTAGGTCTGGAAGGACAATCTATTATTTGAAATGGTTCTAGACTCATTAACTACAATAAGGAGCTTTTTGGAGTATGTACAAGTTACAGTGATAATAACAGCACCAACATTCCATTATTACCAGATAGTTTGCAAATAAATGAGATGTTTGTTGTAAGGAGGCTGCTTCTTAGTTCTTGACCACTTAGCGCTGAAATAACCACACAGAAACCATATTATTTAAATCACTGCTTGGCCCATTAGCTTTAACTTCTTATTGAATAACGCTTACATCTTAATTTAACCCATTTCCATTAATCTGTGTATCGCCACGTGGCAGTGACTTACCCAGTAAAATTCCCAGCGTCTGTCTCTGGCCAGCATCTCCATGGCTTCTCCCTGACTCTGCCGTTCTCTTTTCCAGCATTCAGTTTAGTTTTCCCTGCCTAGCTCTGTTCCCCTATAGCTCTGCTATAGGCCCAAAGCAGTTCCTTTATTAACTAATGATATTTATAGCACATAGAGGGGAATCCCACATCAGATGTTGGCTTTGTTTCTATAGACTTTTTAATAGCCAGATATTCCTTACAGCTGTTGAGCTCAATAAATGATGGGCTTTAATAAAAGGTTGGGAAAGACAGAAACATCACTAGAAATTGTAATGTGACTAGTGAGAAAGGTAACACAGGGATGGAAGCTGCTAGCAGCTTCTAGGCAGAATGGAAAATGCCTAGGGCCTTAGAATGGAAAGTTTTTACTAAGAGTAATAATAACTCAAATCTGCTTTCTGAGCTGTGTGGTCTGTGACTCGATTTGTCTCCAAACTATAAAGTATAAAGTACCACGGCAGTATTTTTTAATGGAAGATTTTATTTGACAATGAAAAGTGTTAAAGGCAGAATGAAGAAGGAACATTTGATCAAAGTCACTGTGCAATATAAAGTGTGAAACAGAAGAGTATGTCTCTACACCGATTCTCTTAGACATTTTCAAGTCTTAACTTAAAAAGGTTTCATGCAAGTGTATATTGTATGTGGAGCGCATTCAGTGCATAGCACCCTACTGTTCTTTTTGGCCCCTTTCCCTTTTTTAGATGTCCTTTTCTGCACTTAGAGAGTTTTATGTCCACTTTCACATCATGTATACATAGATAAGTTTATATATCTGTGTAAAGCATAGGGATCCCAAGTGAGAGAAAATGGACAGTATTTGTCTTTCTGAGACGAACAGGATTGAG
The DNA here is from genome assembly GCF_014885135.2 of Alexandromys fortis. Taxonomy (NCBI): domain Eukaryota; kingdom Metazoa; phylum Chordata; class Mammalia; order Rodentia; family Cricetidae; genus Alexandromys; species Alexandromys fortis. The sequence continues at coordinate 3,726,361 of NW_026067976.1, read as the reverse complement.
CCCAGTTGCACACATTTTCCTGCAAAAGACATAACTATTCTTTTTTGACTGTAAAAATTATATTATACATGTTCTGTATGTTCTGTAGCTGTTCCTCTCTTTGGTTTCATCACTTAGTGGCTAGTGTGGCACATAACCTTTGATGTGCTGGTGTCTCTGTGATACGTTGATTTGGACTTCTTGTGTACTCCCATATCTAAGACTTTAAGTATTACACTTTGTGAGAGTTGGAAAGGCAGCCATACTTGTCTTGTTCTTGAGTTTAGTGAGAATGCTTGAGCTTACCCTGATAAGTAAACTGTTGAACTGAAGTCTACCATACAGTCTTTACCCTGTTGAGGTCAGTTTCTCATAGTCTCCTCCTGTCTTTCCCATGAAGCGATGCTAGGCTAGAAAGACGCCTTTCCTACATCTATTGAAATGATCATGTGATTTCTGTCCTTATGCACATTTATGTGATTTAATTCCTTGAACTTATACATGTTGTGCCATCCCTACATCTATGGATAAAGCCAACTTAATCAGGGTGAATAATCTTTTAAATATGATCACAGATTCTCTTTTCAAATATTTTATTAAGAATTTTTGCATCTGTGTTTATCAGGGAGCTCAGTCTATAAGTTTCTTTTCTGTGTAGCTTGTCTGGTTTTGGTATCAGGATAATGCTGGCTTCATAAAACAAGAGTTTTATAACATCCCTTCCTGTCTGTTCTGTGGAGTAATTTCATAAGCATTGATGTTAGCTTTTGCTTTTTAATTTTTTTAAAATAACAACCCTGCCCATAAGTTGCTAAGGTTCTATACTCCCAATACTCAAAACTTTCCTCTATCTTTCTGTACCCAGTTACAACACAGATCTTCTATCTCCTATGCCAGTAGACACTTTTCTATCTATAATACAATCATTTCTTAATTGTGTTTATAATTGTTGCCTCCAAGAAACATACCTCATCATCAAAGGTACATGTAACGTTAGGGGGAAAAGAGAGAAAAGGAATTCCAAACCAATGCAATTAGAAACACAAAACTGTTGCTATTCTCATATCTGAAAAAAAAAAA
>NW_026067976.1:3703890-3724001 GCF_014885135.2 Alexandromys fortis | reverse complement strand
TGATTTTTGTTTTGAGGCTTATATATAAGATTGGGTAATTGGTTGCAATCTTTTTTCATTCATCTTTATTTTTCATCAGAAGTGTCGATAGTCAAGAGGGATCAGGTTATAGCAGAATTGAGCTATAACCTGGATACTGCTGGGCTGGTATCCAGGGTGCCAGCCTTGCTCCTCAGCTCGCCCTTGAAAACAGAATAAGCCTGCAAAAACCAGTCTCTATCAAAAGGCAGACTCGCCATGAATGTACGGTCATAGTCAAATAAAAAGCAATTATGCTTTAAGCACCAACTGTTTTAAGAAGTAAATAAACACTGATAGTCCTATGTGTGCTGATGCACTGGTTGCAATGCATAAAAGTAAGAAATAAAAAAAGCAGCCAAACATTAATGATTTGTATTAGGCACAATGAAAAGAGAAGAGAAGGAAAACATACATAGACAGGAGAATAGAGGGGATGGGGAGGAACTGAAGCCATTTGGGTAAAGAAAAAATAAAAAGAAAGGGAAAGACATGCAACCATATAACCTAAAACAATAAAACAGAAGCTGGCCTTTTTGTCTAAGGTTTTATACTGCTAATACTCAAAACTTTGCTGTGTCTTTCTGTACCCATTTACAACACTGTACAGCTCTTCTATCTCCTCTGTCAGTAGACACTTTCCTATCTATAATGTAATTATTACTTAATTGTGTTTATAATTGTTGCCTCCTAGACACATACCTCATCATCAAAGGTACATGTAACGTTAGGAAGAAAATACAGAAGAGGAATTCCAAACCAATGGAACTAGAAACACAAAACTGTTGCTGTTCTCATATCTGAAAAAAAAATTGGACTTTGACCCCATATCTTGTCAAAGGGTCACTTCTTACTGGCCAAAGATATTACAATTTTAGACATGTATGAACAAGGAAAGGATGAGGAATGAGGAAAAGACCCAGAGAGAGAACAAGAACAGAGCAGGCCAGAGTTGGCCTGGTGAATCACACTGGGTGCTAAGTAAAGGAGGGGTAAATGTGAAAAGGTCTAGATGGGGGTGGGTGCGTAAATGCAGCCTGGCCTGATTTCTGCTTCCAGCCTCCTGAGCTGCCAGGTGTCTGTCGTACCTCTCAGCCTCCCTTTAGTGTGTCCGTGATGCTGATCATGCCCGAGTCTACTTGCTATTCTCAACCAGGCTGACCTCCGGAAGATCAGGCACAGATACTGAGCCTTCATGGATGGAGCCAAAGGTGCTGGTTACAATGATGGGCGGTCCTTCAGGAGACCACTAGCAAATTCTACACTCACGCCCTTATAGCTATGTGGGGGTTGGGCCATATATGCTGGTCATGTCTTCCTTGGTTGTATTGCAAATGTTGGCTCGGGCCCTGTGCTAGCCGTCCTCATGTCCCCAAGAGCAGGTGAGCTCTCAGCTCATGTTCCCCACAGATTCTAGCTCTCGTCAGCTTTCTTCTCTGCTGACTCCTACACAGTGCTTCTGACGAGCTTCTTCTTTGGCAGCTAGAGCTGTTCTGCTGGCTGGCTTTCCCTGTGTGGACTTGGGACACTTCTTTTGAACTTCCTGGGAGTGTAGTTTTCCAGAGGGTCTCAGGCCACCAAGGAGCTGACTCAGCAGGGGCTTCTTTGCAAAGACATCCAGTGACTGCTCTGGTCAAGTGCCAAGAGACAGGGTTTCCCTGGTGGCTTTTTCTCCCTCTGCCAGAGGTTTGGCTCTCTCCTCTTTTCTGCCCTTTAAAATGTTACTGAAAGCACAGTGCTGATTTTCTGATCCCCTCTGCTCCTCCGTCCTCAGAGCGGGGCACCCCCCAAACTGAACCAGACCTTTCCACTATGTAAAGCCCCCTTTTGCACGTGTTTTTGACGCTGGAGGCATTCACTATTTTCCGACAGCTGTCATCCAGCTTTCTTCCGTGTGTTCCCTGAGCGTCTGACTGATCACGCCTGCAAGTTGTCAGCCGTCTTCTGACTCCTCTCCTTCAGGTTTCATAAACACACAACAGAAAGCAGTGAGATGCCAGGTGCGGGAGTTTCAGCATTTCTTTTATAACCATGATACCCTCTTGAGATTGGGGTCTGAGTTGCATTCCTCCGTTTCTCAAGTGGGGTCTTCATACTGTGTAGGAGATACGAGGAGCCTATTGGTGGCTCTTACTGGATCTCAAGATCCAGCAAAGAGAATATTTTGATGCCTAACAAGTTTTCATTGAAAGTGCTGAATACTTCAGAACATGACCAGAAGGCATACTTTGCAAGATACAAAACCAATCCTGACACTTGTCCACGCTGATAGTTGATAGCTGCATTGGATTCCTCCACTGGCAAGTTCATATTCTTTTGATGCCAGCTTCCTATCAACCAGAACCTTGAACATAAAGAAGAGATTTTTCCAACTTGTGATTCACCTATTTCCTTAATCAGAAACATAAAAAAGCTTACTAAATGTGCCATACATGATGCTACATGATGATAATATGCCTGATACTAATCTGACATCAAAATGTACAAATTTGAGATGTGCCTGTTATCTAGTGTTCTCCAATTAGCATCCCTGACTATTCAATGAGAATGAGCCAAAACATGTCCCTCTGGAAACTAAGACGGTGTGAGGAACTTTCCTATTGCCCCAGTGATGTGAATGTTATCTTGTGTTGGAAATTTCCAATGAGTGAGACTGAAAAGAAGTGTAGGGGATACATTTACATCACAAGTAAAACTGTCACTCAGCAGATAGTCAGGTACTAAGGCCATGTGCAATTCAATCATACAAAGTTTACCAGTGTTGGGGGAATAATTTAGGTTAACCTCTTCAGATCCCCCTCTTCTTGAGATAAACAATATAGAGGTTGACTCACCTATTCGATCTGTGGTTAAAGATGGATTTCTGAGAATAGTAGCCCACAATATGACCATATTAGCCTTTTGTGCCCTGGTGGCATCAATTGGCACACTACGGATTTTACAAAGAGAGAAACAAAGACTGAGTTATCTCTGGGGTGAATTGATTCTGGGAGATCCACATTGAGTGATGTAGTTCTCATGTGATGTGTATGCTTATTTTTATTTAGAAAGCTCTCAACGATTTAGTTACAAAACAGATTGTCATGAAATACTATGGGTAGTTTCTGTTAGAATAAAAAATCTAGAGTATGCTGTCTTTTTCGAAAAGAGACATTATGCATGCATACACATGTACAAATAAATTCACATGCTTGCCTACTTCTATGTCTGTGTGCTGGGCTAAAAAAATATCTACTGTTTAAGAAATGCCTGAAAGCTGCTGCTCAGAGAACTGACTTTGGCAGGGGCCCTGTGTGAACGCTGGTTAGGGTGCTTCCCCACCTGGGCTTACCCATATGCAGAATTCAGTCTTCCTTACCATGGGATGACTATGTTTGGAGTGAGAGGAATGTTGGATGAGAGTATCATAAAACACACACGTGTCTGTGTATGTGTGGGTGTGTGCTTCTCTTTCTGACATTTCGAATCATACTGTAAGTTTCATAAATAAGATTTTAAATCCTTCTGCCTTGTGTATGTAGAGTGAATGTTTGAAACAAGCTCCCCAGGCGTCAATGCAGATGCACTCATCCACCAGAACTCTGTTCTCCCAGTCTAGATTGAATCTACCAAGGACCTCAGGAGAATACAGCATCATTGTCACCATCCTTTAAGTTCTTATGAACCTAAACAACCTTTTTGTTTTGTTAGTAGTTTCCTTACAGTCAAGATTTTTTTTGATGACTAGGAGCAATTTTTCAAGTCGCAGCCTTAAGTTTCAAAAAGCTAAACCTTCAGTAAAGCTAATAGAGAGATCAACTATCATTTTTACTCAGGCATAAAAATTCAAAATTTCAGCAAAATAGAAAACTCTAAGCAGTAAAAATATTATATTTAGTATAAAAATAAAATATAATATTTATGAAAAATATTCTGATATTTCTTAATTTATCCATAACTAAACCATTTATATATGGCTCTTAATCTCTAGTTGGATTGAGAAATAGTTGACTCTTATAATATAGAAACAGATCTGTTCAGAGGTAAGTGTTAATCTTTATGATTCAAACCAATTTGATATTAGAAGGTTTCTAACTAGTCCCTCTATGGCCCATACTATTTATTTCAGTAGCTGTTGATCCTTTCTCTCTCCTTACACCCTAGGTTGTTAGGGAAGCCCCAATTCAGTGTGTCATTTATTCAGTGCCCCAATAATGCAGTTAGTAACCACGACATTTCACTGAAATATGAGGTAAAGGTAAGGCATGGTAAGGCAGGTCTGAGGGACTTGGGTGGGCTTGAGCCCATATCTGGGTAGACAAGTGTTGGCTGATCTAAATTGGATCGATCTATTTTTATGTAGGCAATGCACGTCAGCTCCATTTTCTCCCAATACTCCAATGAACTGTACTAGATGAATTTCCCAGGATTTGCTGGGCTCCTGCTATCCAAACTAAGAGTCTCTGGGAGAGAAAAGGGATGCACAAAAAGCATGAGATGTAGGAGAAACAGAGTGCTGGGACCGCCGTGGCAGTCTATCATAAACGGGCATCTGTGGCTTTCTTATTTGTTTTCTGTAGGATGAAGTCATTATCGGGCTCTTTCTCAATTCTCCATTCCAAATGTAAGCATCTTAATTCAACTCACTAGCCTTGCAATTTGGGAAAGAGCCGAAGATACATTTTTTTTTTTTCTCTTCGTAGAGATCAACCAGATGAGTGAGGAGTGGCAGGAATTTAATGGACAGCATTCAAATCCAGGCCAAATAAATCTAAGTAATTCACCTTGTGAATTCAAAGGCTGGGCTGATTTTCTAGCCCTGGCCACGTGAACTCTTAGGTAATTTTCAAGTTTGAATTTTCTAGGCCTATCAAATACGAATTATTTGACTTCCAGCATGATAAACCTATAAATGGAGTTAGACTTCTCAGATTTTATGGTGCAGATGGCAGCCTCGGTTTTTGGAGTCAGTTGTATCCTCTGACATACTGAAAACTTGCAAAAAGCCTTCTTTAACCTGAGCAGAGAATATTTCAAGTGCTCATTTGATGACTCTATGGAAAGGGGTGTCAGTGGAGGTTAGGCAGTGTGAAAATAAAGCTTTCAACCAACTAGCAGAGCCAGGTCCCAGAAGACACTGACTGAGCACAATCCTTCCCTGGCTTCTTCTCGTTCTTTTTCTAGATAGGGCTGTATTGGCCTAACATGCGATATTGGAGCAGTCGTAGTTGCTTCTGCTTGCAACCCTCATTTGGCCCTGCAACCTTTGCTGATTCTGTAAGATGAGATACAGCTTCACTGAGTAACACGGGTAATGTAGCTGTTGTTTATCTTACATCACCAAGTGAAATATAAGATTTGTTTTTTTTTTTTTTTTATTTTTCACTTGTACTTGGTGGGGGTACTTTATTTCATCTCCAGTAAATTACTGCCTTGGAAACCTGCCTCTTCTCCATCCAGTTCCTCACCTTCTCGCAAACTGTGCCCAAATGTTTATAGCAAATTCTTCTTCCTACTTGCTCTTTTAAATTTGATAGTGCATGGCATCTCTGAGGACTCCAGATTTGTCTTCAGTCAGTTCCCTTAGCTTTGCCCAGAAGGAGTTCCAGGTGCCTCAGGCATTTAATACCGTGAGTGACATCATCTGTACCACTGTGGTTGGTCCATGCCAAGTCCGAGGTCAAGAGGGAAACTGCAGCTCATTTGAGAAGACGATGAGTCCAAGAGCTGCATGTTCTGAAGAACACAGTTAAACTTGGAGCAGTTAGCTTAAAAAGATGTAAACACCTTATGAGAGCTCTTTTTATTTTTTGAAAAGCCAAATCAACCTAACAAATTGATGAATCTATGGTCAATTCTATATATCAATCAGCACATTAAGAATATGAATATTCATTAAAATACTGGTTGAATAATGTACTGGAGTGAGATAGATGACAGTAGACAGACAGACAGACAAACAGACGGATGGATAGATAGATATAGATAAATGATAAAAAATATGTGCTCATAAAGAATGATGGTATTTTTCAAAAGCTAATACATTTTGAATTGAATTTTTGAGTTAGACAAAATTATCAGATGAGCAAGAGATAAAAATCATCACTACATTATGCAGAGTGCCTAAAAACGATAAGGTTATTGTATTATTCCAAAAAGATGTGCTGCCAGAATGATGTCAACATAAACACAGAGAAATTAAGATAAATAGCTTCAAGGAGTCTTATTCCATAGGAATGGGGAAGATTATTTGAAACCCCCTTTTATAGCAATGATGCTAGGGAAACCAAGCTAACGTCTTTGAATTTGCCAACACAGATTTTCCCCCATGAAAATATTGATACTTACATAAATTTAGAATTTAGTTGGCAAGCAGTTTCTGCATTGTATAAATACCAAAATAAAATGTTTCAATGATAAGATTTGGCTTCTTAAATGCATACTTATTGTCTTTTTAATGACATTTTATCTTCATCATCCAATTAAAGATCTTGAGTTTCCTTTTATTATTTTAAAGCATGTAGCTCCAGTGAACTCTGAAACAGGAACTAGGTGCCTTTCTCCATCTAACGTTGTATGTGGTGAGCCTTATTTTTCTTAAAAACAGTTTAGTTTTTGTTTAAAGAAAGATATCCAAGTTCAGAGTAGGTCTGAGTCTGCGTGCCATTCATATAAGGTGGTCTTTTCATTCTGTGACAGGAGATTCTCATGAGGACATATGTTTAAGAGGTTTGAGGTTGCCTTCCTCTTACTTTTTTGGGTCAATGCCTAGTCTAAGTGTATTACCAGGACTTCAAATATTCCAGGCTATATATCTTAGGAGTACATTGTTCCAAGGTATGATCTCCTTTCAGGATAGGCATGCATAAAGGGTAATGGCTGAATGTTTAGGACCAATTTATGGTTTATCTCATAAACCAGTTTGTTGGGATAAAAGATGGTTGAGAAATTTGCCTGGTTTAAAACCTTTACTTGTTATGTTGAGAATTTGTAACTCTTAATATGCTTCCCCTCCCCCCTTGTATGTAAGAATTCCTTATTTGGTTTGTTCAATAGCCCCTGTAAAGTTTTCTTTCCTCTCAATTTTAATTCATTCATCGAATATTTATCACCCTCTCACTACATCAGGTAAATTACTAGGTACAAATAGAGCTAGAACTCCCAAAGAAAGAGAGTCAGCCTCTAGAAATAAACCAGTTAAGATCTTATTGTTGTGTTTACTGTGATTGTAGTTGGAAGTATTTTAAGAAGAGGATTTCTCCCAATTTTGTGAATAGTAAACTTGATAGGCATTTGCTTTTATACGTGTTGGTTTTTTTTATCCTGCATCATTTTCTACACTATCTACATTAACTAGGAAATTATTTTATTTTCCTAATTTCTTTATAAGCAGTATTCTACTTTTTTCGTTCCAGTGTTAACACCCAGCAGATACTTCAGTGTTTCATAGTTTGCTTTTAATTTACATACATAATTTTAAAATGTATGTTCATGTTCAAGAAGAAATAAGAAAACAATAGTATACTGAAGTAAATCTTGTACCATAAAACAAAGGTCAGTTCAAGCAATTGTGCCTTTGCAGTGTAGAGCAGATAACTCAGGTTTGAACCTAGACTGAGCTAAACAAAGTCTTGCAGTCACCCCCACCACACATATTACACATACATACTACCCACACAATACACATTACCCCCCCACACATATATGCTACACACACATACGTATGCACTACCTCTTTGATACTACTAATCTTCTTTAAACTGTAGTAAGAAAGCTTAATGTGACTCTTTCCCTTAGTATCCTTAACCACATAAAACAGTACTCTTGAGTACTGAAAACAGCCTTGTATTGGCATAAAAACAGACAGGAGGACCAATGGAATCGAATCGAAGACCTGGATATCAATCCACACATCTATGAACACCTGATTTTTGACAAAGAAGCAAAAAAAATATGAAATGGCAAAAAACATATTTAACAAATGGCATAACTGGATATCAATATGTATAAGAATGAAAATAGATCCATATCTATTGCCATGCACAAAACTTAAGTCAAAGTGGATCAAAAAACCTCAACATAAAACCAACCACACTGAACCTCATAGAAAATAAAGTGGACAGTACACTTGAATGCATTGGCATGGGAGACCACTTCCTAAATATAACCCCAGCAACACAGACACTGAGAGAAACAATTAATAAATGGGACCTCCTGAAGCTGAGAAGCTTCTGTAAAGCAAAGAACATGGTCAACAAGACAAAATGGCAGCCTACAGAATGGGAAAAGATCTTCACTAACCCCACATCAGACAGAGGTCTGATCTCCAAAATATACACAGAATTCAAGAAATTGGTAATCAAAAAAACCAACTAATCCAATTTAAAAATGGAGTACAGACCTAAACAGAGAACTCTCAACAGAGGAATCTAAAATGGCTGAGAGACACTTAAGGAAATGTTCACCATTCTTAGCCATCAGAGAAATGCAAATCAAAACAACTCTGAGATTCCCTCTTACACCTGTAAGAATGGCCAAGATCATAAACACTGATGACAACTTATGCTGGAGAGGTTGTGGTGAAAAGGGAACACTTCTGCGTTGCTGGTGGGAGTGCAAACTGGTACAGCCACTTTGGATATCAGTATGCAATTTTTCAGAAAATTAGGAAACTACCTACCTACCTCAAGATCCCATAATACCACTTTTGGGTATATATCCAAAGGATGCTCTATCATACCACAAGGACATGTGGTCAACTATGTTCATAGCAGCATTATTTGTCATAGGCAGAACCTGGAAACACTCCACTCATCTGAAGAATGGATAAGGAAACTGTGGTACATTTATACAGTGTAATACTACACAGCAGAAAAAAAAATAATGACATCTTAAAATTTGCGGACAAATAGATAGATGTAGAAAGCATCATATTGAGTGAGGTAACCCAGACCCAGAAAGACAAATATCACATGTACTCACTCATAAGTGGGTTTTAGACATAAATGAAAGAAAACCAGCCTACAATTCACAATCCCAGAGAACCTAGACAACAAAGAGGAGCCCAAGAGAGACATACATGGGTCTAATCTACATGGGAAGTAGAAAAAGACAAGATCTCCTGAGTAAATTGGGAGCTTGGAGACCTTGGGAAAGGGTTGAAGGGGAGGGAAGAAGAGGGGAGGGAAGTGCAGAAATCTATATAGCTCAAAACAAGAAAACAATACAAAAAAAGTACTGTTGGATAGACTGAGAGTCTTCACAGAGGATATTTAGAACTCATGGATGTTGTACCACCCAAACTCGACACATTGAATAGCAGCTTTCTTTTTCCCTCTCATTTGTGCCCCTGGCAAACATGGGTTCTATTTCTACCAGTTAAGCTATTCTATGCATCTTCCCTAGGTGGAATCCTGGAGTATCTGTCCTCTGTGACTAGTTTATTGCACTGACCACAGGATCCTCAGAGTTCATTTGTGTTACCACTTAGGACATGATTTCCTTCATTTTAAGGCAGATTAATTATTCTATTGTATGAAATTACCATATTTTGCCAATCCATTGGTCATCAGTGGACATTTAGGTTGTTTCCACATCTTAGCTACTATATGCGGTGCCGCAGTGTGCATGAGAATACAGACACAGCACTTCAATATTGATTTTACTACTGATAGGCAAGCGTCTAGATAAAGGATTTGCAGACCATGTAGAATTTCTATTTTTACTATTTTGGGGGATTTACTTACTTTACTCCATATGGGACACTATTTTATACTCTTCCCAGTCATGCGCAAGTGTTCCCTTTTCATGAACACCCACTTATGCACTGTTGGTGAGAATGCAGATTTGTATACCCTCAATGGAAAACAGTATGGAGGTTTCAGTTTCCTCAGTTTACCACTCCTGGGCCTGTGTCCAACAGCAGTGAAGTCGTGTAAAAGCTGTGCGTGCGTACCTTGCTCATCACAACTTAATTCATAATAACTAAGTTATAGAATCAGCATAGGTGCCTATCAATAGGTGAATAAAAGAAATTATATGTATGTATATAATTTTATCCATATGTGAATACATGCAATATATGCAATGGAGTTTTATGCAGTCATAAAGAAGAATGAAATCATATCCTTTGTAAGAAAATGGACGCAACTGGAAACCATTATGTTAAGCAAAAAGAAAAAGACACAAAAAAGATAGATGTCATATGATTTTTTTTCTCATATTAATTGACTTTAAAAGACTCTGAAAGCAGAAGAGGGTAAAAGGGATGAAATAGAAGTCAAAAGAAAAATGAGCAGGAAAGGGTAGTAGGGATACTTTTGGGGAGTTTTATCATGAAAGACTGAACAGTTTTTCTGCATCTATTGATATTGCATGTGTCCTATGACTTCTTTTGCTATCTTTCCCTAGCTTTGCTTTAAACTCACAGAGAAAGCTTTGGAAAACACAAATATTTTGGCCTCTAAGGAGACCAATTCAATTAAAAAAAAAAAAAAAAACTCTGTCGAGGTAGACCCTGCCATTAGGATTTTTTTAAGCTCTTTAAGTGGTATTTGATGTGTGTCTGGGTTAGAACTACATATCAAATTAAGAAAAAAAAATGAAGCTTTGCCTTTAAATTTTGATGATGAAGAAAAGAAGCAATTCTCTTCCTTTTGTGCTAAAATTCTTCACTCCATTTTCCAGAAAGTGACCCTGTCTGCTATATGGAAGAGAGGCATGGATGTTAGCATATCACGGTACGAGGGTGGTAAGGGTCTTGTGGTCTCAGTGGGTCACATGAATGACGTTTCTGGGTAGATGTACAATCAAGGTACAAAGTGGTAAATATACCAAGTGATTTTTTTAGATATTCTTCCAGTACATAGATTAAGCTTAGTAAAATGGTCCTTTAAGCCTCTAGATCATTAGTCATGAAACAGCATATTTATAACCTCAGTACTTAAGAGGAGACTCAGAAATTCAAGATAGTATTTGCCTACATAGCTAGTTCAAGTGTAGCCTAGATTACATGACTCCCTGTTTTAAAACAGAACAAAAGAAAAGCTTCTGATGCTATTGGTGATTGACTGGAGCAGGGTCTCAGGGGGTTATATGGTTTATATAAAATTTCTAAGGCATCATTTAACTTCTTATAGAGGATTTGAGTTTTTAGCTCTTCCCTTACGTTCACCATTCATCCTATTGGTTTCCTTTGACTGTATAGCTAAGAAAGGAAAGCACTTTCTGGATCTACTTAAATGGACTCTCAAAAATACAGTTGCCTGAATAAGACCAACAGAAAGCCACACCATTCCACGTACCCCCACCCTGGATAGAAGGGGATGCCCTCAAGATCCCACCCCTATTTGAAGAGCTACAAGAGGTTGAAGAAAAATCCATTTTCTTCAGAGGCAAGCTCCCTGATCTGTTTCCCATGCCCAAGTAGTCAACCCTATATCCACACATATACAAGCAATTCAAATTGGACACAGTAGGACATATATTATATGTTATAATATAACTACAGAGGAACTCATACATGAATTTGAGAAAGTGTGGGGGACATTGGAAGAGTGTGAAGGGACAGATGGTCAATATGATAAAAATACATTGTATTCATGTATAAAATCCTCAAAATAAATATTTTAAAGAAGATAAAGAGTCATGAAACTGATTTGCTTAGTTTTAGTCACTGAGATAAATGAAAGATAAGTAGCTAGGCAGATAAAGGATGGATACATATATGGGGAGGGCTTAGATAGTAAGAGAAAAATAGGAATATCAGAATAATGTGCACTGGTGGCGGATATTTTACCTACGGGCAGGAAAGATAACAGTGGAGCCCTAGGTGAGAGCAGATCCATGCATGGTAATCACATCACACCATTTGCTCTCGCGGAGAGCTACATACAGAGCCAGGCTCCACCTTGGGTCTGGGATTGGACTCTCAGTCTGGGTAAAGCCTGAAAAGGGTTAGAGGATTAGAGCTCCCAAGTGGAAGTTCCATTACTTCTGAGACAGTTGTCATGCCGTTTTGTCATAAAACAATTGACTTCAAATCTTGGCTCCAGTCTTTTCTCTCTGTGTGACCCTCACTAGATAGGGTTCAGTGTGCTCACTCAAGATAAGCACTCCTCGCCTGGAACAATATAGGAATTCGGTAAATGAGTGTTGAAGGAATATCGAAGGTGACCTTCATCTTTAAGTATCAAAATCTGTGACCCTGAAAAAGAGACACCTTCATTCCAGATGTATTGTTACAGCCCGTTTTGCTGCTGGGTAGATAAAGGGACAGAAACCTGAAGTTCTTAATGTATCAGGTAGGGCCTGGTGTTGACCAGCACAGTAGAAATGACCGAAGGAAAACTACTGTAAATTGTGCAGGACCCCAATTTGTTAGATGTCTGTGGAATATGGAAAGCCTGAAGAATTTTTTCTCTGGCCAAAATATTTCATAAATTCTCAGTTCAATGTTATAGCTGGTGAGATTATTAGAGAGAGAACTAGATTTTCATAAGAAAAGTTTTCCTCATGGAGAAGATGGAAACTTTGGACATGTTGCTAAAATACGTTTGTTTTTATTTTTTATTCTCTTTTGGCTATTAAGCAAATATAAAAACATCTGTAAACTTTAGGGCATGTGTGAATGTCCATCCTACGGGTGGGTGGCAGGCCAAAGGCAGCACTCTACCCCATCCCTGCCTCCCCAGTCCCCATCTCTCAAAGACAGCAAAAGCATTGGGTAAGAAGGCATCGTGGTGTCAGTACATAAAGACAGCCACAGAGGAGAGGGAGAGGTGATACCCTTGGGTAGCTACTTAGTTTCATTTTAACTTTCATCTCTAGCTGTTGTAGAAAGATTTTAATTAGGATTTGGCATTCAAAAATCAGGACAAATGCAATGTTGCAAGTTCTGCCTGGCTTGAAATTATCTTCATGGTGTTTCCTTCACTATTCCTCTCCTCTCTCTTTCACCATTACTTCACCTGCCCTCCCTCTCTCCCTCCCTGATCTCATGAAGTGCTTACAGAATGCTAACAGTACAATAAGTGTCTTGCTAACACTGTGGCTCATAAAGCAGGCACATAGATCACCAAGAGACAAAATGAGATTTTCTGAAAATGGGCAATTGCCTGGGCAGGTGCAGAGCCATGCGCTCTCGTGCTTTGGAATTATGGTCACTAGGCCTCTTGTCCGGAAGTAAAGTCCAGGACACCTACAGTACCTGCCCTGCCATGGTATTTAACTAGAATCCTCAGGAATACTTAAAGCCAGCTCCAGCAATAGCCCTCAACACCGGGCTGTGTCTACAAAGTGATAAGGACCACCTTCACAGAGTCTGGCCGTGTTTGTGAATACGTGCTGGTTTGTTGCAGTGCATCCTTCCTTGAAGAACAGGACATATATGTAAAATCAGACTTGTTTGGGGACACAACTTGGCTGTGATTTTTTTTTTCTAACTGTGATTTAGAATGTACCAGACACTCATGATAGCAAATAAAACCATTTGAAACTCACACAACACACTCCAAACTTCAGCAGGGAAGGTTCTTGCTTGTCTACAGCCCCCTAACTGTGCCTCAGGAATCTGCCAAAAGTCCAGAAACCTTCTTAATTGTCTGGGGTTAAAAGGATGCAGCGGTCGGATTAATAATCACCAGGGTAATAGGTATTTGAACAAGTTTAATAACAAAACCAGACTCACAAAACCAAGGTTCCAGCGGAGTAGCCAGGGGAGACAGGAGAGGAAGGGAAGGGGCGCGCAGCCTCTGCCCGCCCAATATATCAGTAAACATACGCCTGAGGGCAGCCCGCCCCCAAGGGGAGGGCTTATCCCTACAAAAGGAGATCTCACAGCCACAGGGAGGGCCAATTTACAGTGCTTTCCCTCAACCTATTTAATTTCCATTTATATCTAATTTAGCCTCCACATTAGTTTTTAACCTCCCTCCATCCTTCCCTCCCGTCCTCCCCCTCCCTCTCTATACTCCAAAGTCACGGTCTCCAAGTTGGCAGTGCATTCAGTGTGTGCTTCTAACGGGAAGTTGTTCTGGGGCAGAAGTGTTGAAATATAAAACTGAGGTTACAAAAATATGTAACAAATTCTTGCAACTCTGTTTCCTAATTTGTGTTCCCACCAGCCCCTCCGTCGGTTTAAAACTGCTTCTGAAAAGGCAGCTTTAGAGTGGAATCGACTTTTGACTCCTTGGGTCACTTTGGAGCTTATGACAGGTTGTGATGCCTTGGTGTGACCCAGGGCCGTCTGTCCCCAGCCAGCTCACTGCATTGTTACAGCAGAGAACATTTTCGAAAGTTACATTTTTTAAGTTGTCATAATAGTTTGGCTTGTATAGCTGTCAGGATAAAAGTGTCCTCCTCAATGCCGAGTTGTTTGGGAAATTGATGTGTCATTTATGAAAGAGGCAGCAGAACACAGCCAGCTGTTCCATATGGGATGTCAGGACTTTTCAACCAAATGCTCACAGGATAAAATGTGAGCATTTCATGTGCTTTTGAAAGTCCCCAAACACCAGGATTCCCATCTCCTCTTGGGACTTGTTTTGGTATGTGTATATGTTGCACATGCTTGCAGGCGGTGTGCCTATGTGTTTGTATACATCTGTGTATAGGTGTGCATGCTTGGCTGTTTGTGTGTGGAGGTCAAAAGCCAGCATTGGTTTGTCTTCCTCTTTTGTTCAAGCCTACTTTTTAAGATCGAGTCTCTCACTGTCACTGAACCTGCTGTTTACTGGTTTGTCTAGACTGGCTGGCCAGCAAACCTCCAGGAGCCATTAGTCTCCATGCTCTCGGTGTTTTACAGGCCCCCACTGCTGTCTCCAACTAGCATGTGGGTTCTGCCCATCCAAGGTCATGTCCTCATGCTTGTATAGCAAGCACTTGAACCGCTGGACTATCTGTTCGACCTGACATTTTAAAGTTACTTTTTTACTAGTGATTGTGTGCATTAGGGATGCGTTCTTTGCTGAATTTGAGTGGCTTTGAATCAAGTTCTCCCTCAAATGGGAGAGGGGCAGCCTTAAGTGCATCCACTTTAAACCTAGTTTAAGACAATGAGCCACCAGAACTTGTGGATGTGTGGTCTGTCTCTTCAAGAGCTGAGTGGCTTGGTATCCCATGTTATCTCCTGAAAGGACCTGTTCTGGTGTAGTCCACATACACTGGGTTCCTGCAGGTGATCTCAGAGCAGTTGATTTGAGGGAGGGCATAGCTCTTCTACAGCCCTAGAGATGACTAAGCTGCCTGAATGGAGAGCCCCATGTGTGAATGAGCCTGCCCGTGTTGGGGATCACACTCTTCCCATCTTTGTCATCTCAAGTTGCTAAACTATGATCATTAAAGCTAAGACAATTAAACCGGGAACTGGAGGAGTCTGAGGTTTTCTTGCATGTTAGAGAAAAAGTGGCCCAGAGTCCACACTGATATTATTATAGGAGAATTAAAGACTTGTAACTCATAAAATTAGATTGTGATTGGGATATTTTCCTTTCTTTGAGAGAAGAGCTTGAGTTAAGTAGCTAAAAGTGTGGTGCTGACATAAACAAGTATGGGACTTCCTGGTTGGTCACTTTGGGGCTGTGATGTATTTGGTGTTTGTATTTATTTGTATCATACTCGAGCCCATTTCTGAGCTCAGCTGGTTCAGTACTTACCGCAGCACAGTCTTCTTAAGGGTTTCCGTTTGCACCGGGAGAGTGTGCTGCTGTGAACCGTGTTCACTGAAGCCCTAACTTCTCTCAGAAACTGTTCCGATCGAAGCTTCTGTTGGTTTTCATCCTGCAGGTGAAGTCTAATTCACCTAAATATGAAGGAACCCACTCAACTGTTATAGATTAACAACCTTCAAAAAAGGAAATGAAGGAAGGAAGGAAGGAAGGAAGGAAGGAAGGAAGGAAGGAAGGAAGGAAGGAAAGACTACTTAATTCTACGATAAGGCTTTGTGTCTAGACAAATGCCTAGGATGAAGAAATTCATACTGGACAATAATTAAGTCTTGTGGTAGAAGAGTAACTTTGAGACTTAGGGAAAAATCTATATTTATCTATAATACATTTGATTTTTAAAAAATGAGCATCTCTGCACTGAAGTACTCCACATTGCATGTTATTGATAAATATTGTTGAAAAGTTAAAGATAATAAGCAAACACTGGTCCAGAGTGTTGCTACCATAATTTATTATCCAAATTTTGATAATGTCTTTCAATGATGAGTACCTTGGAAAGTCTGGAGATACGCTCAGTAATAGAACACTTGCCTAGCACGTGTAATTTTTAATCAGTAGTAGTAATGAACAGACACTTTGCCAAGCTTGAACACTTACTTTAATATCATACTTTTGTCAAGTTAAATGGACAATCAACTAAATCGTAACATAGCATTGAAAAACAAGTTGCTTAGGAGCATAAATAGTTCATAAATAAATATTAAATGCTAGCTAATGACAGAATATTCTTTGAAAAATATAATCTCCTCTGTTTTTGCTTTTACTTTGTCATAATCAGAAATATTTCAGCAAATCATTTGTACTATATGAGATACCCCTATTCCAAGGGTTATTCATAAATTCTGCATATATAATTATGGTTTAATATCTCTGGAAGAAAGCTAATTTCAGTTATTGAAGCAGACATAGTCAAGTTGCATTCTTTGTCTTGTTTTGTGGTGAGGTCCTGTAAGAGCATCTTGGCCTACATGGTGTCAGAAGAGGGAGGGATTCTCCTGTGAGCTGAACGTTCAATATTATCATCCATTGAGGCAACAACAGCAGCCTGGCCGCTGACCAACTTCAAGTTCATTGGCTCTAGAGCATCGCTGGTCTCGTTGACCTCATGCATCTCTGTTGATTCTCCCTTTTTCAACAATTTGGACGCCTTCTTTTTCTCATTCTGATTTTCACATTTATTAAAGCAGTTAACTTGGGTTGACCTCATCTTTACGCTTTAAACAGCCTGTAATTGTGTACTTGTGTTTCCAGATGCTATTTTGTTTTTGTTGACATTTTTAAGACCTACCACAATCGCTATTTTTATGCCTAATTACATGGCCAAGTCATATTCATTCCTTTGCATTTTGCAAAGTCATTTTATTCCCGAAGTGTAACAGTAGCTCCAAGATGCTGTTGGAGTGGGCGCATCAAGCACGGTGAGATTGGTGGTAAATCCCGAAGCCTGGTGGCCCTGTTTCAGTATCGCTCCACCACTTAGCATCTGTGGGGCTTTGGCCATCCTCCCTAGGCATTATCTCATCCCTAAAATCAATGCAATGGCCTCATCACATTTGATAAGGTCAAATCTTATCGCTCAGTAAATTGGGAAGATCTAATAAACACGTAACTGAAAATTAGATCTGGGCCGTCATACCTGTTTACAATGTGCCTAATTCTCTGAACGTTTCCTAAGATGATTTCCCTTGCTTTCTGAGAAGTGTGGGTTTATGTGAAAAGAGTCTAGCGGTATTGTTCACAAATTGTCATCGCTGAATGTCTTAGCAAAAAACCAATTATTTTTGTTCCTGAGAATTTAGTAAGATGGAAACTCCCACACAGTGCTGGTCGGAGTGTGTGATAGCACACCCTTTATGGAATGCAATTTGGCAATCATTTGCAAGCGCCTTACCAAAGTTTATTCCCTTTAGCTCAGTGATTCTGCTTCCAGATTTATCTATTTTAAAGACATGGTCAGAAACTTGTAAAATACTTATTCGTAGAGATGGTTTGTCATGCTCTCCTTTACAGAATCCTATGAAATTGCATAATTACAAGGGATGGATCTTATTTTATAAATGGTTTCATTTGATGAAATATTATATAGCTGTTAATACAGTATCTTTAAAGTATTTTGATAAAAAAGGCATTTAAGTGGAGGACCAGCTAGATGATTCAGTGGGTGAAGGTATTTACAAACAAACTTGATGACCTGAGTTTGAGTCCTAGATCCCATAAGGTGAAAAAAGAGAACCGGTTCCTGCAAATTGTTCTCTGATCTTCATATGTACATCACGGCACAGTACAGACGCACGCACACATGCACACACACACACACACACACACACACACACACACGCCCACATGTGCACCATGCACACACAGTGAATGAATTTTTTAATTTCTCTAAAAAAGATCTTCAAGTGGAGGAACAAAACAGGCTCTGAAACTGATGTGATATCCTCTGCTTTGCAAGGAGGGATATGAAGTGATAGTGACGTATCATTTAAATAGAATACTTTTATTTATTCTTTGAGACACATACACTTTATACTTATTATATATGCTACCCCTTCTGCCTCCAGTCCTTCTCAACCACCAGCCTCCACATCCTCCTCTCAACTTAATGCCCCCCTTTACAGCCCACTGAATTCAGTGTTGCCCGTTTGCTGCTGTGTGTGCATGAGTATAGGGCCATATACTGGACTTGGATAATCTATTATAGGCCACACCCCTGAAGAAAACCGCTTCACCCTCCCTCGGCAGCCATCAGCTGCTAATCCCTCTTCCTTTGAGGATGGGGCCTGGTGGTCATCTCTCTCTTATCCATGCTGAAATATTGACTGTATCTTCTTCAGGTCTTGTAATTTTAAAGCAAAATAAATTCTTAATTTCAACTTGTATACAGAAATCAGTTTATACATCCAACATCTTTAGATTGTTCAATTTACTGTATTAACTTGAAAAATCTATTTAGAAGAAAAGACTTACTGTTGATTCTAAGAATAACTTGTAAGAGGAAATTGGCCCAAACTTTGAGCCATTCATGGGTAATAACAAACATTACTTTTTTTTTCTTTCTGTGGCCTAGGAGCTGCGAGGGAAGAAATATTCGATACCGAACATGCAGTAATGTGGTAAGTGTCAGCTTCTTTGCTTGTGAGATTGTAATACTTAGGCCCTGGGATATGTTAAGAAGTTTTATGGATCCTGAGTGGAAAGACACTCAATTAGTAGCTCACCAACCGTTATTTATTGCATAGTGTACTTGTTACCCAGCCGTTTCTAACGCTCATCGATATAAACCTTTAATCATTCAACCAGATTAAAACTAACTAGACGGTTTCAAAACAAACCACATTTTCTCCCTGCTCTGCCTTTGCGCATACAGCTCTCAGGAGAAATGAGGCAGAGGAGTGATATAAAGGAAAACACTTGGAGTACCATGAAATAAATATTAGCTAATCAGATTCAGGTTTGCCGAATGCCTTCATCTGTCCAGCAAATATTTAACGCCCCGGCTACGTGTGAGGCGCTGTGCTAGCGCAGGGAGAAAGAACACGTGGGTAACTGTCCTCAACATCTGCAACGGAGCGCGGGGTGGAGAGAGGGAGATGGATGGACACATAACCTCACTCCTGGACAAAGTCTATGTGACACATGCCAGTGGGGAGAAAGTTGTTTGGGGATGGCAACAGAGAATTCTGAAGGGTCTTAAAGGAAACGATGGCGTGAGCCAGAGCTGGGAGGGGAGCGACTGCTCCGTGCTGTGTGTGAGGAGACGACAATTACGGCAACCACGTGAACGCTGTGGGCCTCTTTGGAGACAGAAGCAGCTAAGGATGGACTTGGCAAACAAGTCAGTATCTTGGGCCTGCCAACACACAGGAAAGAGTTAAACAGATATTTTAAGGTCATATCATGAGGAGCTTTGAATATTAAATCCCAAGTTGGTGGGTCCAGTGGGTACTGGGGGTTCTGAAGTGAGGGCGTGGTGCAGAGTCTCACGTTCAGAAAGAAGTTCTGCCGTAAGAGCTGAGTTGCACTGGATCAGGGACTATATGGGCGAGAGGGTTTGTAAAGGCTTAGCCCTGGAGGAAATGCACGCTAGATGGGTAAACACTAAGGCCACTCCACGTGGGCAAACAGCAGTGGACAGACACGAGAAGCTGAGGGAAGCTGGAATAAATGAAGCCCGGAGGTAAGCACGCTGCAAGAGCGCTGCATTCCCTCCTGCTTTCGTGGAGGAGTGCTTGCTTGATTGGCACTTCTGTGTTTAGACTCTGTTGACACGTTCCTTTCCTGATGTGACTGTCCGACCACTCAGCTCCGCTCTTCACGGTAGTAGTCTCATTCAACTTCTACTTTTTTTTTTTTTTTTTTTTTTTTTTTTTTTTTTTTTTTTTTTTT
>NW_026067976.1:3640846-3701134 GCF_014885135.2 Alexandromys fortis | reverse complement strand
AAAACAGAAGCAATAATGCCAATAGATAGATAGATAGATAGATAGATAGATAGATAGATAGATAGATAGATAGATGTAAATAGATAGAAGATAGATAGATAGATAGATAGATAGATAGATGTAAATAGATAGATGATAGATAGATAGATAGATAGATAGATAGATAGATAGATGTAAATAGATAGAAGATAGATAGATAGATAGATAGATAGATAGATGTAAATAGATAGATGATAGATAGATAGATAGATAGATAGATAGATAGATAGATGTAAATAGATAGAAGATAGATAGATAGATTGATAGATAGATAGATGTAAATAGATAGATGATAGATAGATAGATAGATAGATAGATAGATAGATAGATAGATAGATATAGATAGATGATAGATAGATGATAAATAGATTTGAGAGAGAGAGAGAGAGAGAGAGAGAGAGAGAGAGAGAGTGCTCTAAAGGCTCTTTCCTGTACTCACACTCCTATTTTCAAACTTAAGATGTTTAGGATAGTTCAGCTGAGTTTGGCAACTTGAGCCTCAGCTCTGCTTTCAAGGATACACCTTTTCTCTAGACTGCTTTCTGAGACACTTCTGAAATACTGTGACTTAAAAAATTCAGCTCATTATTATTTTTAGTAGAACTGTTAAATATGACATTTTTTAGGATCTAGTTCCCCAAAGGAAGAGGAAGAGTAGAAGAAAAATTGCAAATTTTATGAATTTCTGAGAAAAAAAAAACAACTCAAAGACTTCAACAAGTTCATTGTCAGGACCTAGAGAAGTGGCTCTCAATATTTAGGAGTACATAATGCTTTTGCAGAGGACCGGAGTTCAGTTCCCAGTGCCCATGCCAAGTGGCTCACAAACACCCGTGACTCCAACTCCAGGATACAATGCTCACATCTGGCCTGGGAGGCACCTTACATAAGTGAGCATACACATACGCAGATACACACATCCACATAAGTAAATATAAAATAAATCTTCTGAAAATAAGTGATTGCTAATTACTCTATAGATGAAATGTATCAGTACCAAAGCATGAAATCCCAACAGTGTTTCCCTAGGTCTCATAATCCTGGCTCTAATTGAGCCAGAAGTCTTTTTATTCCTGTGGTAGGTTAAATGATAAATGATCCTCATACGCTCAGATGTTTGAACACTTGGTCCCCAGTTGGTGACGCTGTTTAGGGGATCTTATGAAACCCTTGAGGGGTGTATCTTTGGTGGAGAAGCGCTGGGAGCCAGCTTTGAGAGCTTACAACCTCCATCTCACGTGGCTCTTTTTAACTCGGTGTTTACTGCTGGAGATGCAATCTGTTTCCTTTACATGTGTGCCACACTCTGCCTGTGCCACACCTCACCCTCATTGACAGATCCCTACTCCTTTGGAGCTGTGAACTTGTAAGATTATAAGGTAGGCTCTTCTTCAGCTCACTTTTGAGACTAGGAGACTGTAATAGTTGAAATGAATGCCTGTGGTTGCTTGACCCAGCATGGTACTGGTGGGAAGGTTTGGAATATATTTTAGAGATGGATTTCCTCTGAGCTGTTTAACCTCACTCTCTATTTAACGCAATGCTCTTCTGTGATCTCCAGCACTATTGCTGTCTAATATCTCACACAGATAGCATTTATTTTTTTCAGGAAACAAAGGTGTCAGCTCTTATGACTGGAGAGAGCACAGTGACCTTGGCTAGTTTATAACATTCTTTGAGAACCTGCTTCTACATCCAAACAATGTGAAGTTGAAGCAAATAACCTCATACGTCTCTTCTAGCATAAGCTATTAATTTCTTGTAAAGCATACATAAGCTGTACTGGATATGGATATGAATATAAGCTGATAAAGATATCAGTGGTAGCACAATAGTCAGCAATGCCACAGTGAAAATGTTTCCGGCCAGCAGTAGAGTCAGCATGCAGAGAGTCAATCTATGTATTAGGAGTGGACTTCTCATCTTGCCACAGCTCAACCATCTATTTAACTGAGAGTTCTCATCTTTGAGACTCTGAAAGATCCTGGGAGGCATGACATCATTCATATAGATATTAGTGGTGGGGTTCTTACTTGGTCCATATGGCCATTTTTTTTCTCTTGATGCTTTTGTATAGAATGAAATCAGATAACACTTGCTGCTTTATATCCAGGGTCAAGTATAAAATCCTTTCTGAGTGAAAGCTCTGATACAGGCCTTCCTTGGTCTTGATTTTGAAACCAAATTTTTGAGCTCATAACAGTCACATACACCTATAATTCAGATAGGTGTGTTAAAGTCAGCCCTGGGAGTCACTAGGGCATTCTGTCTGAGGTACTCTAAGATATGGAATAGGCTAATTTGCTCCTCATCTTGTTACAGTCCTTTATGGTCTTTGTCATCCTTGTTCTGGAAGCTGAGTGTAAAGTGTGCTGTTACTTGACAGGATAGTGTGGTTGTTTGCTTGCTTGCTCTCACTCCTTTTCTTGTGCAATGTATGTCACCAGCATCTGTTGACTGCTGGTGATTCTAGGAGCTGTTGCTATCAGGATAATAACAGGACACCTGTCCCTGAGGAAATAAGAGTCTATTATGAAAGGGAAAGTCACAAACACATATCTGAATAAAGTGTGGTAGACACTGTCCGTGTGGAGAAAGGCAAAGGGAACTAAGAAGTTCCATCAGCACCTCATCTGATTGTGTCTGCACGGGCACACACATGGACACATGGTACCCGGTGCTGTGACTAACGCCATGCTTCTAAAACTGACTGTGGAAGAGGAAACTCATAGAGCTGCCTTAGGAAATCTTAAACATGCAAAAAAAAAAAAAACCCACAGGAATTCTTGACACCCATTGAACAATATGCAAACCACTCAAGCACTGCTCCCTTCTCCATAGCATCTTTTGTTTTAATGGAGCCTGGGCTCTCATAACAAGAGTGATGAACAACCAATGCCAGATAAACAGTAACCTGTCTTCATCGGGGCTACTATTGTTGAGATTAAACACCATGACCAATGAAACTCGGAGAGGAAAAGGTTTATTTGGCTTACACTGCCAGATCACTGTTCATCATCAGAGGAACTCAGGATGAAAACTCCAGCTAAACAAGAATCTGGAGAGAGGAACTGATGGAGAGATGATGAAGGAGTATGGCTTACTCGCTTACATTTCTCGCACAGCCTGCTTTCTTGTAGGACCCGAACCACCAGCCCAGGAATGGCCACACCCATGATAGGCTGGGTTCTCTCACATCAATCACTAAGAGAATGTGTTATAGAGTTGACTACAGCCCAATCTTAAGGTGGCATTTTCTCAACCGGGGTTCCTTCCTCTCAGATGACTCTAGCCTGCATCAAGTTGGCATAAACCTATCTAGCACGCTGCGTGATTCAAGTTTAGAGAATCTGTATAGTTTCCAGCAAGTGCTTACGTCCATGAGTAAGCAAGGGGGAGTTAGGAGGGAAGCAAAACACTTTTCTTGGAAGTTCCATGTATTGTTCTTTCAAATTGGTGCCGAGAGATTAGGACTCTAGTACTTCAGTTGCTTGGACTTCCCTACTCATAAGTAAAACTGGTGTATCTTCCTTTGTCCTATGTGTATCCTAAAAAGAGAAAAAAAATACTAGGGTATCAGTAGTACTGTGAGAAAACTTGGCATGCATGAGGGATGAGTGACATCCCTAGTGAACTGTCATCTGAGTGGGGTCATGAAAGTTGAAAGGAATAGGTTTCAATCTGCAATGACAAAAATGGGGTGATATTCATTGAGAACAACGGAGATCTGTCACGCCGCAGGCACTCCGTCTGGGCACTGCATGTGCTAACGACAGAGACAGATGTAGTTTAGTCTCTCACGAAGTTGAGTCGGGTGGTGAGGACAGCGAGTTAACATCCAAGCCATAAAGAACACAATTTTACCAAATAGAGGCTGTGAAGAAATAAAACCGGGCGGTGTGGTGGAGAGGGACGTGAGGAGGCTGCTGTGCATGGGTGGTCAGGAAGTTCTCTCTGAGGTGACACTGGAGACTAGTTACTATGTGTGAAGGGCAAGTTCTGAAGGGGCCTAGATTGCTTCAGACCCTGGTGTGTGGTATTATGAGGTGCAGCACAAGGCTTCTTGTGGGAAAAGAGGTGAGATATTTATCTGAGCTGAAGTCTGAACTCACCCTGCATGTTATTTATGGGGGCATTCCTAGCTGCTCACTCAGAGTGATGGGCTTTCTTGGGAAGAGAGGCTGACAAGAAACTAGCTACTCTAACCACCCACTCTGTTTCCTCTCCCAGGCTGCAAGCCAGCCCCTCTCAGGCAAAATATATAGAAGGCATGGAGGGATTTCTTAACCTCAAGTACAAAGTCTCTTAAGTGGGAAGGAGATTCTGAGGGAAAGAATGTTGGTTTCTTCCTAATAAATGTTCAAGATCTCCACCTACCAGGGGGCCTTCCAAGGTTACCCTCAGCATCCTGGCTGCGGCTCCCTGCGGCTGACTCACGCTCTCCAGCAGGGACCAAAGAAATGTGCTTCTCACAAGGCCCATCCATTCTTCATGCCTTGTCCTGGGCAGCTGAAAATAGAAAAATTCCCCTGTGCTGATGTCATCTCTGAGATCACTGTAAGTCGGCTAGGGCTTGTCCTCTTCAGGTAGGATTAGACAGTGATCCTCAACCTGTGGGTCACAACCCCTTTAGGGGTTGCATCTATTTATATTACGATTCACAGCCATAGCAAAATTACGGTGATGAAGTAGCGATGAAATAATTTCGTGGTTGAGTTCACAACATGAACTGTGTTAAAGGGTTGCACCATTAGGAAGGTTGAGAACCACTGCTCTAGACAAAATCTGGGACTAAGATTCCCTCCAGCTTCTACATGCACTTTGTACTTGGGGAATCTCTGGTGCACTTAGGTGTATGGGTCAGAGAAGTGGGGGGACTTAAAGATCTCTCCTTCACTGTTGTGTTCTGCGAACACTCAAGGCCGATAACCATGCCGAATTGTTGGAAGAGCCCATCTGAGCTGGAACATTGCCACTGCTGGCTATGTGCTTGATACCAACGTCCCATCTTTGTACAAAATACTCTTTTAAAGAGACATTTTTACTTTTTGAGTTTTAGACATCTCATATAACCCAAGCTGGCCTCCAACTTTCTATGTAGTCAAAGAAGAGTGAATTCTTGTTCTTCCTGTTCCCATCTCCCAAGTGTTGAGTTTATAGGCATAAGCCAGGTTGCCCAGGTTATGTAGTCTCCTTCATACATGCTGGCCAACACTGTGATAACCGAGCTATATCTCCAACCCCAAGGGAGACATTATTACTTTTTAATACATTCATTTATTTGTTTGTTTGTTCTACATATTGACCACAATTCCCCCCTCTTCCTCTCCTCCCAATCCTTCCCCACTCCCCCCCCCGTACTCCCACCCCTAATCTACCTGTCCTCTGTTTCTGTTTAGGAAAAAGCAGGTCTCCTATGAGTATCCCCAAAATATGGCATTATCAGCCTTTAATCTCAGCACTCAGGAGGCAGAGGCAGGCAGATTTCTGTGAGGTTGAGGCCCACCTGGTCAACAAAAAGATAGTTCCAGGAAGCCAGAGCTGTTACATACAGAAACCCTAGAAAAAGACAAAAAAAAAGTGTGAAGGGAGACATTATTTTGAAATGGCGAATTATTAGATCATTGTGAGCCTCTGAAGACCAGCCTTACTCTGGTGGCATGGGGAACTTGTCACTCTTTTACAAGTGGCCAGGGAGTCTGGAATAAGAGCACCAGACCTCATCTCTGGTTAAGGCGCAGATGTATAGATCCCGTTCTTTCTAATTCAAAGTCTCCTTCTGAGGTTAGGCAGTTCAGTTAGGTGTTTGTTTGGCATCTATAATTGTTGGCTTTTCTTAGCCAGAAAAAATATGGGTTTTGAACTGGTACAACTCTCAACGATATCCAAGTGACCAATTAGTATCTACCATGTGAAGTCCAGTTTACCACAAAGCCAGGGTCAGTGTGAGACGGTGACTAACCTGGTTAAAGTATGTTAGATTTCTGTGTGTCTTTCTCCTATGGGGCATTGAGAAGAAATTGGTGTCTTGAGGGATAATATTTTCAACAGTGTTCTCTTTCCCTGGGCTTGGGCCCCTCACATTGATTATTATTACTACTACATTAGTATTATTTATGATGGAGTCAGATAACAAAGGCAAACACTTTCGCAAGAGAGAAATGATGAGTGACTGTATCTTGGAGGAGAGAGCTCCTGTCCAGCCTGTGATAGCATCAGGACTAGGTCTGCTTTGAGGATATTGCACGTACATATTAACCTCTGTGTGTACACAGCATGCTGTGTGACAACTGGAGGTTGATTGTGGTTCAAAACACATCATTTCTTTTATACCGGTTAAACACTGAAGCATTTAGAAGAACGGTTGAAAATATTCACAGCGATTACTCTGGGAAAACAACCGTTGCATTTTATGACTGTTTTATCATTTGTGGCATAAAGAAATAAACAATTTTTAATGGTTCACAGATTCCTTCCTGTGGCTCTCGGTCTCTGTGCTGTGCTCGTGGCTGGGCGACTAGCCAAGTGTACTGGGTGTCCCCCATGCTCATGGGCTGCGCCTTCTGCTTTTCCTCTCCCCTCAGCCTTCTCCTGACTGCTCCCACGTTTCCTTTCTTTCCTAATGCCTTTTTGACATATCTTTATGGGACTCCTAATTCTCCACTTTTACTTTCTCCTTCATGTGTTCTCAATTTTGTATCCCTTCCCTCAAACCTGACCTCTCCCGGGAGAGGTCTGGTGTAAACACTGCTCCGTTGAAAGAACTCAGACTTGGTACAAACTCTGTGTTTGGGGTAAAAAAAAGCTCTCTAATGTCTTGTAGCCTCAGTTTCCTAAATCATAAGGCAAGAATAACAGCCCTGCTAGCTTTGTAGTTCTCCTCTACGGGTGAGTGCAGCCATGCAAACACGTGCGTGAGAGTGGTGCTCGGTAAATTTTGGTGGGGTGTTTTTTGACATTTGCTTGGCAAAGATGAAGTCAATGGCAGTAGAAGTCTCTAGGACAGAGGGCGAGAACCAGAGAAACAGAAACCAAGAGAATCCCATTGTGAACATTCACGAAAGCTGCACGTTTTCTTCCAGAACAAAGTCCCCTATCTAGGGGACAATTCCATTCCTATATTTAACTCAAAGTGTATGAAGAACTCCAAAGAGTTACAGAAGATATAAAAGAAAATATATGGACACAACTGGCTTCTGTATGATGACCTCTTTCTGGTGTATTTTCTCCCGAATTATTAATCCTTGAATTTTTGCTCAGGGTTATCTCATAGGGACGGTCAGAGGAAAGTTGGCAATGGTTGGCAATGGCTTTGGAGCACCATGAGCTGGCTTTTCTAAACTGTAGGCCTGTGTCTATACTCTCACTCCAGTGATGCTGACCAAGAAGAAACCAAAGAGCTACATTGCTTCCATGTGGATTGACAGCTCATAGCAAGCATCTACTGTCCTATGGTTTGCATATGAGCAGAAATATCTACTCAGTCAACCCTAGGGTTTGCTTCCATCAGTGTTGCCAGATGTGATACACTAAAGTGAATGATCGGATGGACTTTTAGCAAGTGTGCCTCTCATTAGTAATAAATAGTCTCATGCTAGCTGAAGGACTTTTGCAGATTAAAAGTTTTATCAGTTAAGTTTTTAACTGATGAATAGAATTCAAGGGTGAATCCATCTTTCAATAGAGTTAGAATATATCATCATATTGAGGGATGCTGGCGGGAATGCCAGCTAGTTCCATGGCCTTACACAAACATCAATGGCTTCTCTCTTTGCCTTAGCCAAAAGACCAAGTAGAGGTGATGATAGTTAATCTATGTCACACCAGCTTTCCCTGAAGTAACATATAAAAACTGATCATGTATCTAGGGCTAAAATCATAGATGTAAACTATTAGAAGAAAGGCACACAGACATTTTTCATATCTATCCTCTGTCAGTCATAGTGTATAATGACTTTCGCTGCCTAGATCATTTAGTTCTCACAACTTCTGAAAAATGGGTAATGCCTCAGTTTTATTGATAAAGAAATTGGAACATTATAAAGAGAAATAGCTCACACAGCTCAACATGGCCCTGACAGATTTGTAAATATCAAAGCCTGTTCTCCTAACACTGTGCGACAAGCATGAGATGATCTAGGCTAACTCTCATTCACCAAAGAACAAAACTGAAATAGAAGAGGCTTTTAAAGGCCAAGCAAATTTTAAACAACATACGCTGTTTTAAAGAAAAGCGATATTCAAGTTTATCATGGCAATTACAATTCCGCCAGGTTAAAAGCATATATATGAACTGCTTCGAACTTTGCATGGGCAAATTAAATACAGGCAGAAGAGCAAATCCGAGCATCCTAGCAGAAAACACCCCTAGCTCACTCCCCTGGGAGCTCCTCTGCTGTCAAGAAGATATAAATGTGTTAAGTCAGTACTCTTCAGGATTGCCTTTCTCAAATCCTGGTTTCTGGATTCTATAGGATGTATGCTGGACTCTGGTGAACCAAATAGCAGCCTGAAGCGGGGGTCTTGACAGTGATTTAGAGAGAAATGACTGCTTCTGCTCATCCCTTGGCAGAGCGCCCTGTGGAATGAGACCAAACAAGCTGCCATGCATGGGCTGCTAACTTGCAGATGCTTGTTTGTGTTCAGGCTGCCTTCCCCGAGCCTAAAAATGATAAGCAACAGCAAATCTTCTGATTAACACCAAGATATGTTGAAGGTCAAGCAACAGCGATGCTCAGGGATTTTGCTCTGCGAGATCTCCCACAGGCCTTTGCGCTGAGCATTGTGAGTGGGGCCATTGTTTAATGGATGAGCTAGCTTTTATACCATGTTGCAATTCTTTATTCTAGGAACTTTACCTTTTGTATTTTAAATATCCTGTTTTTTTTACAGAGGAAATTATGACTTTTAAGAAAGTTTCCTTTTGAGGTCTTGCTACATTTTCCTTATAATCGTGCTCTAAGCATTAGCCAGCATGGGTTTTAGAGAGAATGTGGTTCAAGTTCCAGGTTGCAGTTCAGTGTTCTGAGGGAAACATGGTCATTAGAGAGAGAGAGAGAAGGATGAAAAGGCTTTAACAATGTTTCTTTTCCTTCACTTTTCTCTTCCTTTCTTTTCCTTCATAACTCACCCCCACTTATGTCCTGTATTTTTTCTAGCTTTTTATCTCAAGCAATGTATTTAAAGTTTAGTTCAGCAGTGTATTTCAAAATGAATCATTTTTAACTTTTTTTCTTCCCTAAAATTAGTGTTTGAAACAATTTTGTTTGAATTACTCCAGACTTGAATATACTTCACATAAGCCTCTCAATCAATTTCGAACTGTAGCATCACGTCCGCATAAGCTGCAGATGGCCAGTTTCTTGAAATGCAGCCTTGTTTTATCCAGAACAGCTCTGCTTTTCACCTACCATAGTTACAAATGTCCCCTCTAAAGCTTCTGATGTGGAAAATCTCTATACCAAGAGACTTTTCAAAGTGCCTGTGTTCCGGTAAGCAGTCTAAGACGTCCACTAGACTTCACCTAGGGGAAAAATCTTCATCTTATATATATTTTGTACAGTTCTAATTACCAAGTAGGCATTTCTTTCAAAGACATGATGCATACTTTCTCTCCCATTACTTTTAAATCAAATTCAATTGTCATGAATTCAATTTCATAGATTTTAATCAACTATGTGCAAGGCACGGCCCTAGGAAAAAATGAAGATGTAAAAGTTTGTATAGGTTTTTTTTCTCTCCTCAAATGTTTTGAAATTGGAGGAAGGGAGAAAAGAAAGACCAAAATATTCCAGTAACCCAATGCAGAAAGAGATAAGCTATATAAAAATAGCAAAACAAAAGGGAAGAAACCCAGCTCAGCTCATTCTTCCATTTCTGAACAAGTAACAATATCAAACTTTTATAAAATGATAATAATCAGTGGAGTGGCACAGCCAGTTCCAAAGACTTGATAAAAATTTCCATAGACCACAAATGGATCATAAACAAGAAATGGTAGCTACGTTGATGGTACAGCTTTAGGATCCAAGTCTAGGAGCGCACAGAGGTCAGTAGCATCCTCACCCCTGAGGGTAGCCGGAGCTCCACTGAATTCACAGGAGAATCAGGATGGAGGCTAGGCCAGAAACTTGATGTTAGAAACTTTGACAGAATTCTTGGTTAGAAAAAAGGCTTTGTTTGGGGTGAAGGCATTGTCTACACCTACAGGTCTAAGACAGGCTAGAGAAATTAAATATCATCATAAACGGAATCTCTTCAAGCTACATTGTGACTCTGGGGCTGGACTTCAAATTTCCTTCTTATGGCACAAACCCCCAAATTCCAGTAGAGAATCTGAGTCAGGACTGGGAGTTGTGTGAACCACATGGAGATAATCATAAAACTATTAGAGCAGGGGAAAGACCATTCTACGTCTGCAAATAAAAATTCCAAAGCACATGAAAGAAACACAATACCAAGAAAGCCAAAAAATTAATATTTACTCCAGATAAAAGTGTGAGACACTGTTTGACCAAGAACATCAAAATTGATTTACTCCTGAGTTCAGGTCCTTGTAAATTTGCCTACTTGTGAAAATGTGTTTGCAATCCTCACGTAAGTATTTGTGGTGTGCTTTTGTGGTCATTCATGGACAGGGAAGGGCAGAGAAAAAATCTGAGCTTGCATTCCCAGCTTGGGTCGAACAAGGTGACATTGCCTGCTTGAGTCAGCTCTCACACTGTTAGAGTGGCTCTGCGTGTGCGTGTGTGCGTGTGTGTTTAGTGTGTGTATCTACTGAGTGTCACATTTTTCCTGTTTATTTTTGTGTTTTTGTATGAGTGATTTTGCTTTGTAAAATGGCCCACAAGCATAAGGTTGAAATATTATCTGTTCTCAGCTCAAGAAGGCTATGATGTGCCTCAGAGAAGACATGGTTGTTAGATGAGATTCCTTGAGTTGTGAACTGTAGTGCTGTTGGGGATGAGTTAATAAGTCAACAACACCTATTAAATGTGGTGTCCTCAAATTAAAAATATAATCAAACAAGGTTTTCTTTTGATAAATTGACTTAAAGTGTGATGCACAGGAGGCTCAAAGACTAAATTCTCCTGGGGTAATGAATTCAGCATATGCTAATTCAAGGTTCGTGACAACTATGTAGGACTTTACTACCACAAATAAGAGAATTAACTAAGTAGAAACTGTGAAAATATTAGTGGAAAAGGTAGAAAGGAGGTAAGACAAACAGATAGGGAAAAAATATTAGAAATTTATAATAGAAGAATATAGCAATCAAAATTAAACTCTCCGTAGGTAGGATAAATTCTAGATGTGCAATAAAGAAAATTGACTGTGACAACCGAAAACTTTACTCAAAAATTATTACTGAAATTTTATTGTAAAAAGAGGAAAGTTATTCCCAACAGACACCTAACAGGATATTCCAAAGAAAATATAGTGAATGACAGAATAGTCCAGAAAAAAGAAAGAGAAAAGTCCCCAGACTAGAAGTGAGGTGCTGCATTAGACCAGACAGACTGGCGGGCATCAGGTGTCACCACACTTAATAGACAAGTTAACAATTGTTAAGATTTTCTTTGTTTTCTAGGTTTGCCTCTGCTACTTTGGAAGCTATGGATTCTATTTCTATTATTGTAATATAGACTCACAAGTTTAAATCATACAATAGGAGCCACTATATTTAATGTTGAAATATTAAATAAACAAAATTATCATCAACAGTTACTATACTAACTGTATCAGTTTTCTATTGAGTCATAACAAAATGTCATGAACGTAGGTGCTTAGAACAATATAAATGTGCTGTTTTGTCGTCCTGTGGAAGTGTGGCTCAGGGGCTCATTTGTTTGGTTTTGCAAAGCCAAAATCAAGGTATCAGGAGGTGGAATGTTCTTTGGAGGCTCCAGCAAGAAATCCAGTTCCAAACTTAGCTAGGCTGTCAATCAAGTTCAGTTCTTTGCTGTTGTAAGCCAGGAGGCCCTCTTTCGTTGGTGGCCATGACAGCCCAAGAAGCCTCTTTTGGGCTCTTTCTTATATCTCAGAGCTAGAAACAGTGCATGGATGCTCCTCGAGCTTTGAGTCTGGTTCTTTTGTGACCATTGTTCTTACACTAGTCAGGGGAAGTTTGTTTTACGTTGATCTTCATAATGCAAGCTACTCCTCCTGTCTTAGGGTTTGTTATCATCAGTGAATTAGTAACGTCCTCTTTGCAATGCAACGTAATATTCATACCCGGTTCTACGGCCTAGAGATTCAGCATCTTTGGAGGCTTATTCACACTGAGTTTGACAGTCACACTGCTGGTTCAGCCACCCAGTTCCTGGATTTTCTTGCCTGTGAGACAGGACTAATTTGGCTGCTGTAAGGATTGCATCCACTGATATATGTAAAGTGGAAGGCAGCACCCAGCACGGGTGGCATCTCCATGGACATCTACCTGTGCTGTTCCTCTTTCTTCTTGAAGTTCTTTTGTCTCCTCGTTTCTCCAACTCCTTCCAAATACATCCATTTGAAGGGGGTCAGTTTTTGCTGTAGCAGTCTTTAATTCTGCTTGCGTCCTCTCTTTTGCGACTCTGAAAGTGTTTGAGACTTCTGTTTTGCACATATTATCATCGAATGAAGCTCTTTCAGAAGACCGTTATCTTGATCTTTTTTAAGCAGCAGCCTTGGGCTTGTTGAAACCCCAACTTCCAGGTTTTGTCTGGTCGAAACTTTTCTTCTTTTATATCCCTAGTTCCCACTCACAACCTTCTTTCTCAGTTTTCACAGGTCTCATGCCTGGCGCTTTGGTTGGTTGCCTCTTATGGTGCTGTGAGGATACTGTCACTCAGTCTCAGATATTTTAAAAGTCCCTATTTCCTTCAGGGGATAAATTATTTACAAGCATCTTCTGTAACTTCTAAATATATGAGAGCTAAACATTATATTTATTTACCTCTAACAATTGCATCATTATTCTTAATAGTCTTTTCATTCTGTTTCTAAGCTGAGGTTCTAAGAGTTTGCTTTCTGTGTCCGTGTATGCTCTGGAAGACATGCATTCCCTGATGTGGAGGGAGAAGCAAGCTTCCGTACATGAATATATTAAACATAGTGGAGGGGCTGGAGAGATGATTGTCAGTAAATTGTTTGATGCACAAGTATGAAGATGAGTTCATTTTAGCCCTAACTAAAATCAAGTGTGGTGACAGGCACCTCTAATCCCAGCACTGGAAAGGCAGACAGACGGGGCTCTGGGGTGGCTGGCCTGCTACTCTTGCCAAAGAATTGAGCTCCAGGTTCAGTAAGAGACCCTGTCTCAAAAAATAAGGTGGAGAGATATTGAGGAAACAGTAGGCATTGACCTCTGGCCTGTGCATGTGCATATGTACATGAAAACAGACATACGCATACACCCACGATGAAAAATAATAAATATTTTGGATGTGTATTTGGATTTGAGCTCTCTTTTTTTCAGGGATTTTTGACATACTCAAGAGAATGATTTTTAAAATCTGTCATATGTATGAATTTGCTAATTTCATTTGTTGGCCTATGTGGACGGTCTTGCTTCCATTTTATTAAATAGACAAATGATAATGTTCATTGTTCTTTTATTTATTTATTTATTTTATTTGACTCCCTCATCCTACATCCCAGTGCAACCTTGAACTCACACCTGGCTTAAAATTTATTCTGTCTTCGTAAGGAGCAGAACCTTTTCCCATAACTTAGCAACTACCTTGATCATCCTTCTCAGTAGCAATAATATTTTGCCTTAAAGTCTATGTTTTCTGATGTGGATATAGTTATTTAATTTTCATTTGATTAGATTATCTTAGTACCTCATTTTCTGTTCATTCACTTCCAGGCTTCCTCGATATTTGCCCTAAGTGTCTAATGCAAAAACCAAAAACCCCACTCTGTCCTTACCCAGATGATCTTTGCTTGCTTCACCTGTGTTTGGTGCCGCTTCTGCCAGCTGTCCGGTTTCCACTTCTTTTCATACTTCCTTTGAATGTGGGAAACCCCTTTAACCTTCTCTTACTGTATTTCTTCCTCTTCTGGATGGATGGATAGATAGATAGATAGATAGATAGATAGATAGATAGATAGATAGATAGATAGATAGATAGATATAAAAAATATATTTACATATTTCTATTTTCTTAGTAAGTACCCTAAATTTTAACATACATAACTAGAGAACACAGTTCTATAGTGTTTCTACCTGAAATAATTCACTTTTCCCAGAACTTTTTAACTCTCTTGACTCTGTTCTGTGATAATGTTGTTAGTGGTCAGCTCTGCTTTTATTAGACAGACTAATTACATGGTCTATCCACTCAAAGTTCAACAATCACCAGATCATGGCTATTAACTACAGATTAAACACTTTATGAAGTCAAGGTTTATTCAAGCACACTTCCAGATACTAAATTTGTTTTTGATCTTATATTTTCTAATTTATAATTCTTCCCAAATCACTGTGTGTGTGTGTGTGTGTGTGTGTGTGTGTATGTATGTATGTGTGGTGTTGCATGTGTATGTGTGTTGCGGGGGTGGGCTCCCATGCACATGCCTGGAGACCAGAGGAGGACATTTAGAGTCCTGCTCCATGTTCTATTCCGCTCCTTTGAGATAGGTCTCCCAGTCAGCCTGGAACAAGCTGGCAACTGGCAAATCCCCAGCAAACCTTTCTCTGCCGTCAGTTGCACTGAGGTTCCAGTCTTAGTTTTTGCATATGAATGCTGAGATTTAGGCTCAGGTCCTCATTCTTATACGGTAAGCATCTTTACCCACTGAGCCATCTCTCAGCCTTCAAATCATTTTTCACCTTCATATACATTGGAAATAATTGTTCTGTTTTTTTTTAATTTTGCATATAATGAGTGTATTTTCTACCTTTTCTTTAAAGTTTTGCTATGACATTAAATTTGTGTTAACACTTACCTTTGCCCATTGCTACAAAGATGCTTACGCCCTGGTTTCTACTTTACATTTACTGTTAGGAAATTGATCCTTATCCGATTTTCTCTACTTTTCTCTCCTCTTGGTATCTTTTATTCCTCATTGACAACTTGTACTTAGCTAAGAGAATGCCAATGCTGAGAATTTCTGTTTTTAATTATATCCAAAAAATTCTCAAAAATCAGTCTCCCTACATGATTTATATTTCCAGGTCTGCTCATATTTTTTATATAACTTCATCCTTCTATCTTGGATTTTATGTGACTTTTTGGATACTTTCTTCCATTAAACAATTTGTCTTGTGTTTCTATTGTTGTTCTAACTATTGAGTCTTTTTATTATTATTATTATTTCAAAGATTATTTATTTTAGCTATATCCATCCATATGCAAATAAGAAGTCATGTTCACATGAGTGAACATGCATATGGAGTCCAGACGACAGTATTGGATCTCCTTATGCTATCAAATTTAACTTTGATTTGACTTTGATAATTTCTGCTTCTCTTTAGCCAAAGTTTAAATTCTACAGTAACAGCGACTTTTGCTTTAGGACAGAGTTTTGAATTATTTTTTTAATAATACAAGTCAACAGCTGCTTTTTGAATTTTTTGAGAATATACTATTTAAATATTAAATTACATAAACATATATTGCTAAAGCTGTGACCAAATCTTTTTTTGTTTTTTTTTTAGTTTCTTTATTTATTTATTAAAGATTTCTGCCTCATCCCCGCCACCGCCTCCCATTTCTCTCCCCCTCTCCCGATTAAGTCCCCCTCCCTCATCAGCCCGAAGAGCAATCAGGGTTCCCTGCCCTGTGGGAAGTCCAAGGACCACCCACCTCCATCCAAGTCTAGTAAGGTGAGCATCCAAACTGCCTAGGCTCCCACGAAACCAATAGGTACAGTAGGATCAAAAACCCATTGCCATTGTTCTTGAGGTCTCAGTAGTCCTCATTGTCCGCTATGTTCAGCGAGTCCGGTTTTATTTCATGCTTTTTCAGACCCAGGCCAGCTGATACCATCATACACCTGTCAGAATGGCTAAAATAAAAAACATCAATGATAGCCTTTGCTGGAGAGGTTGTGGAGAAAGGGGTATACTCATCTATTGCTGGTGGGAATGCAAACTTGTGCAACTACTTTGGAAAGCAGAGTGGAGGTTTTTCAGGAAATTCGGGATCAACCTACCCTTGGACCCAGCAATACCACTCTTGGGAATATACCCAAGAGATGCCCTATCATACAACAAAAGTATATGCTCAACTATGTTCATAGCAGCATTGTTTGTAATAGCCAGAACCTGGAAACAACCTAGATGCCCTTCAATTGAAGAATGGATGAAGAAAGTATGGAATATATACATATTAGAATCCTACTCAGCAGTAAAAAAACAATGACTTCTTGAAGTTTGCAGGCAAATGGATGGAAATAGAAAATACTATCCTGAGTGAGGTAAGCCAGACCCAAAAAGAGGAACATGGGATGTACTCACTCATATTTGGTTTCTAGCAATAAATAAAGGACATTGAGCCTATAATTCGTGATCCTAGAGAAGCTAAATAAGAAGGTGAACCCAAAGAAAAACATATAGGTATCCTCCTGAATATTAACCTTCATCAGGCGATGAAAGGAGACAGAGACAGAGACCCACACTGGAGCACCGGACTGAAATCTCAAGGTCCAAATCAGGAGCAGAAGGAGAGAGAGCACGAGCAAGGAACCCAGGACTGCGTGGGGTGCACCCACACACTGAGACAATGGGGATGTTCTATCAGGAACTATTGAGTTTTTTTTAAGACCATTTGTTTCACTTTCACTAATGAAGTTCTGTTTAGTCCTTTGGTTGTTAGTGCAACACAACACCATTTTTCAGTCAACATCCACATCAATGTCCACAATGAGTTAAATGTATCCCAAACACTTATAAGTGCTGCTAATAGGGACTTTGAAGGACAACTGGTCAGAAATGATAAAGAAGTTCATTTCATATGGCTCAAGGTAATAATCCATCAAAATCTCACCACAGTTCTAAATATACATAAGGCTACTGCTAATTTTGTAAACTAGAAGTACTAAAGGCAAAGCCAGAGTTTTAGCCCTAAAAATAAGAGTAGTGACCTCTGTTTCACACTGTCATCAAGTGGCAGGTAATTTAGGCATAAATAAATAAATAAAGAAAGAAAGAAATAAAGAAATAAACAGAAAGAAAAACACATAAATTAAATGGTGTCAAAGATAATGACATTACCAAATAATAATTAAGAGTTAAAAATAAAACATTTAAAATTATGAGATCACTGATCAAATGGTTTTAATAGACATCTATAGAACGTTCCATCCAAACACTGCAAAAATATACATTTTTCTCAGCAGCCCACTGAACTTTGTCTGAACTACATCATACATTAGGACAGAAATCAAATATTAATAAATATATATTCAAATGATTCCTCCTATTCTGTCTGATAACAATAAACTAAAATCACACATCAAGAGCATAACACTTTATAGAACATTTATGAACTCATAAGCATTAAGTAAGACACTATTGAATGCTGAAAGTATCATCAAAAAATTGAGAATTTTCCAGAAAATGAATGAAAGTACAATATGCTCAAACCCATGGGATACAATGAAAGCAGCCCTGAGAGAGAGATTTGAAATTCTATGTGCCTAGAAAATAAACCAGAGAGATGATTAATAAATAATTAATGATGCACTGGGGGGCCTTAAGAAAATGGGAGCAGGATAACCCAAAAATCAGTAAAATAGAAGGAAATAATTTAAAACAGTAAATTAAAGAAATGAAAAAAATATTTAAGGTCAATTAAACAAATGGTTGACCCTTAGAAAAGATACACTAGATTGACAAATGCTTATCCAAATTAACCAAAAGAAAAAGAGAGAGGAGAGATGAAAGTTGAGTCAATATGGCAGACAGCAATGAAGCTCAGAAACACATAGGACAAACCTCAAAAGCTGCTGTTCTACTAAACTGTAGAACCTAAATGAAATGGATGGGCTTCTGGATCCATGTGACATCCAAAAGTTAAACCAAGATGAGGGAAATAGTCTTAAGAGGGTCTATAGCAACAGCAAGAATAAAACTGTAATAATATTAATAAAAAAACCTGTCTAAAAAGAAGTCTAGGAAGAATTCATTGATAGCAAAACCAATGCTTCTCACATCATTCTATTTAAGAAAGGAAAGAACAATACCAAACTCTCTTTACAAACCTAACATTAGAATTATCTGGATACGAAAACCAAATAAAGACATAACCAAAAAAAAAAAAGAAAGAAAGAAATTATACATCAATATCCTTGATGAACATATGTGAAAGAATTCTTAACAAAGTATTTGCAAACAAAATTCAAGAAAACATTAAAAATAATTATTCATTTTGATCAAGTAC
The DNA here is from genome assembly GCF_014885135.2 of Alexandromys fortis. NCBI lineage: Eukaryota > Metazoa > Chordata > Mammalia > Rodentia > Cricetidae > Alexandromys > Alexandromys fortis. Next base: position 3,682,724 of record NW_026067976.1, on the reverse strand, counting down.
GCTTTACCCCACAGATGCAAGGATGGTTCAATATACTTACAACAATAAATGGTATAAATTAAAGGACAGAAACTACATAATCATTCTTCAAATCAAATGCCCCACCACTGAGCAAAACCCCGTGTAAGCATGGTCATTTTAATAGATTCAGGGGGAAAAGTTAAACTTTACAAAACCCAACACTCCTGCATAATAAAATTCAAGAAACTTGAAATAGAAGGAACATAACATAATAAAAGCTACATATGACAACCCTATATTATGTTAAATGGGAAAAAATTAAGCAGTTTCCACTAAAATCAGACACAAGTGTGATCACTCTTTCCACCTTTACTCACTGTAGTGCTAGAAGACTTAGCTATGACAGTGAGACAAAGAAGCAGAGAAATGGGATACAAATGATGAAGGCTGAAGTCACAGCACCCTTATTTGCAGAAAACATGATTCTATATATATATATGAGTTTAAAGACTGCTTCTGGAAACTCTTAAAACTAATCAATACTTTCAGAGAACAGGCAGGATAAACAATTAACCAAAATTCTATAGTCTTTCTGCATACCAATCATAAACGTAACGAGGAAGGAACCAAATAAACAATTCCATTCAAAATTGCCTCAGAAATACCTTGGAATTAGCCTAACCAAAAGAGTAAATGACTTGAATAGTAAATACTTTAAAACCCTCAAAATATAAACTGAAGGAAACACTAGAAGATGGAAAGACCTCCCTTTCCCAGTGCTCATGGACTGAAAGGATCAAAAGGATCAATATTGCAAAAAATTGCTATCTTAGTAAAAGTAATCTGCAGATTCAATGCAATCCCCATCAAAATAAAAACATTTTCACAGAAATAGTAAAACAAACTTAAACTTAGTAATGAGTCCAAAAGACTTGGGTGGCCAAGCAACCCCAAGCACAAAGAATAATGCTGAAGGTATCATCCTACCTGATTTCTGGTTGTACAGAGGCGTGGTAATAAAAACAGGCACAAAACCAGACATACAGACCAAGGGGACAGAGTAGATGAGTCAGGCACAAACCTCCATCGCTGTAGCCACCTTACTTTGACAAAGTGCCAACAATTCTCATTGGAGAATAGCCAGCCTCTTCAACAAATGGTGCTGGGAACACAGGAAATCCACATATAAAAGGATGAAGCAGAGCCTCATCTCTCATCTTGCTCAAAAATCAATTCCAAATGTATCAGAGGCCTTAGGACAAGATCCAAAATGCTCAATTTTGCTAGCTGGAGGTGTAGAGAATATGCTTTAAGATATAGGTACAGATAAGGACTTTGTGAATATGACTCCAGGCACTCATAAGGCCAATGATTGTCAAGTGGGACCTCATGAAATTCGAAAACTTCTTACTGGAAAAGAAGCAGAAAAGCAATCAGAGCGGCAGCTTACAAACGGGGGGACAATTTTTACCTTCCCTGCAGCTACAGAGAACTAATATCTGTAATATACCAAGAACCAAGTAATATGTACCTGTAAATAAATAAAACAATATGTACTTAGGAGCTGAATAGAGAAATCTTAACAGAAGAAACATAGATGGCCATTAAATATTTTTAGAGTATTCAATATCCTTAGCCATCACGAAAATGAAAATTACATCTCTTCTTAAGGTTTCTATCTCAGCCCTGTCAGAATGGATTTTATCAAGAAAACAAATGAGAACAAATTTTGGAATCATGTAGAGAAGTGGAACCCATTCAGTGTTGGTAGACTATAACCGTGTGCAGTAGTGTGGAGGTTTCTCAAAAAGCTAATAAAAGTAGATCTTGCATGTGATCCAACCATACCACGGCTGGGCGTATACCCATAGGACTGTATACCCTACAACAAACATACTTGGTTATCTATGCTGATTGCTGCTCGGTGCACAACAGTAAGGAAATAGAATAAGCCTAGATTCCAGTGGAAGGCTAATGAAAACATAACACATATACACAGTTTTATTCTTCTGCAAAGAAAATGCAAGTATGCAACTTTCAGGAAAGCAAATAGAACTGAAAATATTAAGTGAGGTAACCCAGGCTCAGGAAGATAAATACTGCCCGTTTTCTCCCATTTAAAGACCTTAGCTTCTATTTCTTGTATAAGCGTATCTACATGGAGTAACAGGAATAGATATCAGAAATCTAGAATGGGCTCAATGAGAGGAGGAAAATTACTCCCTACATCTCAGTGAGTGGCATCTGTGCTTTATTTAAGATTCCCAAAGTCATGGTGGAACTTTATAGCTTCTGATGACTTATGAGGCATTTTAAATTCCAAATTGTTTCAAGAATTGTTGCTGAAATTGACTGTAGACACATTTCCTCTTCCAATTATTGATGTGATGTTGGTTTCAAGGGCGTGCTTGTATCAGTTTGTGTGTACATGTGAGTGTGTGTGTATGTGTGTGTGTGTGTGTGTGTGTGAGAGAGAGAGAGAGAGAGAGAGAGAGAGAGAGAGAGAGATCAAGCATACAGCCTTTGCACTCTCCACCAGCCCATGTTCTTTTAAACAACAGCAACCAAACACGTAAGTTTCTTAGAGCTGTAAACTGGGCAGGAATCAGTAGACCACTCCATGTTTGTCTTTACCACCATGCATTCCTTCCTCAGTGTCGGCTTGCTATACTGCAGTCATGCAGTTATTAAAGGTGATGAGCCTGCAGTGATGCGTCATTACCACCCAAAGGCTTAGCTGATGTTAGAGTTCACCTAAGTGCAACAATATATAATGATTTGTGTCAGCCATTTTACTGTCATTCGGGATTTTGTTTATCTGAAAACCTTCTGTAAACCTTCTTATGGCTACATCCTGCAAGGTTTTAGTAGCCATAGACCTTTTTACTGTGTCCAGAGCATGGCCTTCTAGAGGAGCTCAGTGTCTTTCTCTTCCCTATATTGTTATTTCCCTCATAATAAACATGATCACAACATGCCTGTGAACATGACCTCTGCTCCCTTCTGCTACAGGATATTAAAGCAGAAAAGTCTAAACCTCCAGAAACCAACACCTCTATTAGAATCAGTTTCCTTCAACTTCCTGTCCTCGTTTGTGTATTGAATTTTTTTTTATTTTTACTTAAGTCTCATTTTTTTAAGGTTGTTTATAGTTGAAAGCTTCTTTGAAGTAGCTAGTCTGACATTCTGACACAAATTAAGCCTCTTGATTTGTTCTTGGATGGATGTTAATTAATATGCACTTTGTGCCAAGATTATAGGAAAACCTTGGTACGTGGCACAGTGATTTATTACTGTAGATAGAAGAGATAGAACGCCGCAGGATGTGCTGGGTGCAATGATAAGACATGAAGTAGGTGCTAGAGGACCTCTTTCAAGGACTGCAGACAGGAAGCTGTCAGGAAAGACCAAATGTGGCACTTGTGCTTTGACGGAGTCAATTGGATGACCAGGAGAAGATCTTGTCTGCCAGAGAAGCAAAGCATCAAGGTAAAGGCAGATGCCCCAGTGTGAAGTGGTGGCTGGCTGGTGAGAAAGAAGGAAAGTAGAAAGGAGGCAAATATTCAGAAATCTCCAGAGGTAATTGCTGCCTTGGATTCCATGCAAGTAGACAGAGAGGCAGCTCAAGTCTCAGGCTCTGGAAGCAGCACAGACGACTTGAAGAATAAGAGAGTTTCACCATTTATTTTCCTTTGCTACCATGTCCAGATTCAGCCCAATGAGGAGACCAAATAGGAAGGGTGCTAGCCTGTACCCTAAGAGAACTCTCCAATTTTGAGGTTGCCTCCTATCTTGCCGGCAGTTCTGTAACTAGAATGAAGCTGCAGTGTTATTGATGTCAGTTCTTGTCTTCCTCCTTTAATCCGTATGCCCCATGCAGACAAGGATTGTCACTGGGTGCACTGCCTGGTTACTGTAACCTGCTGCTTCTGGTGCTAAGTGTCGCTGTGAGCTTCGAACATGTGCAAGCTCTTAATAGTTGATGAGCACGATTAAGCAGAAAGCCCTGGCTTCAGCAAACCTCACCCCACATATGATTAATCAGCTTGCTTTGCTCTTTACCTTTCCCCAAACACAACCTAGAAAAGGAAACAGGTCTTTCGTAGGGAGAGGAGAGAAAATGAACCCCGGAGCAGAAAGCTCCAAGATGCGGCTGGCGTTTAAGGCCTGTGCTTTAAGCTTCAAAGGACAACCTCGAAATGCTGAAGTTTCAATGTTAGGAAATACATTTCTCTGATTCTACTTAGTTTCTTAAAACATGTCGGTGCTCCAAGATCAACAAACTAAGAACCATGAGCACATAGGAACAAAACTGAGTGTTGTCATCCATTAAACTTATAACCCAGTCAACTTGGCACTCAGTATTGTTTGATTGTTTTCATATGTTAAGACATTCATGGAAGTCACTTTAATTAAATTTGTGTTTAAACAACAAAATAAAGGCATTTTAGAGGCAGCAAGGTATGGGTTCTTAATTTTCCTTTGGAAAGTATCGTAACCGTGTCTATAATGAAGCTTCCAGAAACTTCTGCTACAAAAATTATTTTGCATGGCATTGACCTTAAATGTTTGTGTTTGCAGTAGGAATCCTGACTGACTTGGAAGTTAGGAAGAGATTAGGCAAGGAATGGAGAGAAGTGCCAAGTAACTTTCTCTCATTTGGCCCACGGTAACCCAGCTCGGCCTTGTCCTGATATCTGTAGGAAAGTCTCAACTAATCTCGGCTGGTATCCTGTGACCCTCTGAGAGTCCTCTGTGCTCTCTCTACAGACAATACAGCACATTCAAGTGCTCCCCATCTTCACACAGGACTCATGTCAGTGGTCAGGGTGAGAGTAGACCATGGATTCTCAGATTAAAGAATCAGTACCTTTCTCTACGGCCTTGCAGCCTTCTCACAGCTGAGGAGCACCTCCGGTCCTAGCCTCAGCCTTCAGTAAATTGAGCCCGTGGTAGCAGTGAAGTCTCACGTGAGTGTGCAGAAGCTTCCCCCAGGCTAACACGAAACCAGACGCTATACAAATGTCATCACAGGAGTGCCCAGCGGCATTTCAGGTCATTCATGATGGTGTATTGCATGTTACATACCTCCAAAAAAAGCAGCAGGGATTGGACGCCATGCCAGGAAAACAGACTACCCTATGAAGGTTCAGGGGAGCCAAAAGGAGAACGCAGTCAGGTGTCTTGTGGGAGGATGGGAAGACGCTGTTGCGGGAGTCTTCTCCAACTTGTCTGCATGACATTTATTCTTGTTTTCAGTTCTGTTTTTTTTATTTTGTTTAGTCTTTCTTTTCAAACAATTTCATTTATTTGTTCCTTTTAAAGTCCACAATCTTATATTTTAAAATATGACAAAAGAGAAATTAAACATAGCTATCCTCCTCCAGTTCTGTCTTTAGACTAGGATTGACTGTCTTTTCCTCTTTTATTTTAAATGACTGGCTTAAGAAAACTCGTTTCAAAGTGGCTTCGGTCCTCATGTTTGTGCCTTTGTCACCCGTCCAGCTCATCCCCTTCCACTTAAAAATAAACATAAAGAACTAGGAATATCTGCAGTTTGAGTATCCATTAGCAAGCATGTCTCCTTGTGCTTGCTTTCCCCGACCTGACTCCCCGCCACAACTATTTTGTTAAATGCAAGTCTGAGAACATAACATTGTATAATTGTGTGCTTATAAAATGAAATGGTGTGCCCTATTACAAAATGTCTTACAAATTACCTAGCCAAATATGCTAATTCAGGGATGGAATGGAGAACATTTATTTCAGACTGTAGTAAAAAATAATAAAAAGTCAGAAATGCTGATTTAAGAAAAGATACTGCTAAATTGGAGCCGTTTCAAAGAAAGGAACTAAAAATAATAATAATAAAGCCTGAAGGAATGAATATTTTCAAAATTGAGAGAATTTAAGAGTCTAACATGACAAACTATAACCAGTCTTGCAAATACCTCTAGGGAATTGGATTCCAAAAGTCTGCATTGTTCAAAGGAGAAAAAATAAAAGCACTGAAATAAAAAACTATCCAAAAGAAGGAGAAAAGTGAACTTTTAAAGCTAAATGTTTTCAATATTTTCACTTAGATCAGCTCTCAGAGGCCTGAAGACATTAAAAACTAGCCAGGCAAACCATTTGTTTCCAGATAATACAGTGTAACAAAGCGAGCAGGGTGGGGCTGCTGAGTCCCTCTGCACACGTTCTGGTTGTCCAGTGTGTGGACCTCGATGAGCGTGCATTGAAGCTACTCAACATAGCATGGTCGACATCCACTAGTGTCTAGTGACTACACTGAGCACACAATAGAGCACACCCAAAGCTGAGATAAATTGGAGTACTATATTACGTTTTATGATAAAACAAAAATCATGGCAATGATAAACTAACTGAGCATAAACCCGAGTCATATGTAGGCAGTAAAATGGTTAATGATTCAATATCAAGAATACTCCTTTCCCGTGAACCTGCCATTTCCTCAAAGTGTTGAGAATAGAGGGAGAAGTGAAAGCAAAATCTGCAAACCTTTTGTACCAGAAGAAAAAGAACAAAAACTAAGTACCTTTAAACCATATGTAATACACGAAAACATGGTGTTCCAAACCTTTAGCACTAACTTAGAAAATCATCTGTTGGCCTTTGAAAAAGGGGGAAATGAGCCACAAATGGTCTTCACTCCCTAGAGCACCAAACACAACCCCGTCTTCTGTTCTTTGCACTCATAGTGATATGTTAGAAATTTAAATATTATGCTCTTGAAATATAATAGAATTGTATCCATACAGACTGTCTAGACAGGGCAGGGACTGTGTCTGTTTAATTTCACTTTCCATAGCAGGGAGCAGCCTTGCACAAATAAATGCCCTTGATGATGCTGCTGATGTTAGTATAAGCAGGTGGCCAAAACTGGGGGGAGAAAGCTTGTTACTTCAACATTAGCATTTTATGGCACATGCATGTACCACTTAAGTGTTTAATAAAATTTATAAATGGCTGTCTATTTTTTAAATAATAAATGATTTCAGCACATTTTATGTTTCTTAATATTGCTCCATTAAATTTGTTTACATGAGTGAAGAAATATCAATCTCCCTATTGAGAAAATAGGCAAGACTACCTATTCAACTTTCCTTGTATCTAAAATGTGTAAGTATTCTTATGGCTTTATGTTTTAAAAAGGAATAATTAAACATTCTGTCAGTGAGGAAACCAAGATTGAAATTCCTGGAAATTTTAAGAAATAGAACTGGAGTCTCTGCAATAAAAAGATGGCATTTCTCCCATTTTTTGATGTGTCTTTGAGTCTTTCAACAAATATTTGCCCTGTCCTTCTACAAAGTTGATTTTACTATATAGAAACAGACAATGAAAAACCAAGAATAATAAATAAGTAATTCTGTCCTGCCTGCCAACTCCCAAATAACCACACAGAGACTTTTTATTAATTATGAAAGCTCAGTTGATAGCTTAAGCTTGTTGTAACTAGTGTGTATAGCATTTAAATTAAACCATTTCTATTAATTTGCTTTCTGCCTCGTGGCCTTATTACCTTTACTCTGTACTGCCCACACCATTTCCTCTGAGTCCTGGCCTCTCCTTGCAACTCTGCCTTTCTTCTTTCCAGTGTTCTCATGGCCCTGAAAATCCTGCCTAGCTATTGGCCATTCAGCCTTTTTTTAAAACCAATCTGAGTGACACATATTCACAACATACAAAAAGATTATTCCACATTTCCACCTTTTGTCTAAATAAAAAAGAAAAGTTTTTATACTAACATAATAAAGCTATAAACAATAAGAACAATTATCAGGTTAGAATTATGTTTACAGTGTCCAGTCCATTTGTATTTGGCATATTTGAAGAAAATATTTTATTATTTATTCTATCTTGATGAGTCCAAAGCTCTGTATGTAATTTACCTTCTGTTATAACTAATGAAAAGTATAACTATAACTATCTAGTCTTCAATTTCATCAATGACACCAGGAGGGTATATTATTACTTGAGTAAACAGAAATTACAATGCAAGTCACTTCCAAACCTATAGAAATAACAGACATCTGGGTGCCTGGACAATCACCCAAGGTTTCTTTCTAATGTTGGAGTATCCAATCTTCAGCCTACAGGCCTAGAATATCTGGCAGACTCTTCTATGAAGCAGAATTTTTGGAGGACTGTCCCACCTAGTCTTGGCAAAGTTCAGCAGTCACATTCCCAATATGTCCTGTGGAATGTCTGGCAGACTTTTCTATGAAGCAGGAATATTGAAGGACTGCCTTGCCTTATCTTGTCAAAGTACACATCTTTTTCTTTTGTATCCTACTTGTCCAGTTAGTGCAACATAATATCAGCAATCAAGAAAAGAGTTTCTTGAAAAAAATGTCTAATTTTGCCACATTAAAAGCAAATTCCATATGTAGTTTTTTTGATGTCCATCATCTTTTGAAAGTGAATTGGTGCTGCCAGAAGAAGATGTGTCTCATTGTCATGAAATGTCCTATGTTAACAAAACATGTTAGGTGCCATATTCTGTATATCTTTGAAGTGTTTAAAGACTATCTATCTAAAATATATCTGTTTGACCTTAAAAACATACCTAACATGATGATAAGTTTGATTATTATCAGTAACTAATTACTAACCTGTGTTTCTTTATTATCCTGAATAGTTTATAATAATAACTTTTGAGGACTAGAAATTTACATTTTTAAATAAGCAGCATAGGTACAATATCTTAAACAAAAGTAAATATGCATAGCATGTTCTAACAAAAATAACCTTAAATTTATATCAATAGACAAAAATCCATATCAATGTAAAATATTTAAGATTAGTAGTTTTTTTAAGTTTAAAAATAGATTCAGTAGTCTACCTTTTATTATATCATTTCTATAGCCCCCTTTTTTCTTTTCAGAATGAGATCCCTGGATCTAATCTCCTTTGTTCAGCTTTTTTTCCTGACCATTACCAATAACAACTTTTAAACAAAGGTTTTATTTATTTATTATGTATACAGCATTCTGTCTGCATGTATGCCTGCAGACCTGAAGAGGGCACCAGATATCATTACAGATGGTTGTAAGCCATCATGTGGTTGCTGGGAATTGAACTCAGGACCTCTGGAAGAGCAGTCAGTGTGCTTAACCTCTGAGTTAACTCTCTAGCACCCCCCAATAACAACTTGTCACCAATACCCCTAAACAATGAAAAATATCCATAACCCATTGAATAACTAGAAACCACCCGCTCCCCCTCTTAGGAATGTCAGTGTCATGTTCTCTAGGTTCCTTTCTGTTGTCTAGGGATGTTGGAATCTTTGGGAGACCCTAAGAAAATTGGGATAATGGTCAAGTCCTGGGAGAGTTTGCTGTATTATTTGTTGTCCAGTCTCTGTGCAATGGGAAAGTGCAAAGCTTATCTGAAGTCCTCTCTGGAATAGTCTGTGAGGGTGAACTATCTCAGTCAGCAGCCTTGGAGTGTTCTGGATACAGAACTCTGAGGAAACTACAGTAGTTGCACTCTGAAAGGCTGGGTCACATGGGCCACCCATTTTCGTTGGTATCTGGTCCCCTTGGTCTGAAAACACATAATTTTCAAAGGTAACATACCTACCTGCATTAACACAAGTATGGACTGTGCAGTGTGCATAACTTCATTGAAGATGACTTTTTGTTTTATGTTTGAGCTAGTAAAATATATGTCACCTGTCTCATAGTATTTTTTAGGTTTATTTCTTTATGTTGGTAGCTGGGATTTTCAGGGTGTCTTCACCAATCAAATCTGATCTTCCTTAACCTTGAATGAATCCATGGTCTTTCATTTCCTATAGAAACAAAAGCAGAACCTCTTCACCAATGTAACATGTTTTTACTTCCTTTTTAAAGTTAAGGCATTCCGAGTGCATTTAGGATGGTTTAATTCAGCAGTCCCTGCTACAATCCCCTGTCTCCCTGAAATTGTCATTAGTTCATCAGCATTCAAAAAAACCATACAGGATTCAGTTTCCCTACGTATTTCTCATCTTTTTGAGGCTTATTCTTTTTCTTATTACTTTACTATTTCTTTAAAGGCTTTATTATTTTTAAACTATTTACTTAGTTATTTTTATGACTGTCTATATCCTTTTCCTTTTTTGTTGAGCCCACACACATTGCTAAATACACAGTAACTTGTTTAGAATTTTCTTTCCATCTGTTCCTGGCATATCTGTAATCTTTTCTGTCTGCATGAGCAAAAAATCTTAATCACATAGGTTAGTTAGCTCATAGTAGACATGTAGGCATGGTAGACATAGTAGACATGCTCCTGTACTGCAGTTGTCATGAAGGACATGGACCTAGGAATCCACACTTGGCTCTGTTTTTGTATGATTAGAACCTTTTTAAAGCTTTCCCTAGTCTTATGTGGGTATGTGTGGCTCCATATTGGGTACCATCCTTCCTGCCAGCTCCAAAATAACCACATGGAAACTACTTAGTAACTACAAAAGCTTGGTCAGTAGCTTGGGCCCGTTTTAAACTAGCTCTTATAACTTAGATTAAGCCATTTCTATTACCTTGCTTTCTGTCTTATGACTTTGTTACCTTTACTCTGTACCGCCCATGCTGCTGCCTCCATGCCGGACTGGCAACCCCGCCCCTCTTCCCAGCATCCTGTGTGCCTGAAAATTCTACTTAGATATTGGTCATTCGGTCTTTCGTTAAACCAATCAGAATGACACACCTTCACAGTATACAAAACAGATTATTCCATGACAAATAGTGCATTCAGATATGATTGAATGGTATGGAATACATGAAAACTGAGCAGGACAGTGAGGAATCAGTAATTTGAGTGCAATTTTACATAGAGCAGGCAGAATAGGCCTCCTTGAGAAGGTGGTGTATCAGTTAAAACTTGATAGGGTGAAGTAATTAGTTCTTTGGAACACAGACAAAAAGAATTCTAAATTCTGGAAGCAGCATATGTGTCCTGGAGGAAAAGAGGTTTTTGAGTTCATGAGGTCTCAAGGGATCCAATGGGATCATACCCAAGTGAACATGAGCTGTGGAAATTGGCCAAAGAGACAATGGGGTGGATCTTTCCTCCTGAGAAAAAGATTTGGCTTTTGATCTGAGTAGGGAACCAGCTCCTGAGTTGAGGCAGAGAAGTAACATGATCTGTTTGCTTAATGCTTTAATAACAGCATTGTGCTTCGTTGACCTAAGTGTCCAGAAGAACAGAGGAAGAGAAGAAACCTTTGCAGAATCACATGAGATGTGACAGCTCAGCCTCAGTTGTAGACGCATTCAGGGCACTTTTGAAGTAGAATCAACACCTCCATGGTTTTTGCATGGGGACTACTAAATCAGTAGCACCAACATCACCTGGGAACTTCCTGAAGTACAAATCCGCATGCCTGCCTCACCAGAGTTATACTGAGTCAGAAACTCTGGAGGGAGGGGCTCTTGAATTTTGTTTAAGCCCTCCAGGTGATTTTAATACATGCTTAAGTTTGAGCACCATAGCTCTAAGGTATTGGGGCCTGAAAAGGATAACGTTAAAATTGCCGTTGCCTGGATCAAGAAGGCTGTGGTGGCAGATCAAATTTGGTGGCACTCTAGGGAAATCAGGGTTTAGATTGGAAAAGTGAGCCTGTGATGTCTTAGACATCCAAGTGGTGCACAAGCAGTTGTATGTATATAGAATTAAAGAAAAGTGGCCCAATTTAAAAACAGGAACTGAAGTTTGGATTATCATATATATTTGATATCAATCCAAATATCACAGTGGATTGGATCATGTCAGTGGATATGTATGCCCAGTTACTTCATCCTAACTTTCAATACAGAAAACAGGAAGCCAAGTAATTAAAAATCCAAACGACATGGGAGAGGCAGTGCAGCTTCTATTTAGCCTGCTAAGACATTGAACACTTCCGAGTGCATTACAGATCCCCCATAAAGTCCTTTGTAGAGTAATCTTTTGTGGCTATCTTTTCCTGTTTTAACATCAGTAATGTGAGGTGTTCTAATATTTTAAGGGGAAAAGTTAGAACTGATATGCTGTCTACAGTTGTCAAGTAGCTGATAAACATATACATTTCTCTCTTTAAGAGGTGATATGGTATTGGAAGACATACACTTTACTCAACAATTCTAGTTTGGTTTTCCTTCTAGTAACTTCTGTGGGGGATAAGTGATTAGGACCACATGGAGTTTAGAACAGTAGTAGCGAAGGCAAATGACATGAGAAGAAAGGCGTGTAAAATGACTGTCGTGTATGCTCATGGGAATGTAATTTCCAGTCTTTGCATAATCATATCAAGTATTGACATTGACTGCAAATAAAAGCATAGCATCAGGGACTTGAGAGATGGCTCATCATTTAAGAGCACTGGCTGCTTTTCCACAAGATCAGGGTGTGATTCCCAGCACCTACATGGTTGCTCACAACTATTTGTGACTATACTTCCAGGGGATCTGATACCCTCTTTAGGACGCCACAGGCACCAGAAACACATATGATACACATACATTTGAGCAAAACATCAATAGACATAAAATAAAAGGCCTTAAAAAACCTTTATTTATATTTAAAATATTTATACCATCATATTCATGTAGTAAGTTAAATGAATAAGCCAATCGCTGAATACTTAAGAGCAGAGTTAAAGCAGATAAATGACCATGAGAAATAAAATGCCTTCTTAGAAAAGAATGGAAATAAAAGCCAGACTTGGTCATGAATACCTATAATCCTAGCACATGGCAGGTATAGACAAGAAGATCCGGAGTTCAAGGTCATCCTCAGCTACAAATAATAAATTTGAGGCCAGCCTGAACTACATGGCACCCTGTTGAAAATTTAGTGCTTAAATAAATAACTTAAAATAAGAAAATAATATTTTACTGCCCCTAATCTGTGTATTTTTAAAAATCCATTTTAGGTTTTTCATAAATATCACCTTAGTTGCTAAGATACAATCAGTGAATAAACTCTGAAAGGCTGACCCTCTTCTGTCCTACATTGTAATCTGACCCATGAATCAATATCAGAGGACATCTGGGCTCCATCGTATCTTTCCCATAGACTAGTTGATTAGAGGATGTTTTGAATTGGGTCCATATATGGCAGAACCCTACGAACTGTATGAATTATTATGGGAGCAAATAAAAGGTCAGATTGTATTTTTGTGTTGTTAAAGAACACGGCTCTGACATAGTCGGGATTAAGGACATAAAACACTGGAGAAAAGAAGCATTACAGTGGATGACTAACTAGAGTTACTTAACTAAGAAATATTTTCACAGATGCAGGCAGCTCCTGGTCCCATACCTTGATGCAGGGCCTGCAGTTGACAGGTGTGGTAGAGTATCATCGTCTAGAGATTTTCTCCTTTCTCTTTTCCTTTGCCTGGCTCCATTTCTACTACTTGATGGTACTTCTGGGGACAAAGTGGGACAGGAAGGTGAGGATCCATCATCCACCTCATCCTTTCCACAGTTTTTGTCAAGTTATTTTGGTAAAGAGTAGATGCGTCTGGTCCCATCACTCATTTTCCTGTTGTTTTGTCTTCTATGCCAGAACGTATAAATCACAACTTGTTTATGCTTTTATTTTAAATATCTCTTTGAAAGACTATTATTTCTACCTTTAACGTTTTATGAGTGCAGTGTGGGTTCAGTGCCTTCTGAATTCCTTATTTCTAAAGAAAACCCACCTTCTGGCTCAGAAAAGTGGCTTGTGCTGAAAGAGTACCCCCAAAGGCAACACTGAGGAAGTGGGGGTATAGAGTGGTACCGAGTGCTTAGAACACTAACTTCTGAATCTGACATGGGAGAGGCCTTGGAAGAATACTTGTTTAACAGACTAAATTATAATTAAAATCAAAAATCTCTGTGTATGGTGGCCTTCTACAGGTTAATAGTTATTATTATTACTGTATTATTGTTGTTGATTATGATGTGTCTTAGGATAATTGTGGGGTAAGAGGCTATAGGAACTTTCTCTGAACCTTCTCTGGGAGAGGGGGGGAGGGTCACTGAATATCCTGAACAACACTTGAGAAGTTTTTGTTTGAAACAAAGAATCTTTTGCCACATCCTCTTCCCCTTGAGCATGTGATCTTCAAGAGAAATTGATTCACATGTCTCTGAATCGTTTACAATTAAATCGTCAGCATATAATTTTCTAAAAGATACTAGGTGTCCAAGAAGCTTTCAGAACCTGTTTTATAATTCCTCTCCAGTCCTTTTCTTCAAACAGGAAGATGAATTTTGCCAAAGACAAATAAACTCAAACATTCAGAACGCTGAAGTTCAGTTTCCAGCTCGAAAACCCAGGCTTCGAGCACATCTGTGATTTTACAAAATATATCCTTGCAACTCTACAAAGTTTTTGATTGAAAAAAAAGTGATAAAAGTGTGTAAAAGTATTCATGTGCATTATGACTCTCAGGGGTATGTTTACAGGTATAGAAAGAATCATGAAATGTGTCAGGGGTATTCTTAAAACCATTACACATAAGTGAAAATGTGTTTGGATCTTATTTCTCTAGATATGTCTGAATATTATCACGAGTTTCATCAAAGAAAACATCTTAACTTTGCTTTTCATTCATCTTCCTTACTATAACTTTAAGTCTTAAACACTTCAGGAAACTCAGGAACATAGTTTGTCCAGCAGAAGGAACTGAAGCATCTGTGATAGTTTCATGTCTTTACCAGGACGAGGTACTGTTTCCACTTACAAATGCAACTGACACTATTCTTGGGACTGGAAAAATGCAGGAAGTTACCTCTGTTCATACTCTGACATGTCTTAATCATTTGCCAATCTTCTCACCTGGCGAAGATGACCAACTCGGACCTTGAAATTCCCCTCTAGCTCATAGTGTCATAGAATAAACAAAGATAGTTGGGAAAGGTGTGTGGGACTATTTGAAGCAATCCCCTTAATGTTCCATGTCACTGATTTTACTTCAGGGCTTCTGTACTATACAGTGACCAAGTGGATGCTGGGATGACAGGTGACATATAAAAGAAAATGCTTGATTTAAACTTTATTAATTAAGTGATCAGTTTATTCATCAATCAATGATCTTACTAATGGCCTGAGAGGAACTTGGAGATCATATAAAACTGGCTTTATTCAACCTGCTGTCATGGGGAAGCTGCAGCTTGAGAGAGACTCTAAGATGCCCAACAGAGAGATCTAGGGAAGCAAATGTGAGGAGTTTACACGGAGTTAGTATGGAGTTGTTTTAGGGTATAAGGTCTAAGCAAATGTTGGTAGAATGTCTAAAGTAGACAAAAGGTAATAATACCTTTAGAACACTGATCTACAAGAAGCCCATGTTTAATCACCTAATATGCACTTTTCTCTTGGAACATGGGATCTGAAACAAACTGGTATTAGAACAATGATGTGCAGTTTCTGATGCCTGTTATGGTTGGAGAGACCTAATCTTGTGCTTCACAGCATAGTTTTGAAAAGTGTACAATTTGAATTTCTTACAATAGAAAAGTAAATGTATATAATATGCACGTATACCCTGCATCCCTTTATTTATGATTCTTATTAAAGATTCAGCTGTATCATAGCACTTAAGAAGCAAACCAGCATGAAGCATGGTATCATGTAACGTCAAAAGGCATGGACCTTTTCTGGCTCTACATAAAGTCACTTGGGCCTTGATATGTACTAATGTGTAGATTGTATTTTATATAAATTGTACTTTTTCTTCTTACTGTACCTCATTCACGATGAACAAATACAATGCTAACAATAAAAC
The DNA here is from genome assembly GCF_014885135.2 of Alexandromys fortis. Taxonomy (NCBI): domain Eukaryota; kingdom Metazoa; phylum Chordata; class Mammalia; order Rodentia; family Cricetidae; genus Alexandromys; species Alexandromys fortis. The sequence continues at coordinate 3,666,994 of NW_026067976.1, read as the reverse complement.
ATCTTTTAAGATTTTGCATTGTGTTTTGAGCCATTTCATGTTTATCCCTAATAAATATTTAATTATCTGTATCCTACCTTGCCTAGTAAGAATTTACACTCCCCCATATAACATATCCTTAGGCACTGTGTGATAGAATAATCAAAAAGTCGAGAAGGCATCTTATAAAATACAGAACAACACAGTTCTCCAACACCTCTATGAATATAATGAGATTTTTGGGAAGAGACTGAATAAGCTAACTCTCAGATTAACAATGTAGAGAGGGAGAATTTCTGGCCACCTACAGATCATTTAAGATAAAAGCTTGTAACAGCAGTCTCTTATAGGAGGATAGTATAGGAATTTTATAGAGAATCTCATTCTGCAAACAATGAATAAAATTTACCTGTCTGGGCTAGTTAGTATTTATTGTCAACTTGACACAAACTAGAGTCACCTGAAAAGAGGAAACCTCAATTGAAGAACTGCCCAAATCGTGTAGGCCTGTTGCCAAGACAACAAGACACTGTCTTAATTGATGACTGAGGCAGAGGGGTTCAGCCCACTGTGGATGACAGCGTTTCTAGGCACGTGGATCCGTGTTTTCTAAGGACTCTTTCTAAGCCTAATCCTGAGAGCAAGCTACTAAGCAGCATCCCTCCATGGATTCTGCTTCATTTCTTGCCCTGCTTCCCCCAATGATGGATTGTGACTTAGAATTCCAAGCTAGAGAGAAGTGTCTCAGCTTCAGGAGGTCCCATTTATTAATGGTTTCTCTCAGTGTCTGTGCTACTGGGGTTATATTTAGGAAGTGGTCTGTGCCAATGCGTTCAAGTGTACTTCCCTCTTTCTAGTCTATGAGGTTCAGTGTGGTTGGTTTTATGTTGAGGTCTTTGATCCATTGGACTTGAGTTTTGTGCATGCAAAGGACACAGTCAACAAGACAAAACAGCAGCCTACAGTGTGGGAAAAGATCTTCACCAACCCCACATCAGACAGAGGGCTGATCTCCAAAATATACAAAGAACTCAAGAAATTGGTCATCAAAAGAACAAATAATTGAATTAAAAAATGGGGTACAGACCTACACGCTCAACAGATGAATCTGAAATGGCTGAAAAACACTTAAGGAAATGTTCAACATCCTTAGTCATCAGAGAAATGCAAATCAAAACAACTCTGAGATTCCATCTTATACCTGTAAGAATGGCCAAGATCAAACACACTGATGACAACTCATGCTGGAGAGGATGTAGGATAAAGGGAACACTTCTCCATTGCTGGTGGGAGTGCAAACTGGTACAGGCACTTTGGATTTCAGTTCAGTGATTTCTCAGAAAATTGGGAAACAACCTACCTCAAGACCCAGCAATACCACTTTTGGGTATAAACCCAAAGGAAACTCAATTGTACCAAAAGGACATGTGCTCAGCTATGTTCATTGCAGCACTGTTTGTCATAGACAGAACTGGAAACAACCTAAATGCCCCTTAACCAAAGATTGGATAAGGAAAATGTGGAACATTTACACAATGGAGTACTACATAGTGCAAAAAATAATGACATCTTAAAATTTGCAGGAAAAAGGATAGATCTAGAAAACATATTGAGTGAGGTAACCTAGACCCAGAAAGACAAATATCACATATACTCACTCATAAGTTGCTCTTAGACATAAAGCAAAGAAAAATCAGCCTACAATTCACAATCCCAGAGACCTAGACAACAATGAGAACCCTAAGAGAGACAGACATATATGAATTTAATCAACATGAGAAGTAGGAAAAGACAGAATCACCTGAGTAAATTGGGAGTGTGAGGATCATGGGAGAGGGTAGAAGGGAAGGGGGGCAGAAAGGGAGGGAAGCATATAAAAATATATAGCTCAATAAAAACAATCTAAAAAAATTCCAAGCTAGAATAAAGCTTTACTCTCCAAGTTGTTTGGATCCAAACGTCTTAGCACACAGCAACAGAAAATCAAATTGTGACTTATCAAAGTCAGCCTAAATAGCCTTTTTCTCATTGTGCTTTTTTGTTTAGAGTTTTAATTAAGATATGTCATTTCCTCCCTTCCTTTTCTTCCCTCCATCCGCTCCCATGTCCCGTCTCTCCAGTCCTTCCCATGTCTTCCATCACTCCCTCTCAAAGTCATGGCCTCTTTTATTAGTATTATTATTACTACTACAGTTACTACTACTACTATAATTGCATGTGTAAATTATAAGTGTAATTGTACCTACTGAGTGGGCTTAGTGTTAATTGTGTGTATATGATTTCAGGGCTGATCACTTTGTATTATAAAACCATTTAAGAGGTCCATGTCTGGGAAAGACTAATTCTCGCTCCCACAACAGCCATTAGCAATTCTTTGTATATGGGTGGAGCCGTGTGAGATTTCCCCTTCCACCTTAGCAGACGTATGGGTTTTGTCCTTATTTGCATTTAAGAAGTCATTTTGTAGAGGTATCAAGGCTGCAGCTTCCCTGTCATTTCTACAAGACTCAATCTGCAGCAGGTTTTCTAGTTCTCTGACACTTATAATCTTTCTGATTGTGATGTCGCCCGAGCCTTAGTTGCAGGAGTTGTGTTGTAGCTGTACCCACTGGAGTACTGGATACACCACCATCCTCTGATGGCTGCACTTTGACTAGATTTTCTGTAAGGTCAGCATCTGCTACAAATAGAGCTTTCTTGGTTGGAAAGTGAGAGAGCTGCAATTACCTGTGCATGTAAGAATAGATTTTAGAATATTCTTAAATAAATAATTAAGTAATCTTAAATAAATTTCAGAATATGTAGGAGTATGCTGGTCTAAGAAAGTAAAGGAAGTAGGTTCTCTTAGATCCGCAAGCCCACCATCCCTTGGCGGTTGCCTAGGTTTCTATTAGCAGGCACGATCTCCCTCGTGTTGAGCAGGCCTCAAGTCCAATTAGACAGCTGTTTGTAGCCACCAAGATCTGAGCGCCACTACTGTACTCCTAGAGAGACCTTGTCTTGCTGGTCGCTGTTATGATTCACAGAAGTCATAGCTGAGCACTGCTATTGGTGGCTTCTCTTCCTTGGCAGCTTGCATAGCACCTTCTGGTACTGTGAAAACGGAACTTCAAGGTTAGATTCAGCTTGAATCTTCTGAGTTCTGTGACAGAGGTGGTATCTTCTATCTTTGGGGAGCAACCAAGGATAATAGCATGAATCTATACTGTTTTCTGAGTCTCTTGGACTACCCTAACCAACAACTCAAAAGGATGTTTTCTTCATGCCTGGTACTGGGGTTTTTGTTAGATAATCTATTGCCCTTGTGGGGAGCATTGTCAGCCCAAGTGTTATAATGTCATTTCAAATATACATATATATATGCATATGTATGTACACACACATACATATATATATATACATACACTTGCATGTATTATATATAGTTTCAGGTAAATACAAAGTATATGATTCCTTAAAGTTTTTTCAAACATTCCTAGTGTTATTTGTCCCTTCTACCTCTCCTCCTGTATTGATTTCCCTTTCCCCTTCCTTCTTAAAGCTCCCTTCCAGTTTTCCCCATCTCTTCCTCTTTTAAAGTTTGATTCTATTTGCTCTCTCTGTGTTTTACCATCCACTAGACAGTAAGCATTGTTAGTAGTAGCTATACATTTTAAGTTTTCCCTTATGAAATATATATTTAGAAGCTTTTATTTTTCCTCAGCCTCTGCCAACATTATTTCAAGTTTAAGTTAATAGGATGTCCTAATTCTCTGGCTCCTTGTTATCAAACACCTCATTAAATATTCAAATAATTACTACTGGCTATCTTCCACGTGTCAGTCATTGCCTGTGCTCATGGCCTTCTCACACAACCTTGTGAGCTGAGTGGTGTTACTGCCTCTCTACAGAGCATGAGAAGGCTCGCTGCCACACATCCATCTGAGAAGAACATCTATATCCTCTCTGCATCGTCAACTGAGCCCAAAGCAATTCACCTAGAAAGGATCGTCTCTCTTATTTGTTCTATGTTAATTTTAGAACCTAGGAAACCTAAATTCTAAAAGACAAGTCACAGATGACCCCATATATTTTTTTAAATAAAATTATCCTAACTGTTTCCTACTAGCTACTAAAACAAAGAGGTGTCATTTGTTTTAGGTTGGTGTCATGGTGACATCCACAGTCATAGTACTCAAGAGGATAAGGCAGAGGGATTGCAAGTTCCTGATCAGCTACAGAATGAAATGCAAGGCCTCCCTTGCCAATCAACCCATCAATAGATTTTAAAAGTGGGCCTGAAGATATAATTTGGTAGTCAAGAGCTCTAGCTGCTCTTCCAGAGGACCTGGGTTCAATTTCTACCACTCACATGGCAGCCCACAACCTTCCTGAACTCTATTTCTCGATATGATATCCTCTTCTAGCCTCTGCAGGCACTGGGCATGCACATGATACAAATATATACACTCAGGAAAAACACCCTTCCTCCTAATTTTTTTTAATGTAAGGATCTAGGGATATAGCTCAACAGAACTCTTTCCTCTTACCTAGGATACATGAAGCTGGCACATCAATCCAAAGTATGACAAAAAAAAAATAAAACATTGTTATACATCTCATTTTCAGGATGGATAAGACAAAATTCTTCCAGCTATCCAAAATTAGAAGGAATTGAAATGTCACAATGTTGAAGAGATCATGGGCAAGCGATGTCTTTCAGAAAATATTTCAAGATGGCACCTTGTGCTCATGTCAATGCAAAGATTTATTTTACTTTCTAAAGATTTAGTTACTTTCTAATTTGACATCAATAAGAAACTTAATAGGTTTTTTTCTCAGATCTTTATATTTTAAGGGCCCAAATAATCATATATGCTCTAAAAAGGCATAATGAGGTTCATTTATGATGATGGGGACATTTACTTTGTCTTCTGTGACCTCCACACACCGCACAGCTGTGCCAATTTTCTATTTGGGATTATTCTTATAATGTGTACTTGTGCTCTTCCCCCTTTCTCCAGGACTGTCCACCAGAAGCGGGTGATTTTCGAGCTCAGCAGTGTTCTGCTCATAACGATGTCAAGTACCACGGCCAGTTTTATGAATGGCTTCCTGTGTCCAATGACCCTGACAACCCGTGCTCACTCAAGTGTCAAGCCAAAGGAACCAGTCTGATCGTTGAACTCGCACCGAAGGTCTTAGATGGTACACGATGCTATACGGAGTCACTGGACATGTGCATCAGCGGCTTATGCCAAGTAAGTGCTGAAGCTGTCCAGAGGGGCTGCGCCTGCGTGTAAATAAGCTTCTTGGGAGGATTGCTCAGTTATCTCTAGAGTTTGTAAGGGATAACAGATTTGAAGATTGTAATTTCAGGGAATGGTGCAGGTATTGCAATTCATTAAGGACATGCGGACTGCAGATGGATTTGGTTTTGTTTGGTTTCTTTATTCCTTTACTTGAATAATACTTGAATGTGGGAGAATAAAAATTCTTGAATATTGTCCATGATGATGAAGTTTGAAAATACCTGTAGCTCAAATGTCCTTGAAATTTTTTAAAAAATAGAAGGAGGAAGGTAAGGAGAAAAGAGGACACACTCACACTCACACTCACACTCACACTCACACAGAGAGAGAGAGAGAGAGAGAGAGAGAGAGAGAGAGAGAGAGAGAGAGAGAGAGAGAGAGGAGATTGTGTGTTTTCAGGCATTTGTTTTCATCTACAAAGAATTTCAGAGTAGCTCAGGTAGGAGAACACACCTCCTTACTGCCTACAGCTATGTTTAAAATTCACACAAATTTGAGCAAGTGGTATAGGTTTCAGACAGGCAACCCTTAAAATCCAAGGATATAAAAGGGATTGATTTCTGGTACCAATTCATCAGTGTGTGCAGGAAGACTTGGTAAGAGGATGAAGTATTAGTCCATTTGCCATGAACTTGTCTTATTTGTTTTATAGCTCATTTTTGGACTGTTATGAGCAGTCTACATTATAGAGTGAGCAGGTTATCTGAGTGCTGTTACTCACCATAGTCTTTTATATGCAACAGTACAGACATTTTAAGAACATTTGCCTCTAGTGGGAGGACATTGATTGAGTCTGAATCTATGGCATGATAACTTATATGAAAAATATGAAACATGTTTCAGTGATTTCTTTTAAGGTTACATTTATTTAAAACAAATCTAAATGTTGATTTTTGAAAAAGTGCAGGATACATTTCTATGAAACATGAGATGTGAGATAGGGTTTGTACATGAGACAAAGAAGCAGACACAGTCAACCCTCATATAGTTTATATACAGGAAGGGGCATGTTCAAGATTTTTCAGATAGGAGAAGAGAGAAGAAATAAATATATCAGAAGCTTCTTTATATATGTCATATGTGAATTCAAGGTGTAAATGTGAATGTAGAATTTTATTCTTCTCAAGATTGCAAGGGTCTTAGAGAGTATCCACATACCTTTAAAAGCAATATATGTAGAACATTGTGGTGGTATTTTACAGCTATTTGCAAAATTATTTGTGATCATTTATTAATAGTAGGGCTGGAAAGATGATTCAGTAGTTAAGAGTGCTTCTTGCTCTTCCAGAGGACCCAACTTCCTTTCTCAGTATCATGTTAGGAGGTTCACAACCACCTCCAAGAGATCCAACACCTTCTTCTGGCCTCCATAGATACCTGCACACACACTCACACAGATGCACACATAGACACACAATAAAAATAAATCTTTTAAAACACTGCCATCTAAGCTTCTTGATTTATGGAAATGGAATTATGAAATCTGTAGACCTTTCAGGGACAGTCAAGAATCATAAAGCAAATAAATACACGGAAAGGGCTGCGGTGTGAGGAATGGGAGCTGGGATCACTTGCCTGTGCTCTAGGATCCCTTGCCTGTGCTCTAGGATCCCTTGCCTGTGCTCACAGCTGGATGTCTCGTAAACAAAATCCAAGGCTAGAAACGTGCATGATCGTGTGACAATTACGTCATGTCAGAAATGGGACCGGATTCCAGGTCTTCTAATATCCATGTCAATGTTGTTTCCACAACGCTAAGTTTGCAAATGAAGCAAAATCAGCCTGACAGGTCAGCAAATTAGGTCTCAACTGTTCCCGTGGCACGAGAGCTCAACCTGGCGTGGTGTCTCCGTTTCTTCCTGCCAGCTGGCCTCCTGTTCCTTGGTAACTAAAAGAAAATCCTATCTCAGCAGGAAAAAAAAAAACCTTCTACAAGAGTAAATATGGAGAGATAATGTTGTATTATGAATTAAAAGCAATTATAAGGATAAGCTTGCCTCTTTAAGTTAGAGTCACACAATTGTGATTTGTTTGATTTGGGAGTAAATGTAAATTGTTTAAAATAAATGTGCCCCATACATAGAAATCACATCTGTATATCACTGACATATTTCTCATGTAAGGAGCTATGCCATGGTGAGGTAGGAAATCTTAGATTTCATTTGAACACTAAAAAATAGCGTAATTTGGCTGGATAGAAGTTGGATTACAGACTGAAAGTAGTTTTATAAATGATCATTGAGGACTGCATAACAGATAGGACTACAATAGTCAGTAAATGGGCAAGAAAGACTTAGCAATGGAGAGAAACACTCAAAGCTCTTCTTTAGAAAGATCCTTATAGGCTCAATTATAAGGGGCCTGAAGCAGACAGCCCTGGAGTCACCGAGACCAGTTCTGATGCAGGGTCTTCTACCAGATATGAGGACCAAAGCATCAGCCTTTCCCTGGGTAATGACAGCAGGAATAGAAAGAAAAGTAAGTCTGGAATGAGATCATTTTCACCAGAAGGGAGTTGAAAGCCATAAATCAAATCAGTCACACCAACCACATCAAAAAACTGCAACTTGATGTGGATTCATAAAGGGTGTAAGCTCAGGTCCTTCCTCTTATGGTATCCCAGGAGCATTTCTGTCAAGCCAATCTAAATTTTCCAAAATGAACATAAGGACAGGGAGATGGAGGTGATTGATGGGGGAATGGAGATGAGCAGAGGTCACTGAGGCGATGGGGGAATAGAGATCTTAAGTGCGTTGTGTATACTCTCAGGAGGACAAGAGAGACTAATTAACTAAAGAAAAGCTGAAGCACTCTTTCTCCAGAGACAAAATACACAAATTCTATCCTAGTTACAACGTAATCATCTAGTTAAGTTTATACCAGTGATTCATAGTTCCGTTTTCAATAGGAAAATGCCCCATCTTAAAACAAACTTGGGGACCAGTATCTTAAATGTGCAATTATATAAACCTATTCTCCTAGTTCTTTGAAAAATACATTTCCAGCCTCACTTCCCCTTTCTGTTTTCTGCCCCATTTGTTGAAGATTTTTAGCTCTTTGTCAGCCTTTTGTCTTAGAATTTCTCAAAGGCAGCTTTCAATGTTTATGAGACCAGCAATATGAATCGCAAACTATAAAGAATAATTTTTTAACTTGGACATAATCACCATGTTAGAAAATAATTTACAGCTACAGTGACTTCTCATTCACAAGCACTAATTCTGTCCATCTAATCCCCTTCTAAGAAGAGCCATTGCCTCAAAACTTTTTGGTCCTTCATCTCTACAACAGAAATGCAAATCCCAGGGTTTTACTAATAAGAAGACAAATCTCCTCTTTAGGAGACCTGGAGACTTGCTAATAAGTGGTCTGGCTCTCTAAGCTGTAAATTTGCATGAGGAAAATCTTAGAACCATTGTGATTTATGCCACACACCTCTTTGCTCTTGATCATAGCAAAGCAATGCAGGAGGTGATGTGTTCACTCTTCTGACTGCAGCGGTAATGATCACAAGATTTCACTTTCTCACTGGACAAACAACTTTCCAAATATTTGTGGTTCTCATGTCATAAGCACTGCCTTAATTTCACAGATGCAGAAATAGGCTTATGGGATTATATGACTTGCCCAGGGCTACCTGGCTCTGCCTGGCTCCCGGGAACCTACCCCTCCTGCCACTTCGAGTTATACTGAGACCAGCATGATTTAGTAATAGTCCAAATTTGGCTGCATACCAGAATCACCTGGAAAGCAATTATGAGACACATCTCTTAAGCCCCATCCTCAAGACATTCAAATTTGTGATTTCTAAGTCTTTAAAACTATGATTCTATGGCAAAGCCAATTTCACATGAACCACTTAAAGGTTGGACAGCGGGTAGCCTTTAAAGAAAAAAACCGGCCCTTCTTTAACCAACTGTATGATGCTGGTCTTGGTATGTAGTTTCCTGAAACTTTACCTTAATCTATGTAAAATGAGACTGTCTCACCAACCAGAGTACCAAATGAGACCATTGCTGTGAAGCTGTAGACAGCTGTGAAGATGTGGAAGGCCCTGAAGACTTTCAGCTAGATGGTACTAGAGCACTGGCTTCCAGGAAGAGAAGGAAAGGATGTGGGAGAGGGAAGAAGAAGCAGAGGAAGATGGGAGGAGGATAACATGGTGGTATGATGCTTAACCTAGCATCCCAGGGTCCTGGGTTTCATCCCCAGAACCAGAACAAGAACGTCTACCATCTACTCCCTATGCCATCCCCTCGCAGCTGAAATGTTAGGAATTAGGTGGGATCAAGAACCTAACTCGATACAAAAGACAACTCTTTAAGTTGAATCTTGTTTCCATTTTGTGACAATTCCTGCTCCGTACTTTCTCTTTTCTCCCAGAACACAGATGCTGTCACCAGTAGGGCTTCAGAGAGTGGTTTTGGAAAACACTTCCTTGAGAATGACTTATTCCACCCTCAAGACACAGGGCTGACTTGAGTTTTGTGATTCTCCGAGGGTTTCACAGTTAACAACAGACTAAAAGGTCAGGGAGTGGCGGTGTTTATCAACATTCTGAAAATATGTTCTCAGCGCTATTTCTTCAGCACATCCCATGGGCTAAGATTTTTGTCCAGCTTTAATTCTGTCATCGATATTATGAAAAAAATAGAGTTAGTGACTATACCTTTCCAAACTACCCCCCCCCATTCACTGCTCCCTACCAAATGTGACAATCACCCCTGGGGCTCACTGTGAGGGTGTAGTCTCCCCTTCTGTCTTGGGTTGAAAAACACTAGGATGTTTAGATGCATTAGATGTATACTGCAGGCAAAGCTAGAATGGGAATGCAAGTTTGAATGCTTAAAGCCAGAAACTCTGAACTCCGCACTGAATGATCTACTGGCTAAATTTCAGTATTTGCAGGTATATGACCTGAAACAAAATTAAAAGCCTCGGTCCACAACAAGACCCTGTTACTGAAAATAACATATGCACAATTCATTGAACATAGAGAAAAAAAACTGGTGCCTACTTAGAGCCTTCACCCCTACTGACTAGGAAGAGTCCCTTGGAGAAACCTAATTTTTCATTTATAAATGTTTTATAAGTGATTATCAATTGAAGATATAACTTATTGATTATGAATGGGGGCATGTGTCAACTTCTTTCTGCTCTAGCACCCCCATCTGTTGCAGACCCTTGAAAGCCCTGTACATTGTTGCTATTGTTGTGGTGGTGGTGGTGGTGGTGTGTATGTGTTTCCCTTTTTATTGGCTGGTCTGAGATTATTTATTCTTTACTCTTTGGTATGGTTAACCTTTTTGGTTTGAGTTTTCTTTATAGTGTCTTCTGTGGGGCTGGATTTGGTAAAAAGAAGTTGTTTAAATTTGACTTTATCATGGAATGCCTTATTTCTCCCATCTATGGTTTTTGGAAGCTTTGCTGGATATAGTAGTCTGAGCTGGCACTGTGGTCTCTTAGAATCTGCAGCACATCTGCCCAGGTTCTTTGGGGCTTTTAGAGTCTCCATTGAAAAGCTGGCTGTGATTCTAATAGGTCTGCCTTTATATGTTACTTGATCTTTTTTCCTTGCAGCTCCTTATACTCTTTCTTTGCTGTGTCATTTAGTGCCTTGATTATTAGAGGCTAAGGGGAATTTTTTTCCTTGTCTAGTATATTTGACATTCTGTAAACTTCTTGTACCTTGATAGACATCTCCTTCTTTAAGTTGGGGAATTTTTCTTCTATGATTTTGTTACAAATATTTTCTGTGCCTTTGACCTGGTTTTAGTCTCTTTCCCTTCACCCATTTTTTCTTTGATTTGGTCTCTTCTTAGTGTCCCAGATTTCCTGTTTTTTTTTTTATGCCAGCAGATTTTTTTAGATTTATCATTGTCTTTGACCAAGGTATCCATTTCCTTAATCAGGTCTTCAATGTCTAAGATTCTCTCTTCCATCTCCTATATTCTGTTGATAAGGCTTTCCTCTGAGAGTCCTGCTTCAATTCTTCAATTGTTCAGTTCCAGACATTCCTCAGCCTAGATTTTTCTATATTCATTTTATTTCCACTTTCAGATCATGAGCTTTTTTATTCCCTTCCTTCCACTGCGTTTTCTTGAATTTCTTTAATGGTTTTCATTCATTTCCCTTTTAAGGACCTCTGTCCTATTCATAAAGGCTGTGTAAGGTCTTTCTTTTGGGCTTCATCTGTGTTGGAGTATTCAGAACCTGGTGTGCTAGGGTTGCTGCTCTCTAATGTAGACATATTGTCCTAGCTGTTGTTGATTGTGTTTTTATGTGGATAGCTAGACATCTGGTTTGGGGGAGATTATAATTCAATGTGCTGGTTTCTGGTTTTCTCTTTGTTGGGTTGGTGTTTTGTCCTTAGCTTATGTTGTCTCTCTCTCTCTCTCTCTCTCTCTCTCTCTCTCTCTCTCTCTCTCTCACTCTCTCTCTCTCTCTCTCTCTGGAGAGTGTGGTGGCTGTGTGTTGCCTGGTTGGAAATTCTTCTGGGATCGACATGTGTGGTACTGGGATTCCATGTGTTTCTAGGTATTAGGAGTTGACACTTAGGAATGGGAATGGGCTGGGGGGCAGACCTGAAGAGATCTACTGGAGGTGAGAAGGGAGGGTCTGCTAAGTCCCCCAGGGATGGGCCTAGAGAGTGAGGAGAGGCTGTAGCAGGATGAGTGGGAAGGAAGGTGAGAGGAAAGATCTGTGTGATCCATTGGAAATGGGGGCAGAGAGGAGGAGAAGGCCACAACAGGAAGTCTGGTGCAGAGATGGGGTGATACTGGGGGTGGGATTTGGAGAAGAGGAGGAAGAAGGAGTGAAGATCTGTGTTTAGACTATTTGCTTCCCTGGCCAGAATGTGCTGTGAGTCCCCAGGCTGTGCCTGCTGGTATTGAGGACTAGGATAAAGCAATGAGTTGGGGGAAGAAAGGCTGAAGGGGAAGATGGCTGTGATACATTGGAGATGGGAGCTGGGATGAGGGAGGGAGGCTGTAGCATGTGGGCTGCTGTGGGCTGCTGCTGGGGATGAGACTGGGGTATTTGGTTTGGAGGAGAGGAAGGAGAGATGAAGAACTGAAGTTAGCCCACCTGCTTCTCTATCCAAACTGGGCTGTGGGCTCCCAGGGAGTGCCTGTCTGCTGGAGTTAGGGCTGGAATAAACCACTGAGTAGAGAAAATGAAGTTTGCAGAGGAAGATCTAGCCTGTTTGTTTTCTAAATACAGATAGGAAGCAGGAGGAAATATGGATGGAAGGGGAGGTGGAGAGGAACTTGGAGGAGCAGAAGGAGGGAAAAGGTTTATCAGAATATACTGTAGGGAAAAAATTCTATTTTCAGTAAAAGAAAAATATTAGCCTCAGTTTCCTCTCTGTAGAATGAGAATAATTGTGACTGACCTGATTGATAAGATTGATTAAGCGACCAAGTGTATGCAGAGCGCTAATACTGGGCTTAGTAAACAGCAGCTGTTAGCACCCACAGTCCCCAAGCTCTTTCTTGTCTGTGTATTTCCTTCCATGTGATCATGTGGACTGCATGATTTCATATGTCCGTGCATGTCGCAAGGGGCACTGGCTCCCGGAGTGGACAAACCTGTCGATTTCCTTTTCTGGGCATCTTTAGCTAACAGTTGCCCGTTATCCCTCTATCAGCTCCGGCGCCGGAGCAGTGAATCGTGCCCTGTGCAAAGCTAATGAGCCGTCACAGACAGGATCAGCTCTGTTAGGACCACTGCAAGGCCCCGATTTTCACGATCCAAGCGCACACACTTCTATATGTTATAAAGCCAGACTGTGTTGTGAAGAACAGCATCCACTTACAGATAGAATGTGTGCTGCCACTGAAAATAATTTTCAGATCATTTTCAAAGAAAATAGAGAAAAGTTGGTTTTAGTTTTAGAACTAATGGGATTCATCAGCTGATACATACTATAAGCATATCAAAAGAACAAGTATGACTTCAAACAAACCTTTTATATCAAATCCTCTTATTTTTTAGTCGTACCTGATGCTATTTCAGACAACAAAGCATTCCAAAAACATAAAGGCAAATTAGTTTTAAGTCATGCCTTGGGTAATGTTTTTAAATGAGCGGTACGGTAGAGAAGTAAGCGGTAAATGAAATGAGGGAAGTCTTTATGTCTACCACACTTCCACCAAAGAAGTTCTTTTCATATTTAATAATTCCTGGGGTGAGCAGTTGGAAATGAATTAAACGGAGTGATTATTTCTCCATCCTCTGTCTGTGACCCCGAGTCACTAGTATCAAATGTCCTCCAGGTAGTCCAAAGATGGTGATGTCAGAAATGATGAGTTGGCCATTTCTCCCTGTGTTTTATAACTGAATTCCACATGGAAGCATCGTATTGCAGAGTCTGTTTTTCAGCCCCTTGCCTGATACATTGAAGATAAAGAAAACTGCTATTAACTGGTTGAGTGTAGCTACTGAAGCTGGGTGTTTTGGTTCTGACGAAGCACTGCCGTGCGTTAGTGAATGAGAAGGCGAAGCTGAACTAAATCTTCTCCCAAGGATGGTGCTTTTGTAGACTTGTGAGAAAACACTATAATTTGACTTCTATGTATTCACTTATCAAATTTCTACTTGGTATTTAATGATGTGGTAGGTACTGGAAGTATTTAAGTAGACAGAAAAGTAAAGAGCAGTCCCGCTGTCCTGGAATTTACACTCTGCAAGGGAAGGGGCTTAGCCATTTCCTGATTACCTCGCTGTGAATGAGGTCCTCTTTCTAAGATATGGGATTGACTTTATTTCTCATCTTCTTGAACTATTTAGTTATCTCTTTTATTTTAGTCTTTAGTCGAAGAACATCCCAATTTCTTTTCTATTCATAAGCATCATATATTTTTATTAACAGGGTATATCTAAGTGTTAGTCTGGAAGAAAGTGAGGTGTCTTAGATCTTTTTCCCACATGTGCTATCTCTATGTGTGGGTCATGTGATCTTGTCTCATAGAAAGACCAAATTTCTTTTCGTGGTGTCTTTCTTGACTGCATGACTCAAAACCAGAGGAATTTATTCTGTCATATTTCTGGAGTCTAGAACTCTGAACTCCAAGTGTCATGAGGCCACACTCTTCCAAGGCTCTGGGTAGAATAGAACATAGAGAGGGCTCTTCACCTGTCACCTGGGTGGTGCTCAAAGGAAGAGGTGACCAAAAAGCCAATCTAGTGTCTAGAATTGAAGGTAAGGAGGCAGATGAAACAGGATGTTGGGACCTTGGTCAGAAAGACATAGATAAGAAATTTGGGGTGTTGTTGTATTTATTGAAGGTGACAGCGTAGCATTAAAATAATTAGAATGGAAAGATAGGGTAATGTGGGCACTTTAGCCAGAATCTCCTGTGTGCAGTGAGACAGTAGATGGTCCTGAGGCAAAGATGGTTGTGGGATAAAAAGGAAAGAGGTTTCTGAAACCAAGTCAGGAGACCCAGTAATTGGCTACATGCAGTGTGAGAGGGAACGAGAAAGCACTGAAGACAATGCCAAGTTTTCTGTCTTTCACGAAGCATGATGCTGCCATTCTGTTGACCATAGAAGGGACTGACATTTATAGCTGATATATATATGATAACACAATTATGTTCAGTGCAATGTCTGCTACCTGATACTCAGCGAATTTGCCTTGTGTCCTCTTCCATCTTCCCTCTGCCCTTTTAGGTTGAAACTTTGGTTTCATCAAGCTAATATAGTCACCAGTCATACTTCCATTTACACATGACTAAAAGTGTGTTAGATTAGAGTTTTCTGTTGACTATGTATCAGTGAGGTAACAAGTGAGTATCAATGTTTGCTAGCCTTAGGAGACAATCGAGTCAAAACAGTATATGGTGTTTCGAAGTTCCTTTAGGTATTGTCTGTTTCTGAAAATTAAAGCATATAGAGAGCATTCCAGAGACTCAGTCATCTCGTAGTATTCCTTGTTTATTCAAGTGCCATTGCTGTTTAGGGAAAGGATTTCTTGGTTTCTTCAGAAAGATTTTTTTTTACATTTTATTACTCAATTTGTGACATGGAGAGTACCTAAAGCTTTGTAGAAAGACGGCTTCTTTTTCAGAATTAGGAACCCAGAATGTCACATGCTACACAAGTGCCCAACCACTATGCTTATCTCCAGTCTTTTTAACTTTTTATTTGAAAATAAGAACTCATTACATTGTCCAGGCTGGCCTTGAACTCACTCTGTAGCACAGACATTCTCTGCACTTGGAATACTCTTGCTTCTATATCCCAAGTAACTAGAGCTACAATCTTACCCCATCAAGCCCAACTTTTTTAAATGGGGTTTTACTACACACATAGGCTATCTTGGAATCATCCATGCCTCTATGTAAGCCAGGCTGGCCTTGATCTCTGGGTCCTCTTACGTTAGGCACCCATATGGTGTGATTATGGCTATGTACCACCACCATCCCAACATGAAAAAATTGTGAGAAGCATATCTATTTAGTTTATTCTTTCAGTTTAAACATAAGCTAAGAAAAACTTGACTTTTTTTAAGATTTATTTATTAATTATGTATATAGTATTCTCAGTATTCTGTCTCCATGTACGTCTGTGGGCCAGAAGAGGGCACCAGACCTCATTACAGATGGTTGTGAACCACCATGTGACTTTTTATTGATTTTGTTTGCCCAAAACCAGTGAAATATATAAGAAAGAGTGAATCTAAATTATAGAATACACAATTCAAAAAAATTTTAATAGCTTTTAATGAGCTATATATATTTTTCTTCTCTTTCCTTCCTCTCCTCTCCCCCCTCCTACTCTTTCTCATGATCCCCATGCTCCCAATTTACCCAGGAGATCTTGTCTTTTTTTTTTTTCTTTTTGGTTTTTCGAGACAGGGTTTCTCTGTGGCTTTGGAGCCTGTCCTGGCACTAGCTCTGTAGACCAGGCTGGTCTTGAACTCACAGAGATCCGCCTGCCTCTGCCTCCCGAGTGCTGGGATTAAAGGCGTGCGCCACCATCGCCCGGCTTGTCCTTTTTTTTTTACTTCCCATGTAGATCATATCTATGCATGTCTCTCTTAGGGTCCTCATTCTCTATATTCTCATGTCTATGTTCTCTGTAATTATGAACTGTGGGCTGCTTTTTTTTTCTTTGCTTTATATCTTAAAGCCACCTATGAGTGAGTACATGTGATATTTGTCTTTCTAGGTCTGGGTTAACTCACTCAATATGATGTTTTCTAGATCCATCCATTTGCTCACAAATTTTAATATTTCATTATTTTTTCTGCTGTGTAGGACTCCATTGTGTAAATGCATCACATTTTCCTTATCCATTCTTTGGTTGAGAGGCATTTAGGTTGTTTCCAGGTTCTGGCTATGACAAACAAAGCTGCTATGAACATAGTTGAGCACATATCCTTCTGGCACGATTGAGCATCCTTTGGATATGTATCCAAAAGTGGAATTATTGGGTTTTGAGGAAGGTTGCTTCCTAATTTTCTGAGAAATTGCCATAATGATTTCCAAAGTGGCTGTACCAGTTTGCACTCCCACCAGCAATATAGGAGTGTTCCCTTTACCCAACATCCTCTCCAGCATAAGTTGTCATCAGTGTTTTTTATCTTGGCCATTCTTACATGTGTAAGAAGGAAACTCAGAGTTGTTTTGATTTGCATTTCTCTAAGGATATTGAACATTTCCCTAAGTGTCTTTCAGCCACTTTAGATTCGTCTGTTGAGAATCCTCTGTTTAGGTGTGTACCCCATTTTTATTGGTTTATTTGTTCTTTTGATGATCAATTTCTTGAGTTCTTGGTATATTTTGGAGATCAGCCTTCTGTTCAATGTGGGCTTGGTGAAGATCTTTTCCCATTCTGTGGGCTGCTGTTTTGTCTTGTTGACCATGTCCTTTGCTTTACAGAAACTTTTCAGTTTCAGGGGGTCCCATTTATTAATTGTTTCTCTCAGTATCTGTGCTACTGGGTTTATATTTAGGAAGTGGTCTGCTGTGCTTACCTAAACATAATAAAGGCAATATACAGCAAGCCAACAGCCAACATCAAGCTAAATGGAGAGAAGCTCAAAGCAATCCCATTGAAATCAGAAACAAGACAATGTTGTTCACTCTCTTTGTGTCTATTCAGAATAGTACTTAAGGTTCTAGCTAGAGCAATAAGACAACAAAATTAGATCAACGGGATACAAATCAGAAAAGACTAAGTCAAACTCTCACTATTTGCTGATTATATGATAGTTTACATAAGAGACCCCCAAAATTCTATCAATGAACTTCTATACCTTCAGTAATGTAGCAGGATACAAGATTAACTCAAAAAAATCAGTAACCATCATTTACACTGATGATAAATGGACTGAGCTGAGAAAGAAATCAGAGAAACATCATCCTTCACAATAGCCACTAATAGCATAAAATATCGTGGGGTGACTCTAACCAAACAAGTGGAAGAATGACAAGAACTTTAAATCTTTGAAGAAAAAAATTGAAGAAGACACTAGGAAGTGGAAAGACCTCCCATGCTCCTGGGTAGGTAGAATTAACATAGTAAAAATGGTAATCTTACCAAAAGCAATCTACCGATTCAATGCAAGGCCCATCAAAATCCCAGTAAAATTCTTCATAGACCTCAAAAGAATGATACTCAACTTCATATGGAAAAACAAAATACCCAGGATATCCAAAAAAAAGTCCTGTACAATAAAGGAAGTTCTGGAGGCATCACAATCCCTGACTTCAAACTCTACTACAGAGCTACAGCACTGAAAACAGCCTGGTGTTGGCATAAGAACAGACAGGAGGACCAATGGAACAGAATTGAAGACCTGGGTATCAAACAACACACCTATGAACACCTGATTTTTTGACAAAGAAGCAAAAGATATAAAATGGAAAAAAAGAAGGCATATTTAACAAATGATGCTGTCATAACTGGATATCAACATGCAGAAGAATAAAAATAGACCCATATCTATTGCCATGCACAAAACTCAAATCCAAATGGATCAAAGACCTCAACATAAAATCAACCACACTAAACCTCATAGAAGAGAAAATGGGAAGTACACTTGAACACATGTAAAATTTTATCATTTTAATACTGCAGACTTCTTAGAGTGTGGCCATGTTTATCACTTTGTTCTTTTGTTCTCATACTGTGTGGCATAGTTTTATTTCCAGCGTATAAATGAGGGGATTTATGTCATGGCGTATACAACTAGAAAAAAAGCAGTGCTAAATTCAGACTCTGGTATTTTTGTGGCATGGCCTCCTCTCCTCTGGAGGGGACAAGTTATTAATAATGAAGTACTTATCAGTTAATACGGGTAGGAGTATGTTCTCTGGAGCAGGGATGCCTCAGGGCCTAAAAATTCTGTGTTCCATTAAATGAATGTTTGGCCTTGATCTGGCAGCTTTCTTAGTTCTCTCTTTGATGCTTTTCTTGATTAATGATTCTTCAGGCTACTTTAAATACCATATGTATGAAATACTACATCATCACCTTTAAGAATTTTCGCAATGTTAGTGACAACACTGGCTCCAAGAATTTGGTCATCTCTCCAAGATCATATTCACTTCTGGTACCACTTTTGATTGGATGGGTCCCTGGGTCTGTGTTCAACATCAATAATTCAATAGAAATGCAAACAGAACACATGGAAAACCACTATGCTTGTGGCTGTAGTTTTTTGCAACTGAACAGTGCTGATGAGCCATGAGAAGAGATGCAGAGAACAGGGTCCAAGAGATGCCCAGATGTGCCTTCTCACAGTGGGACAGTTTAGGTAACTCTTCTCCTAACAGTATTCATGGAATACTGACATCCAGGGAAATGTATCACAGTGCAGTTCTGGGTGTTCAGGACTTTTGCTTAGGCTAGGTGCCAAAGCACAGTGTGGTTGACCTTGTTTTTCAGCGCTTCCAGAGGTCAACTTGTTATCAGAGGCCCAGCGCTCCCACAAATCATATTGTGAGAATAGACAATGGCACATTGCAAAACCCCAGACAAAGGCATTCTTACTGGTCATAGCATCACAAAAGCTTGAAGATTACCTCCCAAGAGCTGAGGGCAAAGGGCAGGCCTCTTCTTGGGTAAAGCCCATTATTTACTACCCAGTGACATCTTGGAACTGTTCAAAAAGTAGCCAGAGAATATTAACGGTCCCTAGGCTGTGAGCTAAGAATACAGAAATCAGAAGGACTCGCCTTTCTCCCAAAGATCCATCTCTGCAGCTTGCTACAGCATCCAGAGCTACTGGGAGTTTTCCCTTCCTCCCTTGTTCACTGCTTACACTGAGACGCACATCACTGGTGAGAAGGTTCCATGGGAAGCGGCTCTGAGAATGGGCTGCAGGGTGGTACAGCTACCTTGAAAGCGATCTGGCAGCTCCCCAACAGCTGACACATAGAATTATCATATAATCCAGCCATTCTACTCCTAGCTATGAACCCAAAAGAATGAAATCATACATTCATACCAATAGCCTGTTCTCAAATGTTTATCACAGCAGTATTCAAGATAGCCAATAAGTAGAAACAACAGCCTGAATACACATCACCTTCTGAATTGGGAAGTCAGTCTAATACCTTGTATACTAATTTAAAAATGAAAAAAGCATGGTATCTCCATATAATTGACTATTATTTCATAGTAAAAAAAAAAGGGTTAATCATACAGTACAACACAAATTTCATGGATTATAAGAGAACCCAGTAACAAAGAACCACTTACTTGGTGTTTGTGTGTGTGTGTGTGTGTGTGTGTGTGTGTGTTGCTACTATTACTAAATACTTCACAGCTGATCATTTACAGAAACAGAGAAAGTCCAAGAGGATAAGATAGTACTGGCATCTGGTTCATGGCAGCATGTCAGAGGATAGCCACATGGTGAGACAGCGGAAAATTGTTAACTCAGGTTCTCCCTTTCTCTTTTTGCAAGCTGCTAATGCAGTCATGGGAATCCTACCCTCATAATCTCATCCAGTACTAATTATCTCCCCGAAGTTCCACGTCTTAATATCGTCACTATCTGGTACTTGGGGATTCTTTTGTCAACATGTAGCAGTCACGTATTCCATATTTCCATGTCCAGCACAGGCCTCTGCTTGAGGTGTCTCTGCCAGGGAATTAGAAAGGGATAAAGAGTGATTGCTAGTGAGTATTGAAATATTTGTGGGGCGGCGAGGTGCCACAAAAATCTTATGAAGAAACTTTGGCCGTGGCATTGTGCTGTGTGGGCATTTTATATGTTACTGCCTTTAATCCTCAAATGAACTTAATTGTGCCACGTTGTTACTGTCTGAGAGAAGGAGAAGATGACAGATCAGGTACCCTAGATTTACTCATTCAGGATCTATTAAGCACCTACTAATACCAGATGCTCCGTTGAACTCTAGGAAAGCAACTGTCAGTGCCGGAGCCATGGAAATCAACTAGAGAGTAGGGGGCACCAAAATTCAGTTAGGGAGTGGGGGAGGCATCGCTGTCCTGCTCCAGGGTCACCACGTTCCTTCCAAACTCCTTCACTCAAAGTCCCCAGAGAACAAAAATCTGTCTGCCCTTGACAGCCATTTTCCCTCATGTTCTTTGTCCCACTTTTACACGGCCCTCTGTGCGGTCAGGTTGAGATCTGGTCACTGGGTAGTAAGAATAGCTTATTTACGTTGAGTTGATTGTGTTGTTCAATATGACCATTACATACATGGGCCAGTGAATCAATGAAGGTCTCTGTTGGCTATTTTTGTCCCCAGATGACCAGTCCTTCCTAATTCGCATGAATTATTCATCTAAAATGTTGATTTTTATCTTCTAATATATTTAGGGTCTTGTTCTCACTTCCTGCAGGCTGTAAAACAGTTTGTTTAATGAAGTCAGACGTTTCTGTCATATACAAGGCTGAGATAGCTTTGAATCTGAGGGATCCTGCCATCTCCTCCTAAGAGATGACTAAAAGAATCCTAGAACCTTGTCCACCAAGAGAACTGCTCAGTGAACTTGTATACCAGCCATGATCCTCTAGGTATGCCTTCGTTGCTGAAGACATTAGATCTTTCCTGAGATGGGCTGTACAAAGTGCCAGGTTTCTAAATGCCATAAAGATCAGTCAATATCCCAGGCAGATGGAATTTATCTATACTGTATATTAGAAAACAGATGTAAAAAGTGTTTTACCTAAGGGGTGTTCCATGACAAAATTAGATAATCTTCAGTCATTCAATTTAATTAGTTCAGCTCTCTCTAATTTAATATGGTCATCAAGTTTTTATCTTAGGATCATAATCTTGAAGGGCAGTTTACATATATGTGAAATTTACAAGATCTGACACTTTGTCCCTGGCTTTGAAGAAAAGACATTAAATTAAAACTCGGTAAAGTAGACTTGAGGAAAACATTGTGAGATTGGGCGTCATGGCACTCCATGTAATTGTTTTCAAATGTTAAAAATCAAATGTGAAAAGCAA
Organism: Alexandromys fortis; assembly: GCF_014885135.2. Lineage (NCBI taxonomy): Eukaryota > Metazoa > Chordata > Mammalia > Rodentia > Cricetidae > Alexandromys > Alexandromys fortis. Next base: position 3,645,279 of record NW_026067976.1, on the reverse strand, counting down.
TTAGTAATTATACTTGGGCTAATTGGAACATTCCCAAGGAAACATCACCTTAGATAAAGGGATGATTTTTTTTTTATGTTGTGGCTACTTTAATTATTGAGATACTTAATAAGAACAGTTTAAAGCATCAGGGGCCTTCCAGATTTTTAGCCATGAATATAATTTTACCCAAGTTTTAGCACATCCAAGTTGCCAAAGACTGTTCTGGAACAATCCTAATAAGGGCGTTTTGCCAGTCAGGAAAATCCACACAAGCACCTAAAATTAGTTTAATAAACCCCACCTGTCCTTCAGTTGCCTTTTTGGTTCAGCTGCCCCGAGGAGCCCAAATCAAGAGGGAACAAAGTGTTTTAGCTGCAGGCTGACCGACTTATGATCCAAGAGAACACCTCAGAATCAGAAATCAGAGGAGCGTGGCCAGAAGCACTCTGTGTGGTTGGCAGAAAAGAGACGCCAGCACAAATTCTGAGGCCTTCTGGGATGGTTTGCATCTTGCAATGCTAATCAGAAGCAGAAAACAACCTTGGGGAAATCACCAACGCAGTCTCCTCATCTCATGGATCAAGAGCTGAAAGTTGGATCTAGATAGTGATGTCTTCAAGGTCTCTCAATTAGCAAATGACAAAACCAAGAAGACTCAAACACAGGTTTCCTTGGTCTGAATTAAGTGAGAATATGCTATGCATATGTGTGTTTGGAAGGTCCTGTCGGTGAACAGTTTCAGGTATTTGCTTTCAGTGTTCTTCGCTGTGTTCGTCTCTTTCATCATTGCTAAGTGAATTTCAGCCCCTGACTTATGGTCAGGTTATCACGGAAACATCCCATTCATTTAGAAATGATAATATGATAAGAGAAAGTCCAAGCAGCGCACCTTGCCAGCAAGGCAAAACTCCCAAATCATACTACTTGTCATTTCTACTTCTGCAGAAATGCAGGCACAAAGTTGCTGCACGTGCGTGCCGTGGCACCTCCCAGCAGCTGGGACCTGATGGTTGGCTGACTGCGTGTGCACCTGGGTGCGTGGCTGCACTTTAGTGCAAGTTCATTTCTTTGCCAGCAGAAATGATAGACATTGAAAGGAAGAAACAGACACTTCAGGAAAAGGAGCAGAGAGGCAGAATGGGGAGGGAGGCTTTGGAAGCAGCAAGCATCCGTCTTCTCAAGTCGGTTTTACTTGACTGGTGTTGTTCTCGGAGCTCCCAAAGCTTCAGTAGTGGGGAAGGCTTTCAGCTACCTCTTAGTGTCTCAGGGTGGCTATGAACTCCTTAGCTGGAAATAACATCAGTGCTCACGCTTTTTATTGGACAACACAGATCATGTCTGAGCAGCCTCCTCTACTCTCTACTTTGTAACCATGTGATCTGAGTGAATTCAGGCCGTAAGGTTATTTTGAGATAGGAGGGTGTAGCGTGAATTCTAATTGGTCTTAAAAATAAAATTCCAGAGTCAGATATAGGGGTTAATGCAGAAAGATCAAAGTAGCAAAGCTGTCAGCCACTAGTTCTGACCTCTGCTGATTCCTCAGACCACAGGGGTAATCCTGTCCCTACAAATCCTCAGACTGCATGTCTTGAACTTCTGTCTCCTTCCACCTTATATTCCTCTCTCTGTCTAGCCATATCCCTTCTGTCTCCACCTCCCTAGTGTTGGGACTAAAGGTGTGTGACTCCCAAGTACTGGGATTAAAGGTGTGTGACTCCCAAGTACTGGGATTAAAGGTGAGTGTCACCACTGCCTGGCCTCTTTGGCTTAACTAGTGGCTAGCTCGGGCCTCTGATCTTCAGGCAAGTTTTATTTGCTACAGCAAAAACAAACTATCCTCACAGGAGGACCTGATAATAGAACTTAGGCTGGCCTTGAAAACCATAATGTAACCCAACTGACCAGGATCTGAAACTCAGGATCCTCCTGCCTCTGCCATTGTGCTATGATTATGGGTGTGTGCCACTCGCCTAACTAAAATTTTTCTTTTTATTCAGATTTTTCCCTTTTTGAAATCCCTTCCATTTTGTTTCTTTCAATTTTTTACATTAGTTTATTTAATGTATTTGTGTATGTGTGTGTGCATGCATATGTTTGTGTGCTGTGTGTGCGTGTGTGTGTAGGTAGGTAGGTAGGTAGGTCAGAACACAATGTACAGGAATTGGTTCTCTCTCATACCTCTGTGAGGGTCCTAGGAATTGACCTTAAGTCATAAGGCTTGGTGGCAAGTGCCCTTACCCTCTGAGCAACGTCTCTGGCTGATCTCCCTTCCTTCCTTCCTTCCTTCCTTCCTTCCTTCCTTCCTTCCTTCCTTCCCTCCCTCCCTCCCTCCTTCCTTCCTTCCTTTCTTCCTTCCTTCTTCTATTCTATCATCCTTCCTTTCTTCCGTTTTCCTTTTATTTTTTCTTTCTTCCTTCTATATTTCCGTTCTTCCTCTTTCCTTCCATCCTTTTTTCTATTCTTCCTTCATTTCTTCTTTCTATCCTTCCTTCCTTCTATCCCTTTCTTCCTTCCTTTTATCTTTCCTCCAATCATTCCCATTCTTCCTTCTTTTCTTCCTTCAATTCTTCCTTCCTTCATCCTTCCTTCCTTTCTTCCATTCATCATTCATTTCTGACCACACATAGCAAGGATTTACTTTGCTGAAAGGGAGGATATAGTAGCTGGTGTTATTGAAGTGGCGAAGGCCTCTGTAGTCCTTTTGCCTGTCTGGGTAGGGAAAGGTTCATACAGCTTCACCCATAGCAGAGAGCATGTGTGCTCAGATCTGTGGTCCTGCCAGGGTAAAGGACCTCAGATTTCCTTCATGCTCGGCCTTTTTTTTCTTAATTCTGAGAAATATGTGTAGGCTCATTTGAAGCGTGTTGGCAACATGTCAGGTGAATGGTTTTTGTCAGGGCTCTTCAGGCTCAGACTTCCATTTCCCAGAGGAGCTCCTCAAGTGTCTCTCTACACTTCAAAGCAGAGCTTGTTAATCTTCCCCACAGATGACTTTCACAGCTTCAAAGTAGAAACTGCGAACTAGCAGCACTCCTCCAGATAGAACCTATGGTCAACAGGGGCTCATAGAGATAGCTGAGAATTGCAGGCTTGAAATGTAATATTTCCACAAAATCTGCAAAATGTATGTATGTTTGTGTGTGTGTGTGTGTAGGTGTGTAGGTAGGTAGGTGGTTCTCACTCACCTTCATTCACTTTTAAAACATCCAGATGAGGCCATTTTTCTGCATTCCCAGCTGGCTTCATTAAGCGGCAGACAGTGCCGACTGCTGCTGGAGATGGTGCCGAGCCCTGGGAGCTTTATTTGCACACTCATACAACACACGCCTGACCTATGGCTATTCAGATGTCTACCCTTCCCTAGGTGGCAAATCAGCTACCACCATCATCACTGTTGTACCCACATAATAGACTGTCCTTGTGGACTGTGCCGGACGTGTGATGCTCACACATTGGAAGCCTCACAGAAGGCCCATCCATAGCCCGAGTGTAATTTGATTGGTTGAATCTGTTTAGCTGGTGGCTGGTCATTCTGCCCCTAAAGCTCATGTTTTTGCCTGGCCCTGCTGCCCCTAGAAGCACCCCCTCTCTCCCACTGAGCTTCAAGCTGGGGGAATCTCTAGCTGTTCACTGGGGTTCTTTTGGCCTTAGGTTTTCCCCTTTTCTCTCTCTTTTTGAAGATGATCTTTACTTTATTCTGTGTGTGCTAATGTCTGTGTACCACATGTGTGCAGGGACTGTGAAGGCCAGAAAATGGCATCAGCCCCCCTGAAACCGTGGTTACAGATGGTTGAGAGGAGAGCATCATGTAGTTGCTGGGAACTGAATTTAGGTTCTCTAGAACATCAACCAGTGCTCTCATCCATGAAGCCAGCATTTCAGCTAGAGGTTTCCCCATTTCTGTCAGGAGGATGAACAGGTAGCAGGTTGGTGTTTGTTTATGAAGCTCCCCGGACTCTGATCTTACCTCCAGTTAGGAACAGCTCTAGGCATAGACTCCTGTGACCTGGGCAGAGCATTCACAGTGAGAGCCTGCTTGAAGTCAACTGAAGGTCACTTTAAAGGCTTGAAGAAGAGTATTTGAATACGAAGTGAACAGAGCTACTCAAATTGTTAGGCTCTTTATGCTACAAAAATTTAACCCTCAACCTCAACATGTAAAAGTCAAAACTTAATTCAACACAACTCAAAAATATGCAATTCAAAAGTAAAACGTAAATTATCTTAGAAGTGTGTATCTTACATAAATTATACTTTCTCCCTGGATCCCCTTGATTCCAGCTGCACGCTGAAAGGCTAGCGATCCGTGACTGGAGCACATTCATTCAGAAACATACCTATGGGGTTACAGGAATCATATAGAAAAGCCTGGCCTCAGGAAGCACAGATAGGGTAACTGTGGGATACCCCCAAGTCCATGGTCATATTCACTCCTCTCATTCATTCTTAGT